>NW_006774564.1:2112524-2200661 GCF_000442215.2 Lipotes vexillifer | reverse complement strand
TAGGGAAAGGTTTTGGGGGCTACAAGAGTTCCCCTCCCTAGAATATATGGTGAGAGTATTTGTGGGGCTATTTGGAAGTAAAGGTAATTTAGCGCTACTTTCACCGTAGTATCCAGGATTATGAGTAAAAAGGCTATCAGTCTGGGGCTTTTATAGGGGATTTATCAACTTTCAGGTGATGCTATGGCTGAGAGGCAAATTTTACCAGAACTTCCCTTTTCATGTGGTACAACAGGTAATTTTAATAGAAGATTCACAGGATGCACTGGTTTGTTTTAGGGTGTGGAACTTTGGTTGACTAATCCTGGTAGAAGTCCTAAGCCCTTATCGCAGGACGATATGTGAGCGCTAAAACTGGCTTATGTTGGGGAAAGACAGCATGGAAGTTTTATGGAGAAACTACACTCTTACCTTTTAAGTAAAGTAAGATCTGTTAGCGATTTCAAGTGACCCTTTACCAACGTAGGAGCTGGGCAACTCTCAAGTTCACTGGGTACATTTTGAGAGCAGGAGGCGGTGGGCCAGAGGAGAGGGCAGAAAGGGATCGATAAAGTCCCAGGCATGGTCGGTCTTACTAATTTCAGATGTGGAGCGTGGCCAGGGCCCAGACTCTGTAATTCTCATCCTATAGATCTGGCTGAGACAACTCCGGCCGAGAAAGTGTCCTACACTTGGGCAGAGGCCCCGGATCTCCACTGCCAGAGTCCAACTGGGTTTTCTGGCCAGTGAGAAATTCCCAGCAGAGATTTCCGTGTGGGCTGCGGCCTTTTATTTGGGAATTCCCATCCCCCACGTCAATCTGAAGCCGCCTGTGTGACCTCGGGAGGGTGTCTTGAGCCGGAGAAGCCAGTCCCTGGTTTTTCTACACTTATCCAAATAAGGGAGCCGAAAAGGTGAAAGGGGACTAACGTCGTGGGCGCCCGGCGAGCTCGACAGGGCAGCCCTACACCACGGAACGGCCGCTTGACTTGCTCGTTCCTCTCTTCGTTCTCCTGCTCCTGGTTGTTCCTCCTTTACCCTAGCTAGACAGGGCCGAGAAGTAACGGCCGCGGGCGTTGCCGGAAGTGTCGTAAACGCCGGATATCCGGTTTCTCTGGGCGCTCAGGGAGCTGACGGAGAGGGCCGCCGCCCAAGAGTAGACGCTGTCTCCGCCGGCCCAGCCGCGGTCTCCGGTGTGTGAGTGAGCCCGGGCCTGGTCCCCTCTCCCTCCGCCGCCATGGGCTGCACGTTGAGCGCCGAAGACAAGGCGGCGGTGGAGCGAAGCAAGATGATCGACCGCAACTTGCGGGAGGACGGGGAGAAAGCGGCCAAAGAAGTGAAGCTGCTGCTACTCGGTGAGGGGCTGGGGGCGGGGCTGGCGGGGTGTTCCCGAGGGCCCAGGCACTTGGGAGTCCTGGGCGGGGTGGGGGTCAGGCCGGGCCGGAGGAGAGGAACCCCAAAGAATCTGGAGGGCGTGACGGACGTGGGGCGGGGTGTGGGGGGTGGGTGGCTGAGGCCGGAGGGCGTGATGAGGGGGTGGGGTTTTGGGGTGGTAGGAATTAGGCCATGCTGGAATTGGGTTCAGCGAAGAGAGCTTGGAAGTGTGGTCCAGTAGGACATTGAGACTGTATTAGGAATATGGGAAAAGCTCATAAAGGAAGAGCTGATGTTAGGGAAGGTTTTGCAAGGGAGGGGTTGGAGTGAGTTGGTAGCGAGGACGGGAAGAGTGTGTTGGGCTTGTATAATGGCTTGTGAGTTTCGAGCGTGGTGGTATTTTATGACAGGTTAGAGTTAGGAGGCTTGAATAATTAATATAAATAGAGAGGGGGGCAGGGACAGAGTGGTCACATAGGACCTTGTCATTTATTGGAGAGTGGGCATTTTGAACTATCGGTAAGGTGGAGGAACTCTGGGTTATCCAGGAAGAGGAAGGTGTGTGGTTGAGATAAATGACAAGTTCTCAGGTATAGAGGAAAAGAGTTTGGGTGCAGAAGCTGTGTGTACTTATCCACCTTTTTCTATTATTTTTATTCTCTTAAGGTTTTATAACTCCTTTCCTTGTTTTTATAAAGTGGGAGGTTGTGTGAGCTGAGGAGATTTAAGGACTTGCTGGTTTGAGGTTTGTGGCATAAGATGTGATGATAATAGATGACACAGTGGGAGTTGCTGAATAGTTGCTAGGGATGATGTGCAGTGGGACTGCAGTTATCTTAGGATAAGATAAATATTGGACATATTTACTGTAAAAGGTGTGACAGTGACAGATTTCTGGTGAGCTGTTCTTTTTTTTTTTTTAAATATAGGCTTCAGGAATTACTTTTATCTGACATTTGTTTTAAGTAGCTTTTATGTACATACAGTCAGATGCATTTTACTCAGCAAGGTTAGTTTTAGAATTTTTGAGAGACTGGTTTCTAGAGGCTTAGTAAATCACATAAAGTACCTTGGCATCAGCTTACCAAAAGATCAAGCCACATTTCTTCACCTTTAGTATTTTCTAGGGATCTGTTAGGGAAGACTAAATAAAAGTAATGGTTTCTGTAAGCAATAGAAGTTTACTTTTTAAAACAAGTGATTTTTGGGAAAAAGAAGTTGCTTTAGGAGAAGTGCCAAATTTTTATGGTGTAAAGCTCCAGAGGACACAATGCACCACCATAACCCAGGGTTTATTTTGTACTCCAGGGTGTTCTGCGTGGCCATGCTAGTCTTTTCATGTTAACATGTTTGATGGTTTGTAGATTGCAGAAGCCCTGGTAACAGCTTTTTGGATAAAGAGGGAAAGTTATGCATTGGAGTTTGAGCTTTCAGTTTGAATACCCGATCTTACAGAACATATGAAATAAAATTGAAATTCCAGACTGCCACTCTCCATATAACAGTATCATTTGTGAATGAGCGTGGTCACTGGTACATAGTAGGTGCTTCTTAAATATATACTGTTAACCAGCATGTGCCAGCTAATGTTGGACATTGCTCCTTGGGGCCTTTCAGATGTTTGATATAAACCGTAATACTCAAGGCATTAGCATTGTCTCTGTTGATCAATTAGTTATGAAAGTAAAGGTGTATTTTCATCTTCTGTGGTTATTTTGATTTACATTCATCATTAGAGATCCCCTCAGGACATTAGCCTATTGTGATACAGGACTTTGTAAATAGTGCATTTAATTAAAAACAAAATTAAACACATGATCACTTAGGGAACTTCAAAAGCAGTAAGTAAAAACATTTGCTTTTACTTTTCATCAATTTCATTGTTTTAAGTAAGATTTTTTAATATTCTTGAGCAAGTTAAATCAACAAATTCAAATAGGTGGCAGAGGGAGATGTTCTTGCTTGAACCATAACATAGCACACTTATGAAATTAAAGTTATTTTCCTTGCTATTTCTGTAAGCAAAATGCACCCATCACTGTATACAAATAATTTTCTTTTTGCTGTAGAATACCTCCTTTGATGTACATGCAAGTCATTTTTACTTCATCACTGTAAAACTATCAAACTTGGTCTAAGTTGAGATCTATTTACTTACTTTTGGGTTTCCTGGCACATAATAGGTGTTCTTTAAATATTACTGTATTTCCTTCCTTGCGGGGATGTAATTTAGCATAGTGATTAACAACATGGGCTCTGAAGTCAGACTGTTTCAAATTCTAATTTCCAATTACCAACTATATCCTTGGAAAGTTGTTTACTCAATTTCTCTCTGCCTCAGTTTCCTCATCTTTAAAATGGAAAAAACAGAGGTACTTCATAGGATTGCTCTGAGGATTAAATATGATATTGTGAAGTAGAACAGTCTGGCACAAAATATTAGTGTAATGAATATTAGCCACCATTGTTATTATTATATCAAAATGAATGTTACAGATTAAAGGTACTATAGAAATTCAGATTAGTTAAGGAAGAATGCAGTATTATAATTCTTTGGTTACCTTTGGTTTAAATTTCTTTTAGATGTGTTATTGAGAAGCTCTTGATATACCAAATTAGTGTTTAATCATAATATTCTACAGAAAAACGAAATTATGTTATGCAGGGCTTCCTAACCAGAGTGTAGTGCATAGGAAGGCATACAGTGTGCTGTTTGCAAATGTTTTATGGTTTTGAAATTTTAAATCATTTTTATGATTTTATGATTTTTAAATCATTTTATGATTAACTTTTCAAAATTTTACAGCAGTTGGAATGATATTTGAACATTTTTGGTATGATTCCATCAGTAAACTCTGAATTTGGCAATTGAAAATATTTGATTTGGAAGGTTTATACCAATTAGTATTTAATATCATCTGTAATATTTTGTATTTTATTTTTCATGTCGTAATTTTATAATATAAAGAAAATATGTATTATTTTCACCAAGTCCCTCCAGCTTACCTCAGTAAGCTTTACAAGTATTACCATTTTCAGCATGCGACATTATGTGACCAAAGTTGGGAATCACTGGGATAATGCATAAGAGTACTGCTTTTGGAGTCTCATAAAACTGAATTCAATTCCCACCTCCATTTACTAGCTATGACACCCAGAGTATGTAACTTAAACATATGTCTTAATTTTCACATATATAAAGTGGGGATGTGATGCTTATTTTAGAAGATTAAATGAGATAATGTATGTAAAATACTTAGCAGATAAATATTCACTAAATGGTGACTTCTGTCATTACAATGATGTTTGGAAAACATCATTTTAGCTACTTTTTTCAAGGGTGTTTAAGATATTTGATTATTTTTCAAATATTAATGTACCCTTTTCAAAGATCTTCAAGGAATTTTAATATAACTGTTTTGTGGTAAAAGGAATTAAACGTTATAATTTAGTTTTGTAAGTTATTGAATGATCTACTCCTGTGCTATCTGTGTCTATCCATTTCTTTTTTTTTTTTTGCGGTACGCGGGCCTCTCACTGTTGTGGCCTCTCCCGTTGCGGAGCACAGGCTCCGGACGCGCAGGCTCAGTGGCCATGGCTCACGGACCCAGCCGCTCCGCGGCACGTGGGATCTTCCTAGACCAGGGCACGAACCCGTATCCCCTGCATCGGCAGGCCGACTCTCAACCACTGCGCCACTAGGGAAGCCCTATCCATTTCTTGATAGTTCCCCTTAGCAGATCTTGAGAAAACATTGTTATACAAAATGAAGTTAATGCTTTGTTCTTTAGGATTTTGCTGGTAGTGGTATGGCAAAAATTAAGTTGCGGGCTTCCCTGGTGGCGCAGTGGTTGAGAGTCCGCCTGCCGATGCAGGGGACACGGGTTCGTGCCCCGGTCTGGGAGGATCCCACATGCTGCGGAGCGGCTGGGCCCGTGAACCATGGCCGCTGAGCCTGCGCGTCCGGAGCCTGTGCTCCGCAGGGGGAGAGGCCACATTAGTGAGAGGCCCGCATACCGCAAAAAAAAAAAAAAAAATTAAGTTGCATGCAGAGAATTGGAATCATCTAATTCACTTAAACCCTATATTTTATATTTGATTATTTACATTTAAATATCTGCATGTTACTGGCTGAATATGCTTGTTATTGAAAATCAGATTTTCCTTTGATAAATATGCTATTATATTGTCATAAGATGATATTCTTTCTTTATAATGTTTGCTGTTTATTTGGCTTGAGATTCCTGGACAGTTATTAGATTTCTTGTGGGGATGCATCTCGTGCCTGGGCAAAAGAAACTGGCATAAAAAACAAATTCACAGTGCAAAAATAGGTTTGTTTCTTATAAGCACTTATTATTCTTTGTGTCTTTTATTTGCATTCATCACTTCTGCAGTCTGAAAGTGTGGTATCCTTTTCAGGAATTATAGTATTGTAATCTTGCCTGAGTATGCTAATTATGTAGTAAGTACAGGGATGACCATAGAGTTGGGTGCTTAGTACTTAGTAGATTTGACAGGACATGTAACTTTTTTTTTTTTTATAGTTTTATTTTTTTATTTTTTATTTTTTTTTTGCGGTACGCGGGCCTCTCACTGTTGTGGCCTCTCCCGTTGCGGAGCACAGGCTCCGGACGCGCAGGCTCAGCTGCCATGGCTCACGGGCCCAGCCGCTCCGCAGCATGTGGGATCTTCCCGGACCGGGGCACGAACCCGCGTCCCCTGCATTGGCAGGCGTACTCTCAACCACTGCGCCACCAGGGAAGCCCAGGACATGTAACTTTTTAATCAGGGCTGCAACTGTGTTTCTTTAAAAATTTTAGCCTATTGAATGTATTTGCACTATTACAAAAAGTCTTTTAGTTTTGGAGCAGTGGTCTCTGATAAAAGTAGTTTGTTCTTTTAGAGAAGTTAGGTAGAACCTCAGGCACTGTGCTCTTTATCCCTCCCCCGTGGTGCTGAGCTGCTTCATCCTCTAGTTGCTTGGAAATGATAAGGGAGTGGATGAGTCTCTACAGATATTTCCTCTTTTTTCTGAACCCTGTCTCTTCTTTCACAGTTTCTTCCACATCATGCCTTTTTTTTTTTAAAAAAAAAAAACAACAACCTGGGGTGTGTGTACCCCTTAGGGCTTCAGAAGTTCCATGAACTTTCTAAAATTTTTAGCAAAATTTGTGGTTACATGTGTTTTTCTGGAGAGAAGAGCCATATTTTTCATCAAGTTCTTCTTCCATGGTACTGCCTAACCTCCTTAAAGTCCTTCATCTTTGGACCAGGAAAATCAGTAGCTGGGCAAAAATGGAACATTCACAATGAAAAAGAAAAAACCTAGACGATGTGAAAAGTCTTTTACGTCTTTTCTCTAAAAGTTTTTTCCTTGGAATTTTTGAGAAAACTGTTTTCTGTACTTGAGATGGCTCCTCTTTCTCCAGTTCCCCCAGTGACGCTTGCCTCAAGTCAATATATCCAGTACAGAACTTGCCTCCCCTCCTCACTTCTCTCCCCCAAATCCCCCTGTTGTGAACTTTTCTGTTCCGGCATTGTCATTCTCAAAATCATCTACACTGAAAACTGAACTCGTTTTTTTAACTCCTGGCTTGCTCTCATCCATATAACCAGTCAGTTACCAAGTGCTATGACACAGTTGTTACCAGATTTTTGTGTTTCATGGGCCAGTAAAATTAATTTTTTTTTTGTTGACTGACTTAGGATTCTGACATTTTATTTTTCTTAGTAAATACATTTAAAAAATATCCCAAGGTCCATCTATGATTTCTATTTTGGTTCCCTTTCCTCCATGAAACCTTTTTGATCTGAATTGGATATGATCTGTCCCTCTTTTTGAAAGCTCATAGTACTTTTTATGCTTACTGTTGACCATATATTATGGTTATTTGTATACTTAGCAGCTCCTCACTATATATGGTCCTTGAGTGCCGAGAGAACTAGGTATTTCTTTCTTTTTTTTTTTTTTTTGGCGGTACGCGGGCCTCTCACTGTTGTGGTCTCTCCCGTTGCGGAGCACAGGCTCCGGACGCGCAGGCTCAGCGGCCATGGCTCACGGGCGCAGCCGCTCTGCGGCATGTGGTGTCTTCCCAGACCGGGCACGAACCCGTGTCCCCTGCATCGGCAGGCGGGCTCTCAACCACTGCGCCACCAGGGAAGCCCAGAACTAGGTATTTCTTATCTTTATATCTGCTGCAGCACCTAAGATAATGCTAAGGTGTTTTGCCTGAAAGGAATAGAAATTCATACTTCTCCCAGTCAAGGAAGGCTTTGTTGAAAGGACACAGTAGGCACCTTCATAGGCATCAGACAAGGATAGGTAAGACAAGGATAGATAAGAAATGCAATATAACCAGGTTGCGTGCACATGGAATGTAATACATGTCCCCTCCCCCCATTTCTCCTAGAGTAGACTGGTCACTTGCTCTGCTTTGTTGGTAAGTCACCTCTTCAGAACAGCTTTCTCTGCTCACAGGACTTCTTTGCCCCTACTCCCCTTCCCCCAGTCTTCAACTTTGACTTACTCTCATACCTCTGGCTCTCACACTGCCTAAGTTGGTAGTTCAGGCACTTCATGTCATCTGGCTCAGGTTCCCAGGATTCGCATTCCAGGTTCCTGGGAAAGAATATCAGATTGGCCCATCCTTGTCAGGTGCCTACCGCAGTCTAGTCATCTGTGGTGGGAATATGGCAGGGCTGTGGGGCGTCATGAGTTTCATAAGGCTGACCCTTTCAGGGACTAGGTGGGTCAAGTTCTCAATTAAAAAGGCATGGCTAGAATATTAATGTTTAATAGATGACAGTGCCTACCACCTAGTAGACACTCACTGAATATAAGTTGAAAATAATGGAATGAGATGGAAATATTGAAGAACTAAACATATCATTGCTTTAGTTTTTCTTTAATTCACAAGAGCATGCCTGCTAATTCTCAATATTAAGTTGTCATTTTGTATGGTTGGGAGATGTAATTAAATTCAGCTTGAGGTAGGTGCAGGATTTTAAACTCCCATTATCCATGCATCCAACTCAGAATAGTTAATGTCACCTGATTTTAATTACCTTCGATTTTAATTCAGGAATTAATTTTCTTAAATTCATATAATCAGTTCAGAGTCTATGTTTCATTGTCCCTGCTTTTTTTCCGGTTAATTTTACCCCCTATTATTTTTATGAGCACCAGAAAATTGTCCACAGCTAAGGGAAGAGGTAAAATGGACCATTTTGCTCCTTGTTAATAACGTTGCTTAGAGGTTTTTGTTAGGGAGTAGGTAAAAACATTTGGCAAAGAGATTGCTCATAGCTTTTAGTTATCCATGCTGTGTCTTCTCCTGTTTAGTTTAGTTTTGTTTTATTGCGGGGTGGGGCTTGTTGGGGGAAATGGGGAGGAAGAGATGCTTTTAAGTATTCAAGAGCTAGAATATTAGCAGTGAAGACCAAAAAATTTAAACGTGGTTCTCATAAGAATTGTCTAGAGCAGTGGACACTAAATTTGTTCAGATTACTGAAATTTGTTTTAAAATTTGTTTTGTAGTCAACAGAGTACAGTAGACTAGCACTAATAAAATCCATCTATTTGAATTAGTAACTCAATTCAGAAATAGGAGATACCATGTAATGTAGGGCAAAGAGCAGAGACTGAAAACTGGGAGAGCAGTCCTAATATCTGAGCTTCATTTTCCTTTTTCTGTACAATGAGGTCTGACCTCAGGGGTCCCTTGTCTGTGAAGTTAATATTATCAACTAGATGGAATATTTTAGCAAGTTATAAAGCGGGCTATTTTTGTGTTATTTCTCTTGTTCTTGAGTTTGATTGAAAGTAGTTTAACTTAATAAACCTGTTTAGGAAGATAGTTAAAAACTGAAGTTAAAAACTTGAAAGACATAAATTCACAAAGTACCCTTATGTAAATGTTCAAGAGAATATAAAGAAGTTCTTCTAGTATTTGATTTCTCCACCAATTTTAATGATCTTCATTTTGGTACAATTCTTTATTAGTGCTGAGCAAGTTAGAGTTATCTTTAGGCCTTTATCTATCCAGGCTATCCTTTTACCTCCTTGGTAATCATGTATATCGTTTCTGTAATTCAGGCTGCTTGAACTGAATAACATTGTGTTAGGATCACTGTTTAATTGTTCTAGTTTTGGTGCAATGCTGTATGTAAATGAAATATACTTTCTGATGTTTTGCTATTAGGTGGTAACAGAAGTGAACATATCTGGTAAGAACCAAGCAAACAAAAGATACCAAAAAGACCAAATTTGTTTGACTTGTACCTGAATAATGGCCTAGGTGATCTTAGAAACAATTTTCAGGAGGGTATAGTCTTTTTTTTTTTTTTTTCTTCTTTTTTCTTTTTGGCTGTGCCACATGGCTTGCAGGATCTTAGTTCCCCAACCAGGGATTGAACCCAGGCCCTCAGCAGTGAAAGCACTGAGTCCTAACCACTGGACCGCCAGGGAATTCCCGGATATAGTCTTTAGACATGAATTTCCTTTGATTTCTAAGTTAGACTTGGAAGATACTTAAAATTTAAGACTGTTAAGGATTAGCTGAGATGTTATTGTATACATTGTTCCATTACTATTTTGCTGCTATAGTCATCAGTCTAATTTTCGAATGGGTAAATGTTTTAACATTCATACAAAAGTCTTAGTTTTTTGGATAATGTTAGTATTTTACATCTCAAAAAGTTTTCGTTGCTTAAAAGTAGATAGTATTCTAAATTTTTTCTAGCTGCTCATGTAAATCTACAGCTGGCATGTCAGGCATCTCTCACCAGGATTAAAATATGCACTATTTGTATATTTAAATTGTTCTTGTATCTCCTGCTTTTATTCATGTGGCCTGCTGTTAACACTTATTACACTGGTGATTTAGGGACCATTTAAATCAGACCTCTTTAAAATTGGCAAGGTAGCTGGATTCTTGTCATATTGTAATTAATCTTCCTGTAGTGGTTGATTGTGCAACCTATTTACACTGGGTCAAATACTCAAAATTTCCTTTATCCTTTCAAGTTGGATTTGAAAACTAAAATAGTATTCCATTGAATTCTAAGAACTAATGAAAATGTTACATTGTATTTGGATTTCTGTTTTAGCCATGTGTTGATAGCCCTAGTTTTTATGTTTTTATTTTTTGTATTTATTTATATTTTTGTGGTACGCGGGCCTCTCACTGTTGTGGCCTCTCCCGCTGCGGAGCACAGGCTCCGGACGCGCAGGCTCAGCGGCCATGGCTCACGGGCCCAGCCGCTCCGCGGCATGTGGGATCCTCCCGGACCGGGGCACGAACCTGTGTTCCCTGCATCGGCAGGCGGACTCCCAACCACTGCGCCACCAGGGAAGCCCTATGTTTTTATTTAATGGATAGTGTTGTATATTATGATATGATCTTGGAACTTACCAGTATGATTTTAGAATCATTAAGTTTAAAATATTTTAAAATCAGTTGAGAAACAGCAAAACTCCTCTTTAGTCACTGCTCTTGAGCTAATGTGGAAATGAATTTTGCCCAGGACCTTGGAAGTTATATTTTACAAATTACTATAAATTATAGAAGGATTGTTTTAGAATGAGATACCTTTAATAGAACATTTCCCCCTCTCTCTCCTGCAGTTAGAACATGGGAATCATTAACTTCAAAACAGGGCTCTGTTTGAAGTAATGATATAAATACTATAATGATTTATGTAGATAATGTAGTTCTGATGTATGGGATATGATAGCACAGTCTTAACTTTTCTATGCAGGTTATTTCAATATTGAGTTATTGTTTTCTAAAAATAAAAATTGAACTACTTCAGTTTAATGATGTAAATCTTTTCACCATTTTGCAATATTAATAAATCCTGACATATTTTGGTTCATTTCAGATTATTAAAAATAATTTCCTTCCTTTCTCTACTTCTGAGAAGTGTATTTCTTATTCTTTTATTTTTGTTATTATGGTTGCAATTAAAATCCACATTCATGTCCTCATTGGTATTTGTGGTTCTTTCAACTTTTTCTAGACTACCTAAAAGTTTTTTAGTAAGCTTTTTGTTTTGGAATAATTTTAGATTTGTAGGAAAGCCACAAAAATAATGCATGGAATTCCTGTATACTGTTCACCTGATTTCCCTTAGTGTTGATGTGTTACATAGCTGTGGTGTATTTGTCAGTACTAAGAGATTAATATTGGTGCATTAATGTTAACTAAATTTCACACTTCATTTGAATTTCAGCAGTTTTTCCATTAATGTTCTTTTTCTGCTCCGGGATCTAATCCAGGACACTGCATTGCATTTAGTCAAAGCCACTTTTTATTAAGCTTCTTGGTTTTCAGTGTTCAGAAGGAGGCTATTTATTGACTTATTTATGATTAGGTATCTGGTTGTCTTATATGTACACAGGTACTTTCCTAGCCTGGAGGTATAAATGAGAAATAGACAAAACTTTTAAGCAGTTCAATTGTGGAGATATACAGGTAAACAGTGGTAATGGAATGTGGTTACAGAAAGAGTAGCTAGTTTTGGAAGGAGGAAGAGAAGGAAGAGACATATCAGGGAAGTCCTCCCAGAGGAGGTGACATTTGAGATGGACCTCGAGGGATAAATAGGAACTCTTAAGGCAGAGACTGGAGAGAAGCACATCCAGACAGAGGGAGTAGTATGTACAAAGACTCAGAAATATGAGTGAGCAAATCGATTTGCCCTGGAATAAAGGGTTGGCGTGGGAGGAGTGTAGGAGGTAAGGCTGGAAAGGTTTGCAGTGGATTTGGAGAGTATTGATTTGAATTTTTAGTAGGTGTATTTTTAAAAAGCCACATTTTATTATAGATAGATAAAGATAAATATAGATATAATTTGGGGAAACCATCTAGAGACTTTGCATTCCCTCCCTCTTATTACCTGCCTTTTTTGCCATTCCACTACCATTTGCCATTCCAAATTCCATTTGGGTTTTGACTTACAACATTGGTGAGCATATATATGGTAAAGGAAATTGAAATTGTAGGCATCCTTAGGAATGTGGAACTGAATTTGAATTGAAACTGAGTTGAAATTGTAGGCAACTGAATTTATAATATTTTGTTATTGGTGAATTTTTAAAGTTGGTATTAACTTACAATCAATTAAATAGGCATGTAGAAAAGTGCTGTATGCTGCCGTCAATGTTTGAGACTTAGATAGGGATATGATTTTAATATTTTTAAATGTTAAAAATTTAATATTTTTAAATGTTAAAATTTTAAATGTTAATATTTTTAAATGTTAAAAATTTGATGAATGGATTTAACATTGCGGTTAACTTTGTAGGACATCTCCACTACATATGAATTATTTGTGTGGGTTAAATGTATATTTTACATTTTTATCACAAAATTTTGAGGCAGAGCTAGTAAGAAATGTACCTGTTCAAAAATAGTTTTCAGTCAGGTCATATGTACATCCCATGTAATTTAGCATTAGCACCATAGTGACATTTTGTTGCTCTGCTTTCAAAGAAGTAAAGGGAAAGTTACCAGAAGCCAAAATTAGAACATTGTGGGAGCCAGAGGATGATCCCCCTTCTTGCTCACAAGTGATTGATCCCTTAAGCATTCTTTCTATATTCCACGAAAGTGAGGAGGAAACCCCTCTTCTCCCTCTAAATTGGCCAGTTGCCCAAAGAGAACACATGATCCTTAGCAACACTCGAGTTACCTTGTTCGTATTCTCAAGTGAAAAGATTTTGAGGAGAGCTACTTGGCTGAGTGAGCTGCCTCTTTTTTTTTTCCTGTTTAATCAAACCAACATTTTCCTTAGGTGATTTATGAATGTTAAAATGGCTATTAGCTTTCTACTTTATGGTTTATAAGGCTTGTAAAATGATAGGATCATGTCCATGAAGGATGTGAAACTGAATAAATGACGCACTACTGTGTAAGCCGGACATATTTTGGTAGTTAGGGAGTTAAAAAAATTTCTCCCCCTCCCTTATTGCATATTCACCCTCTGGAAATATTTAATGAAAAAGTAATTGATATTGGGGAGGAACACATAGGTGACTTCAGAGATAACTGGTAATGTTTAATTTTTTATATTGGGTGATAGGTACACAGATGTTTGTTTTGTCACACACATGTCATAAATATCCCTTTTTGTATTCAGTATTTAATTGAAACAACTTAAAAAGTTTTAAAGGCTGAAAAAGGGGTAATTGATTCTAATTAACTTAAAGCAAGTTCCATTCAAGGTGGTTTTTGTTTTTGTTTTTGTTTTGTTTGGTTACAAGGAATAGAAAACTCACTCAAACTAGCTCAAAGACTTGGAGAGGGGAATTATTGTTAGAATAGAGATAGGTTTTATGAGAATGAAGGAAGACCTGAAGAATCAGGCCGCAGAAACTGAGGCAGCTCTGGCATTGGCCAGGCTATTTTCTCTGCCTTTCTTGTTTCTTTCTCATTGTCTTCATTATTCACTATTTCTGCCTCTTTTTACTTTCTTGTCTTTACTTGTTCTCCTTGGTCTCTTCCTCTCTTTTTTGTCTCCTTGGTCTCTTTCCTCACTCATTTTCTATCTCTTCTTTTGTATGGACTCTCTTCTCTCATGACATCTCCAAGTCTCTCTGTGCCTTTGTCTATTCTGTTTTCTCTCCAGATCAACCTCCTCTGAATTCTTGGCTTTATGGTATTGGTGTGCATGAAGCCCTATAATGGTAACCTAGGTTTTCACACATTGTGACTTTGTAGTTTAGGATGACTTTTTCTGTATCTTCCAGTGCAGATTCCTCAGAAAATCTGGCTGGTCTTACTCATCTTTTGGAGCTAGATCACACAGGGTGTAGGCCCTCTGTCCGCCTGTACTGGGTGACTCCTGTGTCAGGTATTTACTTATTATCCAGCCACAGAGAGGGGCATGGCCCAGATCCTGTAGGCCACCCGCCCTGCAAATGAAATAGGGATTTCTCCAGAAGGGGTTATGGGCAGGCAGATACTCTAATATATCAATTAAGTTTTATCAAAAATTTCTTAATGCATTTTAAGCCTCTTTGGTGATTGGTATGTGATTGCTTCCTAGAAAAATCTTTTTCAGAGAAGAGACCCATTATCTTTGTCCCAGTCACAACTCACTGCTATCTTTTATTAAGATATTCATTCATTCACTGAACAAATATTTAATGAGCACTCACAATGTTTCTTGCACTCCTTCAGGCATTAGGATACAGAGTGGGCAGGACAGATTCATAGCAGTTAATTTCACTGAAGCGGATGGTGGGCACAAGGGAGCTGGGACTGGGTTTTGAGAGTAAGGTTTAGAGGGGAATAGGGAGAACAGGAGGCTTGTGAATGAGTCCAAATTTATTGTCAAGTATAGTTGTGAGATGTGAGTTGAAGCCATAACCAGGAATGGGTGTGGGGCTGACTAAAGATAGCAGAGGAATGGAAATCTTCTGTTTCTGTTAACTGCCTGTATCGAAAATTCCATCTATTGCAACTGGCATTTGCGAAATGTAATTAGGCAACCCCTGGATCTCATAGAAACTCAAGCCATTCATCCCACAGTTATTAATGTGTCTACTCTGTCCTAGACTGTGATCTAGATTAGGGGTAGAGGCACAAAAAGAAGGCACTGTTTTGTGCTTTCGAGGAGTGTGCTTTTGAGCTTAGGACTAGTGGAATACTAAACAGGCACCAACCCAAATAATTAAAATAATTTGACCAAGTATTAGTGTTGTGGTGTTTGACATTAACCTGTAGGATCAGGTTGAATCTGGTCAGAGTCACCTTGAGGGAGAATTACATAGATGTGGAAGGGTTTTCAGGTTGTACCAAAAAGAGTTTCGTTACCATTTTAATCAAAATCAAGAAAACCCATTAGCAGTTTATGAGATTAGGAGCTGGAAAGAGAGACAAAAAAAAAATTTTATTTTTGAGTAGCCAGAGCTGGCTAGAGATAAAATGAGGTAAGGTGACTGGGAAGGATAGTTTGGGGCTTGATTTTGGAAATTAACCTCTGGGACTGATGCTGAAAGGGAATAATCTGTGCCAGCCAACAGAGCGGGAGTATTTATTGTGTTCAGAGGGAATGGGGAGGCTTCAGCATATATTGAAATTTGAGTTGAATAGGGTTTTCAAAAATGTTTAAATGCAGAGGCTTGGCATGCTTAGAGGGACAGTGGGCTGGGTGAAAAAATTATTCTCTTATTTTAGGTTAAGGAAACTTGCTAATTTCACAAGAAAAATATATCTAACTTCTCCCACGAGACCATAAATTCCTAAACTTATTTGTATTTGAAGTCTCATTGTCTAGCAATGCCAGGCAATGCAGGATATATGTGTGTGTGTGTGTGTGTGTGTGTGTGTGTGTGTGTGTGTGTGTTTTTTAAAGGCTGAATAACAATTTTTGTTTGTTCTGTGACATTTTTCTGTAATTTTGCTAACCATTTCTTTTACTGAATTAGGAAGCTGGGAACTGGTTTTTGTGTTAAGTATGGTACCTTGAAAAGCATTTTGGATGAAATGTCATTTTTTACCTTAATCTGAGTTTTTATTATCTTAGCTACTTATACCTCAATAGAAAGGAATCAGTGGGAGCAATAGATAATCTTATTTTTGGAAATAGCAGGAACTGTGCTCCTGTGATCTTTAGTTATAGATATTCACATATTTTTTTTAAGAATAGCAATCTAACTTGAATGTTCTGCTAGTTTAAGACTGTATATAGAATATCCTTCAGCATGAATATAGGAGCTTGGCTGCCAGACAACTCTTACTTCCTTACTGTTGCTACACTCTTTAATTCTTTCTGCTCTTTGTCCCTTCTTGATAAGTAGTGCATAATTGAAGAACATGCTGATCACTGTACTATGGTAGTATTGTGGATTGTTGGCTTAATAGGAAGATGTGGATCCATGATTTGATTTGAAGCCTCTGTGTGTCAGAATTAGAGATTTAATCTGCCTTTAGCATTATAATAATTATAATCATTGAATATTAGAATGCAGCCATAAAGCACATCTAAGCCAAACTCCTTCACATTTTATGTGTAAGGAGACTGGCATTAAATTAGGTGACTTGCCCAGGGTCACAAGCTAGTCATGGCAGAGCTAGGACCAAAGTCTCCTCTTCCATAGAGTTTGTTCCTACATGGTATCCCTAACTAAAAAATCTTTTTAAGTGCCTGAGTTGTAAATGAAAGGTGAAAATAAGTTAGAAAGAAAAATCAAAGTTACTGACTAAGCTTTCAATCTGCTGTGGGAGAGAGGCTGATCTGTGCCTATTGCAGTCATATGTTCCCATATATCTGATTTTGCAGGCCTGTAGAGAGACCATGAGCATGTGTTTGTCTAGAACTGGCTAGAGGGTTTTCCAAAAATAGTGGCATATTGGGGCTGTGAGACTTCTAGAAAAGGGGGTGTGCTGTAGTTATAATCCTGGTCTTTTAGAAGTTTCATGACTTCTCTACAGAAACAAGTATTTAAAAGGAAAAGGAGGTGTTTCAGGTGCCACTGGAATAACTACTAGTACATGAGGTAGTGGTGCAGAGACCTGTGGGCAAACTTAAAGGAAAAGCTGCAGAGGTGCAGGTGGGTGAGAAGTATGGGAGAAGAGGTAGCAGACAGGAGTATCTAGGGTTGAAAATAGATTTAAGGAAGAAAGTGTTTTTGTTCTTCAGGGTGGGGCAGAGAAAATGACTAATGCTTTGATGTAGTTTGCTGTAGCTTTTAGGTTATAAGTTGCTGACTAAGTGTGTGAATCCAGGTTCTATCCACGGTATTGTTATTGTGAGACAGCAGCTAAGTAGTTATAACATTTCTACTCAGGTTTTGAACCAACATCAGTATCCAAGCAGTTTTTATTAAATAAAACACTTTGGGCCTTAACATTACTTGGTGGTACTTAGAACAGAGAAAACAGCATTCACAAATAATGGCTGGTTAACATTTACTGAATACCTAGTATGTGCTAGGCACTGTTCTAAGAATCTTCTATTGACCCCTGTTTTACAGATGAGGAAATTCATTATGCCTGATGGCACAGAAGTATGAAAGAGCGTAATATACTCATGTACCTTCTTTGGGCTGGCTTTAAGTTTTCTTTTAGTCAAAATGAGAGAGAAAAAAGAGGAGGCATCAGGTGACACTGTGGTTTTGAGTGTCAGCCATCTTTCAGGATAAATTTTTAAAATCAGTGTGTATGTGAGCTGAATGTGTTCACTCATATATAATAATTTATACTAGCAATTCACTGGCCTTAAAAAAATCTTGCAAAGAAATCATCACCATTTCTTATTTTTCACATTCATAATGTAGTATATGTTATGGGAAGAAATAGGTGGGCCTGTGATACGGTACCTGCTCTCAAGGAGCTCCTTAAAACTAAAATTTAGAGTATATTTAGGTAAATACAGTGATTCTACAGTAGAATATATACTGGTAAATTGTTTTTTGTCTAACAGTGTTGGTGATTCTGTGTGCTAACCTGTACACACATTTCTTACTTGTTCTGTTTGACTGTTTATAACATGATTTTCTAAATTAATTCCATTCCTTTATTCTCTGCAGATTGCCTTGTTTCTTTTGTTGAGAACAAGACCATCTAACTTAGCTACTTGTCTTCCTTTTCTCTCAAAAATCTCTGTAGCTTTAGCTCTCATCCTTTTTTCCTATTTATATTGGATATCCTTTAGATACATATCGTTTTAAGGATAAATCTTTTAAGTCGAACTGATCCCATTCCCTCCTGTCTCTGGAGCCTTTCAGACTTTTCTTCCCTATATGTCCTATCTCCTGCCCAGTTCCACCCCTTCTCCCTACAAAATCATCTTCAGTTCCTTCCTCTTCAAGCCATAGAGTCTGTCTTTGCAATTCCTTTATGTCTATTCCATTCTTTATATCCTTATTATTGAAGATTGAAGATGGGCAAATGAATCTCTCCTTAAACTTGTGATGAATTTTGAAGGAAGTTACATAAAAAGATGTACGTAAAATTAGGAAGTTTCAAACACCACATGTGTATTGGGGAAGGAAGGTGAGACAAGGGAAGCAGTTTGGGGAAAACCTAAGAGTGAGAAATTATTAGAGAGAGAACATACTACTGAAGCAGTGGAGCACAGAGGACTGAGGTAAAAATAAAGAGTTCAGACCTAATAAGAAAGGGTTATAGAAAATGTTGGAAGAATTTGGAGAATTATTAGGTAAACTGATTTTTTTTTAATTTATTTATTTTTGGCTGCATTGGGTCTTCTTTGCTGCGCGGGGGCTTTCTCTAGTTGTGGCGAGCGGGGGCTACTTTTTGTTGCGATGCGTGGGCTTCTCTTGTTGCGGAGCACAGGCTATTGGCGTGCAGGCTTCAGTAGTTGTGGCACATGGGCTCAGTAGTTGTGGCTCGCGGGTTCTAGAGCACAGCTCAGTAGTTGTGGCACATGGGCTCAGTTGCTCCGTGGCATGTGGGATCTTCCCGGACCAGGGCTCAAACCTGTGTCCCCTGCATTGACAGGCAGACTCCCAACCACTGTGCCACCAGGGAAGCCCTGATGTATTTTTAATAGTGCCATTTGGAGATGATGAGAGGGAAGAGGGGCTTTGAGCTAGAAGTTTGAGAAAATTGCAGCATTAACATCCCATAGGTATACGTCAGGCTCAGATGTGTGAGTAGTAGAAAGGATTAATTTGAGAAATGCATAAGAAGAAGATTTTGTTACAGCTTAATGTAAGGAGAGAAGAGTGAGTGGGTTCCAGATGACTCTTAGATTTCATACCTGGAAGGAAGGTAAGATGGTGGCACTTTTCATGGTGATCTAGAAGCTGAATGGGTCAAAGGCTTGGTATAAAGCAATTCATTCTTTATTTGTATTAAATACTGTGGTACACCCACTGAAACAAATCCTGTATTTAGTTCTGTGGTCAGTAAGAGGTGCTTTCTTTTAAGAGATAGAATTGGATGCCTAATAAAAACTTGGGTGAATATATGTTGTGTGATAATAAAGAGAAGGACAAACTGACATTTTATCAGGGAGCCTTGGAAAAACATGAGAGAGAGAGAGCAACATTTTTTTTTTTAAATCAGTACCTTCATAGGGTAGAACTTAATGAGATGGGTAAAAATTGATTCTGAGATTAATAAACTTATTATTTCACTCAAAATAATCCAACATCAATGGTAGAAATGCTGTTTTCAGTATATTAAAGAAGGTGCACATTACTTCATTAATCTCTACTTTTTGTAGTTAATTTTGTAGTTGCTGCTAACATGGCATAATCTGGGAATTGTGTGTTATAGTCTATTTTAAATGTAAGTGGTATGCTTTTGTATTCTCTTCCTCAAAATTGAATCATTAGGGTTTTTTTTAGATATGCATTGGGAGAAATCACTTCTTTCTCACACTGTCATTAGGAAGTTCTTTGTGTGCTACTTGAATATTAACTGTTTTAGTGCTACCCCGATTATCAATTAAGTGATAATTGATAGAATCTCTGTTCTTAAGTTTATAAGAACAGAGATAAAATCATATGTAAATGTCCTTTTTGATTCTCTAAAAATGTAGATGTTTGAAATTATAAAATTACTTGAACTTTATTTTAACTAACGTTTTTGGTTGCTAGAGTTGAGAAATATTAATAAAGGATCATTCTTATTGAGCGATAGTTATTCATCTGTTCAGCAATATTTATCTACGTAACCAATTTATGTCAGGCACAGTTCTAGGCCCTGGGAATACGAGGATAAATAAACGTTCATGGAGCTTGTATTTTGTGGAGAAGACAGGAGATGAAATCTTTAATGTGAAGAAGTTATATGTGCTTTTAAAAATATAACAGAGTAAGGGGAGAGAATGTGATTGGATGGGGGCTGTTTAGATAGATTAGAAGGCTGTTCTGAGGGAAGCAGAAACCTGGGTGAAGAAGATCTTGTAAAAACTTATTCCAGGCAGAGAGAATGGTAAATGTGAAAATCATGAGACAGGATCTAGCTCATTGAGAACCAGTTTGGTATGTTGGAGGAAAAACAAGAAAGCTGGTCTGACAAGTGCAAGACAACAAAGTGGAGAATAATAGGAGTTGAGGGTAAAGGGGTAGATAGGGACCAGAGCATATTGGGCCTTATTGCCCATGAATTTTATTTTGAGTGTAATTGGACACCATAGGAGAGTTTTGGGACAGGGTTGTGACACGATCTGATTTACATTTTACAAAATTCATTCCAGCTACTGAGTGGAAAACTGACCATAGGAAAAGTGAGGTCTAAAGCATTGGACCATTTAGGAAGCTTTTGCAATGATCTAGGTCTATGGTTTCCAGTATGCTCATGATCATTGTGGTGCAAGAAGAAACTGTTAGAGCTATATTTATTTCTATTTTTAAAAATTAAGCTCTACTAATTCAGTATACATATTGGTCCTGGCACCCACATTCCATCTGTATGTTAGCTACATGTCACATACCAGTTTTGGCCTGAGCAACTGAGTGAATGTTGAAGTCATTTACTGAGATGAGATTCATGGTGGAGCAGGGTTTGTTTGAGGGTAAGGGTGGGGAAGCAGTAACTCAGTTTGGGCATTTTAAGTTTGAGTTGTCTACTAGAAATATAATATTTATCAGGTAAGTAATTTAGATATATGCGTCTGGAGCCAAGGTTAGAAGCCAGGGTATAGATTAGAGATCTAAATTTGGGAATCATTAGCACAGAGGCAGTGTACAAGAGCTTTGGAGCCAACCTGTGTGAATTCAAATTTCACCTTTGCCACTTACTGTGTAGTGGTGGACAAATGAATTTGTCATCTGTCTATAAAATGGGGTTAGTAATAATATCTACCTCACTTGGTTATTGTGAGGATTAAATGAGTTAACACAAGTAAAGTGTTTAGAATAGTGTCTGGCATATAGTACTTACTAGCTGTTAACTCTTTATCAGTTTATGAGTGGTGTTTAAAACCATGAGGTTAGATGAGATGACCTAGAGAATGAATTTAGATAGAGAAATGGTCCAGTGAAGGAGCTCTGAAGCAATACAACCTTTAGAATTCAGAGACAGGAGAGAGGGCACTGAGAAGGAGTGGGGTAGGAGTCAAACCAGTAGGATGTTGGATCTAGAAGCTTGCCTAATGGAAATATTTCAAGAGAAGTCATCAACTTGGACCAGTTCTGCTTGAGAGTTTGAGTAAGATGAGGACTGAGAATTGACCATTGGATTTGTTAAGATGGAAGTTGTTGGAGACTTTGAGAAATGGGTAGAGTACTGCGTGTGAACACCTGATTGGAGTGGGTTAAGGAGAGAATTGGGGGAAAGAATTGAAGAACATGTATATAGACAACTCATAGGGGTTTTCCTATGAAGAAGAAGAGAGAAAATGGAGTGGTAGCTAGAGGAAGATTTGTGGAGTCAAGGAAAGGTAGGAAATGGGGTGTGTTTGTGTTGATTTTAAGATGGATAGTATAGCAAGTTTGTATAACGAAGAGAGTGACCCAGTGGGTAGAGAAAACTTGATGATATTTGAGTGACATGGGACAATTGTAGCAGCCAAGACCTTGAATAGGTAAAATGAGGTGGGTAAGTGCACAGCCTCCAATTGTGAACTCTCTCCAGGGTTAGTCTTAGAGATAGTTCATCCACTGATAAAAGTAGAGATTAATGGAGGTGCAGATAGACTGGTAGGTTTGGTTATGGGAAAATGAGATAATTTTTTCAGAGTGCTTTACTTTTTCCAGTGAGAGGGTGGCAGGATCATTAGCTGAGAGTCAGAGTGTGTAGGGGTTTGTAAGGTTTGAGAGAGAGGAGGTGGTGTCAGATAGGCATCTTGGAAGGTGGGAGAATGAGTTGACTAAGGAAGTGCAGGTGGAATGTCAAGGAGTTCAGGGGGCCCATCTGACATTTGTGGTTGTTAAAGTGATTCCAGGGCTTCCCTGGTGGCACGGTGGTTGAGAGTCCACCTGCCGATGCAGGGGACACCGGTTCGTGCCCTGGTCCGGGAAGATCCCACATGCCGTGGAGCGTCTAGGCCCTTGAGCCATGGCCGCTGAGCCTGCACGTCCGGAGCCTGTGCTCGGCAATGGGAGAGGCCCCCACGACTAAAAAAAAAAAAAAAAAAAAAAAAAAAAAAATGATTCCAGCTGGCTGAGGAGGGAAATGTGGTCTTGAGGGTGTATACAGTGGAAAAGCGGTAGGGACAGTGCCTCCTCTGTTGTGAACTCTTTAGTCTCATGGCTGAGAGGATTGCTGCTTCTTAGGTCCATGGATGTCGACAGAGGAATTAATAAAAGTGAATAAGCCGAAAAAATCATTTCATTTTTGCCTATGTTCAGTGTCTGTGTCATTCATGATGTTTCATGTAGAGCAGCGGTCCCCAGCCTTTTTGGCACCAGAGACCCGTTTCATGGAAGACAGTTTTTCCACGGGAGGCAGAGGGGAGGCAGGGGGATGGTTCAGGTGGTAATGCGAGCAATGGGGAGAGGCAGATGAAGCTTCACTTGCTCGCCGCTCACCTCCTGCTGTGCGGCCTGGTTTCTAACAGGCTGAGGACTGCTGTCAGTCCACCGCCCAGGGCTTGGGGACCCTGGATGTAGAGGATGAGTTCCTAGAGGTGTTTATGTGCTGTATCTCCTTTAGAGTGCCTACGTTACACAGGTGATAATCAAGATGGCCCTGGAACACTTTCAGTGAATTATATTTGGTTGCTGTGTTATATAAAGAAAGTAAAATCTCTACTGGAGAAGCTCTGTAGTTTTTCCTGATAGATAGAAAACCTCACCAAAGTTTTCCCTAGGACCTGTGGTTTCTGTTAATCTAGAATTATCACTTATGTTGATTTCATACTTTTGAGCTGGATTACAGATGAATTCAAAGTCTGGTTTTCTTTTGTTTCAGGTGCTGGAGAATCTGGTAAAAGCACCATTGTGAAACAGATGAAGTAAGTTGGAACACGGTCTTTTGTAAAACTACATTTACTCATAATGCATAAAAGTCCATAGTGTGTTTTCATTTTAGGTCCATGGTAATGATTTGTGGTTTTCTTCTTTTTAAAGAATCATTCATGAGGATGGCTATTCAGAGGAAGAATGTAAACAATATAAAGTAGTTGTCTACAGCAATACTATACAGTCCATCATTGCAATCATAAGAGCTATGGGACGGCTAAAGATTGACTTTGGGGAAGCTGCCAGAGCAGTAAGTGTATCTCATTTCCTCTTTACTTGCTCTTTTTCAGTAGATGCAGTTAAGCACAATTTGCTTCATGTGTTAGGGAAATAAATTTAGGCAACAAGCTAAGTTGTAGTAAAGTACTGTCTGCTCATTTGAGACATGTTAGCAATCCACTTTAAGAGATATTAGATTACTACCACAAAGGTAAGTCTAGGAAATGGGATTCTGTGGATATACTGTAGGTTTTTGTGGTAACTGTTTTATTCACTTGCTTCTTTTACAGCACTGTTGACTTTTATAGTAGTAAATTGAAATAATCTAAGAGAGGTTGTCATGATATGGAGCTCTGCTTTCTGAGGTGTAGAGATTAAAGGCAAATATCAGTGTCGCAGAATAAACTTGGTAAGGACATGAACACTAAGTCTCAATTTTAGAGGCAAATTTCCAGTATTCAAGAATAACTATATCTCTATACTATGTTGTACTATAGGCTATAGAATTGGATTATACCATGTCCTAGTATAATTCTTGCACATGTCAGATATTCAGAAGTTGTATTGATTGATTATAATACTTAGTGGGCCCTGAAGTTCTAGTTTATAAATTAGGATGTTTGATGCAGTGGGGAGAGAGCCAAAATGAAAGTGGGGGATTTTTTATATCATCATCAGCTAAATTCCAGGAGAAGGCTGGGAATGTATAGAACGCTTTCCTGGAACTAAGAGAGTCATCAGCTGTGTTCAGTGTCATACTTAGGGGCTATGGGCAATAAAAGGAAGTGACTTGGAGAGACTGCCTGGAAAGGCAAAGCCTATATGTCTGTGAAGTAGCTTAGGAACTCTTCTAAGCAACTCTCAGTTTCTCAGATGTAAATTAATATTCAGTAAATAAGTGAGGAAATTCTTGGAGGGAAAAATAATAGAAGGATGGTTCTAATTGGAAGACTAGAGGTGCCATAAAGGAAGGGCAGCTAGAGTAAGGGTTGTAAAATGATTGGCGAGAAGAGGAGCAAAAGAAGAAATGAAGAGGAATGTGCGGGGCATGACTTCTACGTTTTTGTAAAAGGGTTCCATATCACAAAAAATCAGAGACTATGTTTCTAAGCCTCTGATCAGGAAAAATGTGATAGCTAAGGCAAGAATAAACTCTTATTTTTGTCTTATTCCTTCTATCCCCTCTTGCAGCTGCCTTTCTTCTTCCTTTTTCCTCCCTCTTTCTACCAGCTCTTTCTTGTGTTCTTACTTTTTTCCTCCCTTTTCTCATTTCTTCCTATCACCCAACTCTGTTTCTCTGTTGTATTTGCTGTATCCAATAATTGGTTAGTAATACTGTATTTATTCTCTTCCTTCTCTTTGTTGGCTTTTTCTCTATCTCAGTTATTTACTTATTTTCTTAGTTTCCTCCTTTTTGACTTCTCACCCTCTGTCTGACCACCTTTCTGCCTTTTGGCCATCCCTCCTCCTTTCCTTTCTTTCCACTATCAAATTAGTTGTTATTAATTGTTGGGTCCTATCATTCCTTTGTCACCAGATGTAGTTGTCATATTCTGTCTTAGTCTGTTCAGGCTGCTGTAATAAAGTACCACAGATCTGGTAGCTTATAAACAACAGAAATTTATTCCTCACACTTCTGAAGGCTGGAAGCTGAGGTCTGGGTGCCAGCATGGTTTGGTTAGGGCCCTCTTCCAGGTTGCAGACTTCTCACTGTGTCCTCACTTGGCAGGAGGGGAAGGGATCTCTCTGGTGTCTCTTTTATAAGGGCACTAATCCCACTCATGAGAGCACCACCCTAATGACCTAATTATCTCCCAGAGGCCCTATTTCCTAAAGCCGTCACTTGGACATTAGGATTTCAACATAAGAATTTGGGGGGGACACAAACATTCACACCATAGTATCCCTCCTCCTTTCATTTCTCTTTTATCAAATCAGTATCATTAATCTCTGGGTTCTAACACTCCCATGTTACCAGATGCAGTTGACATTATTAATTCCTCTCAGGCCTCCTGAATCACCTAGCCCTCCAGCATTCACTCATCCTAATCTACAACCCTGTTTTTGAAGTTTCTCTTTTCCTTTTTCATATGTAAGGACTTATATTTATAGCTCCTCTCTTATCCTCCTCTAGTTTTTTACAGTTGTCTGGAGAATGAATAGAAAAGCATAAAGCTGGGTGTGGGATAGGTTGCTTTTTCATATCTGCTTAAGGGTGGAGGTATGAAGTTCACTGTAAAGAGGTGCCTCTTTATCGACCTATAAAAGAGGGTTTATTATGGGCAAGCAGGAGTAGGTCTGTAGAAGGGGTTAAGTGGTAAGGGAAAAATGTTTTGTCTTAAAACTTTACAAAGTCAGGTCAGCAAAAATACGTAGCAGTAGCTCTCTGTCTGTTTTAAAGTTTCTAAAATTAGAATCATGGTATTAAAAAAAAAAACAGTACTTATTGAGGTTTTGAATACCTGCATGTGTATAGATCAAATTTCAGAACCAAGGGACTATAAAGTTATTAAATGTTAAATAAAGTACTATTCCATATGTGTAGAAGGACATGCCCACTGTTGAGTACATTGCCAGTTTGTGTAATTTTTCAGCTTTTCTCATTTGTTCCTTTATCAAAAATTTTTATCTCTAAAAAGAGACGAGGGGAATATAGATATTAGATGAAGTTTCTTAGAGACGATTGGGTCTAAAGTATTACTAGGAAGAATACTGGAAAGAATCTCAAAGGAAGAGAATATTACTCAGCAAAATCTATTAAGGCTGAAGATCCTGGGTTCGGCAGAATTAATTGGAGTGCACTATGGTTAGTTTTGGTTTCTTTTGCTTAGGTGGATGCACGAGTTGTGGGAATACACAAGTCTTAGGAATTTTTGTTTGCAATTTCACCTGTGGTCTGAAATGCTTTTTGCGTGCTAGTTTATTGTCCTAATGACTATTTATAATACAATTGATTGCTCCCCTTCCCCCTTTACTTCTTCTTTACCCAGTGTATGTTTTTCTTTAGTAGTTGAATTTTTATGGTTATTTGGAAATCTCCTGAGGCAGATAAATATTAGATTTGAGGTGGGAAAATCATCCCATGAGACCTATGTTTATTTTTATAAACTATCTGACAAGCAGTGCTGGATAGAATAAAGCAAAACAATCACAATTCTCAGCCCTTTCTGTCCTCTTTACCTCTCACATATCTTAGTTTTAAAAACCGTAACAACGGCTTCCCTGGTGGCGCAGTGGTTGAGAGCCCGCCTGCCGATGCAGGGGACACGGGTTCGTGTCCCGGTCCGGGAAGATCCCACATGCCGCGGAGTGGCTGGGCCCATGAGCCATGGCCGCTGAGCCTGCGCGTCCGGAGCCTGTGCTCCACAACGTGAGAGGCCACAGCAGTGAGAGGCCCGCGTACCGCAAAAAAAAAAAAAAAAAACCGTAACCACTTATAAAGCTATGTCTGTGACTCACGAAGTTTTGATCAGATCTCTGTGTTACTTTCTTCTTCTCCTTCTGCCTTTCTTTCTCTCTCATTTAGAGGATTATTATACCTTTGGGGAGCGTAGAGACTGAATTATTCCGTTAGGGGTTTATTTCCCCTACTAGATTTCCAGACTTCTTAAATGCTTCAGTCTCTTCTTCTTCCTGTTCCTCTGTCTGAGATTAAGAAGGAAAAAGAGAACAGTTTCCTTAAATTTGATTAATGTTTTACTCCCTTTGACATGTTTAGACTTTACCTCTTATGTGCTAGTCTTTTCGTTTCTATTTTTATTGTAGGCTTCCTTTTTTTTTTTTTTTTTTTGTGGTACGCAGGCCTCTCACTGTTGTGGCCTCTCCCATTGCGGAGCACAGGCTCTGGATGCGCAGGCCCAGCGGCCATGGCTCATGGGCCCAGCCACAGTTAGAAGTGCAGAGCAGAGTGGAGAGAGAAGGGGGACAGACTTCATTGTAAATTCTCTCAGACTGCACTGCCAGGAAAGGCCTCTTTCATACCTCTTTTAAGTAATATAACGTATAATGTATATCTGTGTGTGTGTGTTAAAGAGACTCTTGTCAATTCTTTGAGAAATGGAGAATCATCTGTCTCTCTCCTTTAACTGCTTTCTTCAGGATGATGCCCGGCAATTATTTGTTTTAGCTGGCAGTGCGGAAGAAGGAGTCATGACTCCAGAATTAGCAGGAGTGATTAAACGGTTATGGCGAGATGGTGGGGTGCAGGCTTGCTTCAGCAGATCCAGGGAATATCAGCTCAATGATTCTGCTTCATAGTAAGTAATTTTTCTCTGTGAAATGAAAACAAAATAACTTGGTGACCCTAGTGAAAGTTCAGTGCCCATTCTTAAGGAAATATTTAAGGAAGAGACACTCTTAGAATTCTGTAGGATCCCTTTATAAAGGTTGTTTCAGTTTAGGGTTATAGAGCCCTTGGTCATTTTATATGATTTGTAGAAAAATATTTCCTCTTGGAGTGTAAATGGGAGACTGCATCATGAAAGTAGCTCCATGGTCATCTATAGTAAACAAGTGAAAGAGGAGAGAAATCTATTGCATCTGAGTTCTGGATCTCTTCCAACTCAGTAGGTTCCCTCTGCATAAGGGCTTTGCATTGATTGCCAGCTAGCAAGGGAAATTAAAATTGTGATATCCCTTTTATGCACAACTCTCTGTGGCTGGGCTGCACTATGGATTTCTCTGGTACTAGTCACCACTTATAAATCTTTTGCCAGATCACAATAGTAGACTTTGTGTAGAAAGAGAATGTTGAGTCTTGGAACGAAGTTGAAGCATCTGTTTGTTAAGGAAATTCTCTAGTGTTACATAGTTTTAAAGAATTTGTATTGATAATTAATACTTCTGTGAAGCTATTACATGTTGTCCTATATTGCTTCTTTTACAGTGTGTTTATTTATAAGACCTATATTCAGAATGTGTGGGGTTTTTTTCTTAACGTGCTTTTGGGGGGCTTGGTAAGTTCTTTTTACTTGTATCCATCTCCGTACTAAATGAAGGCAGTTCTAAGCGTTAAGGTATTTTCTTGAATATTATATTTTCCTGCTTTTCCTATTATTCTAGCTCAAATTATTATAAAAAGATTAAATGATATTTGAAAAACTTAGCTTACTTTTTAAAGGAAGACTTGACTTTAGAAACATTTCAGGATTCTTGCCCATCTCAATAATATTTTTCAGTGGCAGATGTTGGTAGTTTAAATAATTCTCCCAGTAGTCATCAAGCTAGATTGTAATTTCTTTTAACATACATTCAGTAAGCTCTGAATCCTCTAACTACACCTGAAGACACATGATTTATAGAGTTTTTTTTTTCATAATTGTTGATCTGAGGTTGACTGATTCCTTAACGTTAATGATGGTACTTAGTTTTATAGAAGATCATTAAAAATTCACTTATTATGGTATCACCTATTAAAAAAAATCTTTGGGAACCCTGAAATTGTGAAGAATTTAATTTAGCTTTGAAGCAGTTTTTAAATTATTCCACTGAACAGATGAAGTTTCTTGGGCGGTATTAGTTTTTGGCTTAGATTTAAATAAAAAACAAACCTGTAACTTTTCTGTTTCATGAATGAAAACAGGAAATACTCATTCTTATTGAGCTAAGTAGTTCTTGTTAATTTTAGTAATTCAAACAGCATTTTCTAATGTCCTAGCAAATGTTTAAACATACAGATGACCCATTAAATGTCTGAGGGCTTTTGTTTTGGTTAGGTTTTTGTACTGTGCAGTGCACAGTTGATTTAGTATTAAATTTCAGGAATCTTTATTAAGAATAGCATTTCCATGTTTGTTTGTTTTTAATTGGCTTTCACAGTTTAATTTAGGTAGAATTAAAACCACTTTTTTTTTTTTTTTTTTTTTTTTTTCTAATTTTTTTTTTTTTGCGGTACGCGGTCCTCTCACTGCTGTGGCCTCTCCCATTGCGGAGCACAGGCTCTGGACGCGCAGGCCCAGCAGCCATGGTTCACGGGCCCAGCCACTCCACGGCACTTGGGATCTTCCCAGACCAGGGCACGAACCCGTGTCCCCTGCATCAGCAGGCGGACTCTCAACCACCGTGCCACCAGGGAAGCCCAAAACCACTTTTGTGTAGTGTATATAAAACCTACTTTAACTGTCCTATGCTAGGTTCATTTTTTTCTCATTATCTTCTGTGATACTGAAGATCTGATTTGTTCTGCTACTTTAGTGACAGGTTCAGAACCTGCTTTTGGCAAGGAACTAGTTTAGTCTGTTGACTTGCTATGCACATGGTTGGCTTCACTAAGTAAAAATAAATGTGTATTTTACTTACTTAGTTACCTAAATGATTTGGATAGAATATCCCAAACCAACTACATTCCAACTCAGCAAGATGTTTTGCGGACAAGAGTGAAGACCACAGGCATTGTGGAAACACATTTCACTTTCAAAGACCTGTACTTCAAGTAAGTCATTAGCCTTTTTCTAGATATGCCAAACACAAATACCTTTCCTTTAGTTAGTATCTCTTAATCAGGGTAAAATTTCTGTAGGCAATATTCTTTGATTTAGAAACTTATAATTATATTCATCAGCCAGTATTTGACTGTTTAAACTGAATGGGGGCCCAACCGTTTCTTCTTTCTCCAAATAGCATCAAGTATATTTTCCATTTGGAGGAACTTAAATTCAAAATTAAATTGTAACTTACATATCAATAAAAGTAATCATATGGTTACCAATTTATTTTATTTTTAATTTTATTTTCAGCTGCTTTTTTATTGGAATCGCCAAAACATGTGTTGAATGTTTGTTGTTTAGAAGGGTAACAACAATACTAAAAGGATAGAAAGCTAGTGTTTTGGTTTAGTTTATGTGGCTTTGTTCTGGCATTTTGATATTAAAATAGAAATGCTTTTCTCACCAGTGTCAATCCTTTCTTACTGGATCGCACTTCTCTCTCAGTTTGCTGGAATGAAGCTAATACTGTCATGGCCTTTGACCGATTTGTGCACAGTATCATGCACAACTTAGTTCTTAATACAGTACAGAATGGAATATCGATCTAGGGATAGAGGTATTTTGTGGAGGTATGATATAATATAAACAATTATTGTTTTAGAGAGAGAAGATTCTAGTATTCTAATACAGAGGATTTTCTCATCAGCACTAGTAATTCTAGAATACGCTTCAGCTTGTCTCTGTTAATGGTCTTTTGTAAATAATAGAACTGTCTTTTTGGTTCTTGTTTTCTGCTTTTATGACCTTTGAGATTAGGAGTAAACTTTCCCCCTTCAGTCAGTATATGATGTCCTTTTTAGCTACTTCATTATGCTTGTATGTAGAATGTGATATTCAGCATTGTTGCATGCAAACGTAACTTCTAGTTCAGATTCTCTCAATTTTCTTTTCTCTGAAAAAAATTGCTTCTTAGGTTTCGCAAAACCCACACAGAGTTTGGGTATTACTACATACTAGTTGAGGTCTTGAAATCTTAATACACCAAAACAGATTTGAAACCTGGTGTAGGAAAATAGCAGTTCAGCTGAATATTTTTAGAATAGAAGAGCTGCTTATCATAGTACTGATGAATTTATTTAACAAGAATAGCAGAGTCTCCATGGATTATCACCCATGGAACCGTAGGAGTGAGATGTCTCTTGGTGTGCTATAAGATTAGTAATCCATTCATAATTATATGTCATGACCTTTATTTATTTAGTGTGGGAAACTTTTTTGTTGATGTCATAGATCTTTAGTTAGGTGATTCCTATTGGTCATTTTATGTCAGGATCAATAGCCAGATATAATTAAGGTGCTGCACCCACTTTATTGTTGGCATGTAGATATCTTGTTATGAAGTACTATCACTTCTTCCTTTTCCTCTTCTCTCTAGGAAAAACCACTATCCATTTATTCAAACATTTATTGAGCATCTCCTATATGCGAGGCATTGTGTAATTGCTTACTTGCCTCTCAATTATGAGGTAATGTCTATAAAATGTTGATCTGTTAGTGAATGATACTGTAAATGTTAATATGTGCGAAAAGCCCACTTTGGGAACTTCACAGTGTTCTGCCAGTTTTATGGACTTCATAGAAAGAAATGGTGGAGCAAATTCAAATTATGGTGTACCAGTGTGTTTCTGCTCTTGAAAGGTCCATGGTGAAATATGTGATGTTAGCTTTCTTAAAACCTATAATATGACCTTGTATTAGAGCCAACTTGTGATTGCCTCATTCCAGGTGTCAGGACTAAAGGTTGAAAAGAACTGGGGAAGATCAAAAGACCAAAAGAAAAAGTTGGGTGATGAAGAGATGAGATGACTGTTCTCTTTCAAACATACACTGAGAAATTACTCAACTGTGTCTTATCTCTCTCAATCTCTAGGGGGAAAATTCTTTGGAAATAGATCCCTAGTCACTGTAGATCTGACACACTGAACCAGCTTGGCAGAGTTTAACCCTAAAACATTTTATCATTGTCATCAAACATATATCTTAAGAGTAGCTAACCATTTGTATGCATACCTCCTCAGACCCTAGTACCAGTTAAAAAGCAAAGCCGTGCAGGTCCTCCTTTTACTATAGGTGGTAGATGAGGACACTGCTGACAGAAGTTCAGCAGTTGACTCAGAATATCAAGTAAGCACCCCAGAAGGGAGCAGTGGTCTAAAACTTATCTGAAGTGGAACATAAAATGTGTGAACCATTGAGGCTTTGTTATTTTTAATTAGGTTAAATAAGACTTGGAGTTGGGAAATTTTGGTTAAATTTTGTGTTTAGATATTGGGTTCTTAGAGTCCTACCATAAAATATAATTTACTTTTTTCTGTAATTAATCTCTAAAATGTTTTCCTTAAAGAAAAATGTATCTCAGTTATACCTCAATTAAAAAAAAAAGAAACAAACAAAAAGTAAGGAAAACAAAGTTTTGAGTCAGTAGAGTTATGGAAGCAGAATGCAAGTTGGGGATTTATTGTTCTTTTTTTTAGCTAGAGAGATAAACCATTTTGACAGGTAGAGTAGTGTTGTGGGTACCAGGTTGGGTGCTGGAGTTAGAGTTCCAGTCCCCATTTGTTAGTAGTGTCCCCTTGGGCAAATTATTTAACATATCTGTGCCTCAACTTCTTCATCTGTAAAATGGGGATAATAATAGTACTGACAGGAGTGTTATGAGGGTTAAATTAGTTAATGTACTTTAAGATGTTTAGTGTCTGGTAAATGTTAGTTATTATTGTTACTATCTTAAGTTGTATTGTTCAGCTCTTCATTTTTCCTGTCTTTTTTCCCCTCCTTCCTTTAATCCATTTCAGTGCTTACTCTGCTGACTTTTGGCACATCTGACACAAACTTTGATAGTGAAGAGGCTCAACTGTTTATCTAAAATGAAAATTTTAATTGTTCCTAAATTTTATTTTCTCATATTGTTCTCTTTTACATTTAACCACAGATAATTATTTTGACTACGTTTTATCTGCTCCTTGTTTGTCTTTTCTATTATAAATGGGGTTTTGAATATGCAATAGCGGGAAGTTCCCTAATCAGTTCAGTTTAGGGAGATGTGTGTGTGCATGACCTTGCTGAAATTGTGCTTTCTTTCCCCTTACTCAGGATGTTTGATGTAGGTGGCCAAAGATCAGAACGAAAAAAGTGGATTCACTGTTTTGAGGGAGTGACAGCAATTATCTTCTGTGTGGCCCTCAGTGATTATGACCTCGTTCTGGCTGAGGATGAGGAGATGGTATGTTGGAGCTTCTGGTAAATAAAAGGCCTGTCTAATGCAGGCAGGAAACGGAAAATAGCTCTTAGGAAGACTTTGTTCATCCATTTACTCATTGAACCAAAACTTAAAATCCTTAATTTTTCTCCTTGTCAGTGTGATTAGTTTTTCAAAATATTGATCCATGCCCTCTTAAACTTATGAGATATGACAGCACATTGAGTATGTGGGCAGGATTAAGTCCTCTTGTTAGCCAGTCCTTATTCCCACCTCTCAACCTCTAAGAATTATAAAAATGAGGACTGACTCAGCTTTTGTGTTATCAGTGTCTGACTTCTTTTCATGATTGCCCATCAGCACTTTTAAAACTTCTTGGTCTGGGACTTCCCTGGTGGTCCAGTGGTTAGGACTCTGTGCTTCCACTGCACGGGGCATAGGTTCGATCCCTGGTCGGGGAACCAAGATCCTGCATGCCTTGTAGCACGCCCAAAAAACCCCACAAAAACCTTTTTGGTCTGTTGTTCATTAACAGTTAATCTACTTTTACTTTTTTGCTACTGACCTATCATCCTTTGTTTCTTTTTTAGAACCGAATGCATGAAAGCATGAAACTGTTTGACAGCATTTGTAACAACAAATGGTTTACAGACACTTCGATCATTCTGTTCCTCAACAAGAAAGATCTTTTTGAGGAAAAAATAAAGAGGAGTCCATTAACTATCTGTTATCCAGAATACACAGGTAAGGGATCATGAAAGATTTTGCTGGAGGTATACATCTTGAATCAAAACTTTAGTGACCTTCCTGCAGCTTTCTTTTGTTTTGAACATTGTGTGTATCTCCTTATGGAGAGTGTTCACTGGTAGTGGTGTCAACATTAAGCATGTGATTAAGACCCCTTAAGTCTAAAGTGTTATTCCAGACATAATCGAGTTTACTCTGTTTATTTTATATTTCTGTCCTCCTCATTTTTTTTACATCTTTATTAGAGTATAAATGCTTTACAATGGTGTGTTAGTTTCTGCTTTATAACAAAGTGAATCAGTTATATATATACATATGTTCCCATATCTCTTCCCTCTTGCGTCTCCCTCCCTCCCACCCTCCCTATCCCACCCCTCTAGGCGGTCACAAAGCACCGAGCTGACCTCCCTGTGCTATGCGGCTGCTTCCCACTAGCTATCCACCTTATATTTGGTAGTGTATATATGTCCATGCCTCTCTCTCGCTTTGTCACAGCTTACCCTTCCCCCTCCCCATATCCTCAAGTCCGTTCTCTAGTAGGTCTGTGTCTTTATTCCTGTCTTACCCCTAGGATCTTCATGGTGTTAGCATACGGTATTTGTCCTTCTCTTTCTGACTTACTTCACTCTGTATGACAGACTCTAGATCTATCCACCTCATTACAAATAGCTCAATTTCGTTTCTTTTTATGGCTGAGTAATATTCCATTGTATATATGTGCCACATCTTCTTTATCCATTCATCCGACGACGGGCACTTAGGTTGTTTCCATCTCCGGGCTATTGTAAATAGAGCTGCAATGAACATTTTGGTACATGACTTTTGAATTATGGTTTTCTCAGGGTATATGCCCAGTAGTGGGATTGCTGGGTCATATGGTAGTTCTATTTGTAGTTTTTTAAGGAACCTCCATACTGTTCTCCATAGTGGCTGTATCAGGTTACATTCCCACCAGCAGTGCAAGAGTGTTGTTCCCTTTTCTCCACAGCCTCTCCAGCATTTATTGTTTCTAGATTTTTTGATGATGGCCATTCTGACTGGTGTGAGATGATATCTCATTGTAGTTTTGATTTGCATTTCTCTAATGATTAATGATGTTGAGCATTCTTTCATGTGTTTGTTGGCAGTCTGTATATCTTCTTTGGAGAAATGTCTGTTTAGGTCTTCTGCCCATTTTTGGACTGGGTTGTTTGTTTTTTTGTTATTGAGCTGCATGAGCTGCTTGTAAATTTTGGAGATTAATCCTTGTCTTCCTCATTTTCTGAGGCAAATAAAGAATGATAAAAATAAAAATTTTGTATAAATATATTCACAAAATACAAGAATAAGGTGCAGTTACTACTCTCAAGAAACTGACATTAGTTGTAGAAAGAGAGAGACACACTTGAAGAATTTCATTTTAGTGTAAAATGTTCATTAATAGAAGAGCAGAAGAAGGGGTTACCTCAATGGGATCAGTGTAGTCTTTTTCTAGAGGAAATGACACTTGGAGTAAGATAGTAAGAGGATGAACTGTAAATCATCAGGCAGACGGGGGAATAAAAACACTTTAGGAAGAGGAAACAGCATATATGAAAATATGGAGTTAAAAATGACATGATTTGTTCTGAAACCTAGGAGGAATTTGGTATTGATGGAGCTTAAAGTGGTGGGGAAGAGTGGTTGGAGAAGTGGGCAAGGATGCTTGTGGAGGGCATTGTATCCCATGCTGAGACAGTGGGGAGCTATTGAAGGATATTCATTGGGGTACATGATGTAATAGAAACTGATTTAGAAAGATTATGTGATAGATGTCAATAAAGATAGATAGTAGGGGAGTTGAATTAGTGAGGACTCTCTTAGGATGCAAATAGAAACTTTTGATGAAGATACAGGGATATATCATAGAAGTCAAGGACAAGAATGCAGGCAGTTCTCAAGAATGTAGTTAGAATTAGGAACCCTGCAAGCACTCTCAAGAACCCTGGGAGCACTTCTTTCCCCATCTCTGTTCTCTCTTCTCTGTGTCTCTCTATTCTTCTCTCTTTCCTTACCAACTTTCTCTGCTGCTCAGTTTATGGATAAAAGATGGCCCTGCCACAGTTTCTATATCTCCTCCATTTAAAAGACCAGGCTAGACTGGGATTGTTTGGCCCAAGGTTCAAATTCCTAAAAGAGAGAGATTCTGGCCAGGGTTAGGTCAGGCAGAAACCCTTAGTTCAATCAGATGAGGTTAGGGACACAAACATGAGTGCCAGAGCTGTATCACTGTGACCTTTAGATCAGAATTGAGTATTTCTAGGAAAGGGGACCTCTTGTTAGCTGAGCAGACACTGTAAATGCTTTATATAGTAAGGTGAAAGGGTGTAGCTAGGGTAAGGAAGTGGGACGAGTCAGAGGTACTCTCAGAGTTCTGTATTAATTGGGTGCCAGTACTGTGATCTGAATTCATATTTAGGAATGTTGGTTTTGAAGTATCTATGGAACATCCTGATGGAGATATCTAACAGATAGTTATATATGTGGCCTTGGAGCTTGGGGAGAGGTTGCAGGTTAGTAACATATTGATTTGGGATCATGTGTAAATACAACATGGAAATGGATGAGATGACCTAGAGTGATGATATAGAATGAGGAGAGAAAAGAATAGAATGAGAGCGAATACCAGCCTCTATTGGCAGGAGAAAAAGAAAGGTTTGTATAGGATACAAAGAGAAGAATCTGGAAAGCCAAAGTATCAAGAACTAAGAGGAGAGTTTAAATAGTGAGGAGTGGTCAACAATGTCATATGCAGGTAAGTAAATACATTTTGAAAAAATGGCCTCTGGAATTAGCAGTCAGGACATCATTGCCTGTTATGGAGAGCATTATCAGTGGAATGATGAGAGCAGAGCCAGGACCAGTGAGTTACTGAGTGGGAAGTGAAGAAATGAAGACAAGTGTAGCCTCCTCTTGAGCAGCTTAGATTACAGGGGAAGGAGAGATCTTTACATGTTTATGGGCTTAGAGGTAAGATGAGGTTAGGGACACAAACATGAGTGCCAGAGCTGTATCACTGTGACCTTTAGATCAGAATTGAGTATTTCTAGGAAAGGGGACCTCTTGTTAGCTGAGCAGACACTGTAAATGCTTTATATAGTAAGGTGAAAGGGTGTAGCTAGGGTAAGGAAGTGGGACGAGTCAAAGGTACTCTCAGAGTTCTGTATTAATTGGGTGCCAGTACTGTGATCTGAATTCATACAGCGAATGAGAAGTTCTCCTACAGCGAAAGAGAAGTTACAAAAAGTGGATGTAGGGCTTCCCTGGTGGCGCAGTGGTTGAGAGTCCGCCTGCCGATGCAGGGGACATGGGTTCGTGCCCCGGTCCGGGAAGATCCCACATGCCGCGGAGCGGCTGGGCCCATGAGCCATGGCCGCTGAGCCTGCGCATCCGGAGCCTGTGCTTCACAACGGGAGGGGCCACAACAGTGAGAGGCCCGTGTACCACAAAAAAAAACAAAAAAAAAGTGGATGTAATTGATGGAGCAAGATTTATAAGCAGGTGGGAAAAGAAGGAATCAAAAGTCTAGGTAGGGGCTTCCCTGGCGGCGCAGTGGTTGAGAGTCCGCCTGCCGATGCAGGGGACACGGGTTTGTGCCCCGGTCCGGGAGGATCCCACATGCCGCGGAGCGGCTGGGCCTGTGAGCCGTGGCCGCTGAGCCTGCGCGTCCGGAGCCTGTGCTCCGCAACGGGAGAGGCCACAACAGTGAGAGGCCGGCGTACCGCAAAAAAAAAAAAAGTCTAGGTAGGATGAATGGATAAACAAATTGGTATACCTGTACAATGGAGTATTATTTAGCTATAAAAAGGAACAAAGTACTGATAATGCCACAACTTTGATGAACCCTATAAACTTTATACTAAATGGAAGAAGTCAAACAGAATAGGTTACGTTTGTGTGATTCCTTTTATATGATATATCCCAAATAGGCAAATCCACAGAGACAGAAAGCAGATTGGTTGTTGGTTATTAGGAAATTGGCACAAGGGGAATGAGGAATGATTCCTTAATGGGAATGGGGTGTTTTTCTGGGGTGGTGGAAAAGTTTGAAACTAGAGAGAGGTGGTGATTGTATAGCATGTGACTGCACTAAATGCCACTGTATTGTAAACTTATTGCATGTTATGTGAATTTCACATCAACTTAAAAAGAAAAAGTATAGATAGAGCAGTTGAATTTTGAATCAAAAGGAAGACATCTCTAAGACCAAAGATACAAATAAATGCAGATATAGATAACTTTTTAAGTGAGGTGGTGGGCTAAAAAGTTGAGATGTAGTTTAAAGCCCCGTGGCCTCTGTTTTCTTAGGGAATTTGGAAATGTCGTCATCTGTTCAGAGGGAGGAGGGAGGTGAGAGTTGGGTAAGTTGATGGAAAGTATCCAAGTTTTAGAATGGGAGAACAATCTTACTTAAGACAAGTAAAGGATTGACATTAATGTTTCAGCTGGGAATCTTCACACATAGCAAAGAGTCCTCAATATCATGTCCGTTTTTGGGTGGCGGGGGGCAGGGTGAACTTCCCAGCCTATCTTCCATTGACTTCATTCTTAAGGATTCTCATAGTCTTTATTTCCCAAGTATCAATATCTGTTCCTACCAGACAAAAATCTGGTGTTACATGTTTCAAACATCTGTCTCCTTTAATTTACAGACGTTCTGCACATCTCAGTAAATCTATTTCAAGCACCTACCAAGATGTCTTCCTTCTGTTCTTTAAACAGTCTGTTTAAATAATAGTCATTTCTTTCTTAAGCTTTTCTTTGTTATTTAGTCATCTTTATATACTTATTTGTTGATATATTTTTGTCATGCTTAACGTCACTGAAAATAGCCCCTAGCTCACAGGAATAACTGTGTATGCTGTCTTTGTTGAGTTTCCCTGGCTCTGCAGACAGTTTCTAAGGCTGTTCTAAAGAGTCACAAGTAGACAAGATTGTGTAGGAAGCAGGCAATTAAGGGTGTTAATTACCAATGTTGTTGAAATAGGGTTTAACTTTCGGGTCCCCCTCTTTGAAGAAATAACAGATTTATTAGGGTATAATTCACATACCATAAAATTCACCATTTAAACGTATGCAGTTCAGGCCCCTTTCCCTTTTGCATCTACTGGTTTACCTTTGGTTATTTAAACTATTTCCCTAAGGCTCTGAGGCTAAGCCCCGTTAAAATTGGAATGATTTTGAAAAGAAGCATGACTTCCCCTTTTGAATTGTTTATTTCAGCACCACTCCAAGGAGCACAAGCTCTCTGACCTTTTAAACAGTTATGTTCTTCTAGAAATGCATCTTCCTACTTCCCTAGTTTCCTTTTATGCTTTCTAGATTTTTTAGCTAAAAAGTCTAAATAAAAGGGAAAGAAACTTAAAGTTTTGTTTTCCTGGATCTTTGTGATAATTTTATTTTACTTATAATGAGATTCTGCACTCAAGAAACATGTAATGATTATAGAAAAATAGAAATCTGTTTATTTCAACTGTGTTATATTTCCTCTCTCCATAAGTAAATTGTGATGGCCTGACTTAGTTGAGTCCAAGCAGCTGTTTTAATTTGAACTGAGAATATTGGGTGTCTGCCTCAGGTTCCAATACATATGAAGAAGCAGCTGCTTACATTCAGTGCCAGTTTGAAGATCTGAACAGAAGAAAAGATACCAAGGAGATCTACACCCACTTCACCTGTGCCACAGACACCAAGAATGTGCAGTTTGTTTTTGATGCTGTTACAGATGTCATCATTAAAAACAACTTAAAGGAATGTGGACTTTATTGAAGAGTGTGGATGTTAAATAAAAGGTAAAACTTTGAACAGTTTAATTATAGTGCTGTACTGATGTCTCTTGACTTCGTAAACTTTTTCTAATTACAAATGTTCTTCTTTCCTAGTTATTACAGTGTGGAGTGTTGAGACCAGACTTCTTTTGCTGTCTCATTGGGCAGCTGCAAGCATGAACGGGACCAGGGAATGGCAGCGGCATGCAGAATCTTAGTACTCTTTAGCACAATCTTCTGTATTAGGGAACTCTTAATTGACATGAGATGCTAAAGTCAGACATTGGAATTGGAACAACTGTAAAGTATGATTTGATCATGAAGACATCACTTGGATTTCACAATCTCAAATGTTTAGGGCAGATGTCAAGTTGAGGTGCTGCATTCCAGAACTTCAATATGTAGCTTACTCTTTTTTTTTTCCTTCTTGACAAACCACCAGTAGTTCATTTTTTAAGTTGTTTTTTGTTGTTTATTTTTTTTTTAATCAAGGGAAGAATAACTTCACTAAATTTATTTCTTTGTGAAAGAATCTTTATTAAAACACAAACAGTCTTAACTATGCACATGATGTGACCAGATCATCTTGAAAATTTTCCTCTTAGTAGGAACTCTTTGTTTTTAACTCTTGGTATGGTCAGAATATAATATTTCCATAATTACTTAATTCTTTACAATTATTGGGGCTCTAATTATAGCTTTTTTGGATGAAATTTATGTTACTATCCTGTTCAAAGTACCATTATGGTTTCTAAATGGTAATTACATTGAAGAATTCTGTAGTAAGATTCCAGCTCTTTTTTTAAGCTTATGGTTGAAGGTTAACCTGGTTTATGCTGATTACCAAATTACTAGATAAATGCTGATGTAGTATGATGAAGTCAGCTTCTTGGATACAGACGCATCCAGGGCAGCTGCCAGTTAGAAATGCAAATTGCTAAATTCCAAACAGAACCAGTGACTTTGCTGCTACAAACCTGCTAAATTGACCACTTCAATTCTTGCTTGTCCGTCTCAGTCATGGGGAGTTCTGTAAAAGATGCCCCTTGTTTTCCATCTTCCATTGGCTTTTTCTGTTGGGAAACATCTAAAGTGTATTAACAGTGCATGCCTTTACTTTGTAAACGTGGTGCCAAATCCCTGTTTGCCATTGTTTTTATTGTAGCAATGTTCATTGTAGTAATCCTTAGTCAGTACCTTCTTTTGCTGAAACTATTGATTTAGGGACTTTTTTCCACTTTGTTGTGTGTACAGATTTTAATCTGTTATAGTTGGCAGCAGTATTAAAATGGTGAGTAAAGAGTCCAGGTTTGTTCCTGTTTGTAACTAGTCCTTTCAGGACGTATTTTCTTCTGTTGTTTTTTGCCCCTGCTGTGTGCTTAGGCCTTTGTCTGAGAATGGGTTTAGGTAGAAGGGTTCCCTGAAGGTGTTAGTCTTTTGGTGTAATAGTATTGTTGAATCTTGGCCTGACTGAGCGTGTTATGTCATATCTGTGTTAGTAATATGCAGTCAAAACTCATTTTCCAGATTTACATTTTGGTTGTGTGGAGAGCTCTATTCACCTCAGCCTGCAGGTCATTTTGTACAATGTACAGCAAATGTCATTAAATATTGAATGGTCCATTAGGGGAAGGCAAATGAAGAGAATGCATTTTGAGCCTTCCAAATCAGTAGTTTGAGTAGTGCCTTTTGGGGTCCGATCTTTTTGGATTGGATTCTATTTCATCTTTTGATGTGACCTTTCACTAGTTTTAAAAAAAAAATGGTTGGTGGTCATCAAAGCCGGTTCAGAAAGCAAGCCACAGCACTTCAGTGCCTTTATTGGTAGTTTTTTTTTTTTCTTTCGTGGGAAAAATACAACTATACAGATGGTATAACCGTATTATCTAACAGTTTTTTTTTTTTTAGGATTGGCAAAACTGGATCTAAAAGAAAGAAAATTATCAGCTTCAATTGGTGATTGACTTATGCCTACAATGTAAATAGGGATAGTTCTTGTTCATTTTGAATATATCTTTTCCTTATTGTATTCTGTGATATAGGATCATCTGGAAATGAGAACTGGTAGAATGTTGGTTTAACTGTAGTCTTTCTATAGTCTGGGCTAATTGGAAGGCGTTGATAACAAAATAAGGGATAATCCAAAAAAATTAATACTTTGAAATGCATTTTGTATTTTGATTTGAATACGTCTGTCTGATATGTTAATTTTTTAGCCCTTCTGTCAATGAAAAACAGTAGTTCTCCACAATTTTGCCTCTACACCATTTACATTTGTCCTGTGTTTACATGAGGATCACCTCCTACCCCCCCCATGCCAAATAATTTATCAAAATGCACATTCCTTAAGGACACATGGACACAGTTTCAGTCAGTGGTTTTCAAATATGCCTTACGTCAAAATCACCTGGATCCATCTCAGAGATTGACTCTTGGCTGGTGGGCTGGCATTCTGTAATTTCAAAAAGGTGATTCTGATCATCAGCCTTAAAAATCACTATTGTATCAATATTTTGAATTAAAAGGTCTTTTCTTACAGCAGAGCCAGAATGTGGGAATGAAACCTCATATCTATTAGCCTGGAGAAAAAGGATTGATGTTTGTAATCAAAGAAGTGAAAAATTGCCTGTGTCTTTTTGGTGGAGAATACTGGAGATTTGTGATGGATCATGTTTCAGAATTTAGGTGCCCAGTCTTTGGACCACGTAAGAAATCAGCACATCTAAGAAAATTAAATTTTAACAAATTAAGAACAGTAAACAGACACTAGCAGGAAGCATTGTAACAGTACCTTTATTTTGTTGACAGTCACATCTTCCCCACCTGATTAAAACCCTGGGCTGAAGAATTGCCATCCATTAGGCTCTATGTAGAGAGGAAGTATTCTGCTCCTTAATGGCCAGTCTTCCCTAACCTTATAATTTCAGCCTTGCAACAGATTTCACCTCCTGGCATGAAAATTCCAAGAATTTTTACAGTTATTCATAAGTGGATCTTGAAATGTCTTTTTCACCGTGGACAGTTTGAATTCTAAACCTCTAGTTCAATGTATCATACTGATGGGTTGTTATTTTTCACAAGGTGCTGCATTCTAAGAATAGATGGACCAAATTTTTAAAAGCTGTTTTCTTCTGTTGTTTATTTTTTATTCTCTTATCTATTATATTTGTGTTTTATTATATGCACATTATGGAGTATTTAGGAATAACTGCTGGTTCTTCTAATTTATTTGCCCACCTGTTATTCTTATATCCTGGCCACTGTTCTCTGATTTGTAGCTGTGGCTTTCTTTGGGCATTGCTTGCCTGACCTGACTAGTTACTTTTCATATTTATCCATTTGCTTAGCTTAGTTCTGGAGTTTCCTGTTGCAGAGCTCCTTGCTGTATTGGCAGTTACATATAAGGGAAAGTTAGTCTCTTATCCAGTTAAAAACCTGTCTTTGATTTTTTTCCCCTTCTAGATGTTCAAAAAACAATAGCCCTCTACTCACTGATATTACCTGTGAAATCTTTCATATGTGACACTGACTTTAAGAACAAAATTATCTCAGTTTCCAAGTACTGCCAGGTAATTTTTGTGCTCCAGTTTAGACTTCAAAGTACAAATCAGAGATCTGACCTGGACCAGCCACAGCTCTCTGTATAACTTTATGGCCACCAAACACAAGATAAAACCAGGCTGCTTAGAGGCCTGGAACTGAAAGTTGCTCTTACTATGAACGATCAGAAAGTAAAAGTTAAGTGAGGCGTACTGGAGAACTAATTTCCAGGATGGTCAAGATCCTTGTTCCTTTACCTTTGTTTAGGTTTTAAATCCCCATTCCCACCCCCAGTTTTCTCATAACCTTTTATGAGTTACTTCTGCTGAGGACAGCATATTTCAGAACAAATCAGGGCAGGATGGTTATTTTCTGATACTATGTCAGGCCTACACCTGGCTTTACTCAAGTCTCTCAGGAGTAAGAGATAATATGGAATATTATGCAGCAGTAGATACCTGAGGTGCAAGATTAACATACAGATTCTCTGGCTAAACTCAATTAAAATGTCTGAGCCAGGTCCTGGTAATATGTATTTTTAAAATAAATTCCTCAGGTGGTTCTGATGCAGCTAACCTGGGCCAATTTTTGGGGACAACTGAATAGACCTTATATTAAAGAGCAACCCAAATAGTAGACAACCTCAAAATCACTAGTGAATGACTGAGTTATTTTTTATTTGCCATTAAGTATAAAGCACTGACATGACTTAAAGTGCCTTTCACCCAGAAAATTAGTGTGAGGACTGTTTGGTCAAAGAACATTCCTACATTCTAGATAGAGTATTTCTTTTTTATATAAAATTAAGGCAAAACAAGAAACTTGGGGTTTCCAAACTTTTATTTCACTCCATTTATTTATTCAGTGAAAATTGAAAGATATACCAAAGTAAAGATAAAATCCTATGACAAAGGTAACTATGTGTAATAACATGAATATTCATTTACAGTTGGTAGATAAAAGAGCAAAGCTAGCTATAGAATGAAAGTCTTCTTGAGAGGGTTTGGGAAGGGGTAGGTAAGGGGAATGATTGAGGAGTCAAATATAATATAAAATCTTTGTATGCCCAGTGGTATATGTTCTCCCTTCCTGAAATCTAGTGGGAATCAACATGGTAGTAGAAATAATCAAATATTAGTAAACATACTTCTGGGGTACACCATCTCAGTGTGTTAGCGTTCACTAAGCTGTGAGATCTTTGACAGCTGACATATTAAGTTCTGTACAACCTGGTTTATCCTGTCTTCTTACCCTCCACCCCCGCCCCCCAGCCATATTCCTTTGGGTTATCCAAACATTTTTACCGAGAGGCTTGTTTATATGTAAGAGAAAATCCCAGTCGACATAACAAATCATAAGAAATTACCTGTTTTTTCTTGCTTATGTAAGATGAAGGTCCTCAGCCTCTTACGAAGTTGGAGAGTTGCTTGATGTGCTGGGTTCTGGTCTTTTCCCTGCTTCCAGCTAGCTATGAAGTCTTTCAGTCTTATATCCCTCATCTAAAGACAGACTAAATTATTTCTTCTAGCTGTGATATTCTATGGTTCTGATCAAATAGAAATAACACATTTAAAAGTGTTTTCTAAATACTCTTTATGATACTCAAGATTGTACTCCACTGCCAAAAAGGTAACCTAAGACCATACCAACAGATGTATTCATTGTAGCTGGTTGTCTTTTCTCAGCATCACTTTTCCCATATTCATTTCGAAAACCTGAAGTGAAGTTCAACTACAAATTACCCCGTATTTTGCGAAGTAGGGTGAAAAGGTCTTTGTTTTGCATTTAAATCCAGTTCTTTATTTTCTATTCAAACTGGTGCTTACTTTTCCATGACCAAAGGAAAGAAAAGTTCCTGCAGTCTGCAGTATATCTGTTTGACCTCACAGAGATGTCTTCACGCGTTTACCTAGCAGGATCACCAGAGGCTCTGGCACACTTGCAGTCCCTGGCCCAACACTGAAGTCCTGCTGGAATCTGTGCTCCGGGGGCTGTGCCGGGTAGAGAGGGAAGTGGGAGGTAAGAGCTCTTCACCCTTCACCACCTTCTCCACCCAGCATGGCCGGCACACTTTGGTCTACGGCACATCTCCAAGTATAGAGTGGTTTTTGAACGCTGTTATTTTTCACCTTGGGGATGGGGCCACCCAGATTTGGACTATTTGGGGTACGTGATTTTTTTTATCAGAGTAAGAACTGTTACAAGTAAATGTGTCTTATGGTTATACTGAATTTTTAGACTGAAATTTTGTGCTGCTTTTATTTCTCCTTTAATTGACAAACATAAGAGCACATTTCCAATTATATTTTTTCCATTTTTTATTGTGTTAAAATATACATGACATAAAATTTGCCATTTTAATTATTTTTAAGTGTACAGTTCAGTGGTACTAAGTACATTCACATCATTATACATCACCACCATTCATCTCCAGAACTTTTCTCATCTTCCCAAACTGAAACCATACCTATTAAATAATAATTCCCCATTTCCATTCTACTTTCTGTCTTTATAAATTTGACTACTTTAGGTACTTCATATAAGTGGAATCATACTGTATTTGTCCTTTTGAGTCAATCATTTTTATAAGAAAAAAAAAGCAACTGTCATCAGATTTATATGAAATGGAACTTAATTTACATTTGGCTTACTTTCATCAATGTCTAATCATGCAATGCAAGGGAAGTGTGTTACAGTCTCTGCCCTCTAAGAACAGAAAATTATACCTTCAACAAACAAAGCTATTTATACTTTTACTGTTTTATGCTAATTTCACATTCCATTTTGAGACCAATTTGTATTTAGTGTGGAGATGATTTTGTTAAATATCTATGATTTAGAGATGGCATAATTTAAAAATGACCAAGGATTTGTTTGGGAATAGAAGGAGCTTAGGAGAATGAGAAAATTGACTTTGACATTATAGTGTATGGTGGGCTGTTGGTATTACGGTGCATATAGAAAGACCACTGGCTTTGGATTCAGAAGACCTGTTTTGGAGTTCTAGTTCTGCTACTTCCTAGCAGTGTGATCTTGATGAAGACTCTCCACCTCCCGTGGCCTCAGTTTCTTATCTATAAATTGCTAGTGGACCTGGAATATTTTAAGTTTCTTCTAGCTTTATCGTTTTAAGAATTAAGATTGCAGTACGTGAAAATAGGGTTGAGTATTAGTTTCTGACCTATCTTGTTACGAAAAAACAATTTCTGAGGATATAAAATTCAACAATATAGTGTAAATTTAAAATGAAGCAAAAGAAGACAGATATAGACAGCAGAGTGAGTATATGGCATAATTTTGGTTTTAAGCTTTCTAACAGCTGTTTTATGCAAAGAGAACTTTTCACCTACACAATCAGAATGTCCATGAGATAAAAATAAGCCAGTTGGGTAGGAGAAGTACCAGTGGAGTTGTCTCTAATAGTATGAGGTTTGGGAACCATCTCTGGGCCTGACAAACAGTGAAGCTGCGGTAAGGATTAATGCCTTTTTTGGAAGCTTATCCAGAACATTTGATGTCCTCTTACCTTTACTCAGAGAACATCCCAGTGTTGGCTAAGAGCTTCGGGAAATTGTTCTGACTTTGTTCTAAGGAACAAGAGAATGGATGACCAAGGCCCGCTGTTTTTATTCTGTGTAGACTCACCAGAAGAGTTTTAGCTTGAAAATATTATAAGATGAATAACCAGATCCTAACTTCAGTAAAGCAGCTGTAGAAGTGTTGCTTTTAAGTACTGCTACTTCCCCATCCAGCCTCCAAGGCAACCTTTTTGCAAAGTGCATATAGGGTGGCTTGTGTGAATTTGTTTATAAACCAGTTAAAAGTTGGGATGTCTACCAGAGCAAAAGAAAACTAAAATACAGCCGTGTTTTATTCTGCTAGAGATTGTTCTACCAGAAGACCTGTCCCACTGGCTTTGTTTTCATGCTAGTACTGTAGGGCAGGTTCTATATGAACATTAATAACCGAGGAGCCTGGGTTGGGCTTTTACAGTTTGGCCCATAGCCAATTCCTGCCTAGAGTCAAAGATCAAGGAAAAGTGAGTAAAAGAAGCAAATAATCTGGCATGATTTGGGGGTAGGTGGGGCTACCCTACTTGAAGGTAGAATAAATGGGAAAAGTTACATCTGGGCCCTGAATAGATAAGATCATAGCTATAGCAAAGATTCTTAACCTGGGGCTTCAGAACTCCAAAGATAAAACTGGGTTCAGTGTGTTGGTTTCCTTTGTAATTTCTCTGAGTTTTATTTTATGCGTTTTTAAATACTCTGAGAAGAGGTCCATAGGTTTCATCAGACTGCCAGAGGGATCTATGATACCAAAAAAAAAAAAAAAAAGACTCAGAGCCCCTATATGTTGAGTTAAAGCAAAGAGGTTAGTGATCTTTGGAGCGTGCCCTTTAGTATAGTCCCTGAACAGTGCTTGGATGCAAGAAGTCTTACCCAGATTTTTTTCTTCGGCTTAAGTTTTTTAATCGGCAGTGGGCAGAGTAGTTTTCCTTATTTTTCTGGTAATTTTCCCAAGTTGGTTTCTCTTCAAGGAATCAGAAAGACTATTAAATGAATCCAATTTTAACAGCTGCAAATGTATTCTTCAGTGTATTTCAAGCTCATATGGCTCTCTAGTATCAATATTGCTAGTAGTAGCCCAAGTGTGAATGTGTATTTTTGGCAAGAAGCAGATATTCATTTTAATTGACACTTTCTTTTTTATACTAAATCTTGGATGCCCAGAGCTTTCCTCACTAGTAGTTGTAAATGCTAAATCTATACTTGACTTCACCACCTCCTGTCAAGATAAATACAAGCTTTGTTTCCCCCCAAAGGAGTTCAGGGAATAATTTAATTGTTGGCCTGTTTGGGGAGATGTTGTTTTCAGCCAGGCATCTCATGGACCCAACTGCAAAGATTTTCGGTGCCTAAAGCAAAATCAGCTGCCTTTTTTGTTCTCCTGAAACATGTAGTGGTTGAAACAAGGATTTTAGGATTGCTCACTTACTCTAAATTTTGTGATAGAGAAGTGGCAGCAATAAAATCATTAATACTCCAAGTGGGAGTTCTGTCCTCCAGGTTTATTCAGAACGTGTCTTGTATAGCTGATAAAGTTACTTTCAGGGATAAGTATCCCTATACTTACAGAGATATAGGGAACACAGTCTTTTTGGCAGTTTGGGAGCAGAGGGATAATCTGTGCTTAATAAAAATCATTTTTGGGAATCCCCTGGAGGTCCAGTGGTTAGGACTCTGCGCTTTCACTGCCGAGGGCCGGGGTTCAATCCCTGGTCAGAGAACTAAGGTCCTGCAAACAGTGTGAGCAGCCAAAAAAAAAAAAGGCTTTCTGGATGTGTACCTTAGAAACTAAGAAACTCACATCTTCTTATCTGGTGATTCAGGTCTCTGAGCTAAGGCGCATAAAGGTCTTTAGTAAAAAGGGGTGATAGGTTTAGTGAGGTTCTGTTTTTAATTAGTTTTTTTTGCAGACTGCAGGGAAGGTTTGCTTTTTTGTTTGGGATAATTCATCTAAAAACCTGGTGTTGAATTTCATAGATGGGAGCTTTTATATAGGATTTCTTTCTGTCACTAACCACACAGCTTTTATGTGCCTTCCTGTCCTTCAGTTATGTTTGTGATCATTAGAATAACCCTGTGAAGTAGTATAGAGAAGTTATCTTCATTTTATAGATGAGGAACTCAAGGCTCAGAGAAATGAAATATTTACATTTTTGTAGTAAGTTGCAGAACCAGTACTGGAACCTGGGTCTCCTGACTCCTGGCCTTGCATTCTTCAAACTGTACTAGCTATCCCACTTTTAAAAGAACGTATGAGACACAATTGCAATCATACATACTCCATCTCCAAGGGAGAATGGATGTATTCTTGTCATGGTATATTGACCTAAAATTTTCTGCTTGAAATTACCCAGATTCTGAACCTGTTTATAGAACGTATACTTGAGGAATGGTGAGAATTAGAAGAGTCCACAGTCCTTGAGGTTTTCTTTGATGATAATATCTGTAACTGCATCAAATACAAATTTGACATTCTGGGTGTCTGTGGCACAGGTCATGTGACTGTAGATTTCTTTGACATCTTTTCTCATGTTGAGGTCAAGGAATTGACTCTTGATATAATTCCCTGCATCCTCGTAAGAGTTGTTCCCTGGTTTTCCAGAAAAATAGTGAAGAAGTGGGATAAATTAACCCTTCTTAGTTGCTCACTTTTTAAGTGACTCACTTGATCCTCGAAATGTATTAGACAGCTGCAGTTGGGGGCCTATTTTTAGAGGGAGGGCCCTCTCCTTTATTGCACTCCAGTGTTTTCCACTTGAGTTGAGCAAAGAAATTGAGGAGAGAGGTGTCTCTGTGTCTCCACCCTTGGTTTCTGGCAGTTATCATCTGAACAGTCGGTGGGTCTCCTGAATCTAATGTCTGCTCTATTCTGGAGACATCTGAATTTAAACCTCTAACTGAATGCTCAACTTTCTCGGGTTAGACATCCAAATATCACTTGGACGTTATAAAGCTCATAAGAGGAACTGAATATTAAAGAGATAAGGGATCATCAACTTGGCAAAGCAGAGGAGTTTCACTTACTACTCCTTAAAGACAAGTTCCTTTATGTCTCCTTGGTATAGGAAATGAGGCAGCCGCCTGTCATTACTATGAAAGAATTGTCTCCAGCCCCTGGCACTTACCATCATACTCTGGAAAACAAATGCTGAGATGGACTTTCTTGATTTTTTCCTCAAAGAGGTCCTTCTTGTTGAGAAAGAGGACAATGGAAGTAGCCGCAAAGAACTTGTGGTTGCATATACTGTTGAACAGGTGCAGTGACTCATGCATACGATTCTATTAAGAGGAAACACCATCAGAGATATCAGGTTGGGCTTATGGGATATCTGTCTACTTCCTGTTCTTGCTCCCCTTGAAGAAACCAGTGTTCCAAATGTAAAAGGAAAGATAGGGAACAGCTTATCTCTTTTTTAGTGTGGTAGAGTAGAGCCAAAGAGATCTGACTTCCTTCTGATCCTCTTTATATCACAACTGTATGATTTGGGAGAAAGTCCTGAGCTTTTCTGAGTCTCAGTTTCCCTATCTCAGGATTATTATGAAGGTTAGATGAGATCATGTATGTATAGTGTCCATGATAGTAGGTGGTGTATACGTGTACAGTAAATGTTATGCGGATCTTTGGCAACCAGGGCACAGCTTAGGACTTTGATATCCTTAAGGGCTGCTGATTCAGGGTTGAAACTGGGCCCAAGTTAACATGTCCACCATACATCTCCAGGATGATTTTGATAGGCTTCTGTTATAAAGTCCAAGATCTCAGTTCAGGCAGGAACATAATAGGGATTATTTGGCCCTTGTGCCAAATGGTAAGGGCTAAAGAATTTCCCAGTGCCACAGCACAAGCACTTCTGCCTTATTTCCTTCTCTGATTGCCACTTGCAATGAGTGAGAAGTAGTGCTGTAATCTGCAGAGTCCAGAGGTTACCCAGTGCCCCAGACCAGCCTATTGTTAGGGAGTAGACCTTTAGGGTCTTGAAGTGTGCTCTTCGCTGACTTGGGCTCAATCTTTTCACCTAATAAAGAAAACTAATTAGTAGCCTTTTCTCATTGCTAATACTCCTATAAAAACCCTTTAAGGCCTTCTAGACTTCAGGGTTAAAGATGGAAGAGATCTTGGAAAATGAATGGGCCTCTAAGACATTTTGGCTAGAAGATATTCAGAGTGCTCTAATGTGAACCTGAACTACTTAGGAGAAGGGAGAGGAACTGGAGCAGGGAGTAGAAGGATAGAAGCTTTGTCTTCTATCAGTAAACTGTGGGCCTCCATTTATAGAGCAGATGCATATGTAAAATTGGCGTTTTCCATGCCTTTGACATGCCCTGTCTTAAACTTGGAAGGTACCTGGATGGGCTGACACTGTTCCTGCAGAGCTCCTGTCTTGTAAAACCCCACAGGCTCAAGAGAACCACCCTCAGGTAGTTCTCCAGCTGCCAATTTAAGTGGCATGCGAGAAAACTGGTTTGCCAGTCTCTCTGTAGTCCTGTTGACACTGAGTATATATTTAGGCTTCCAAGTGAGGTTAGTATGCAACCCCTGTATCATGTTGCATAAAGATACACATCGTACGTTGTTCTTTCTGCTCTGTCATTTTCATCTCCTATCCTTTACTTCCATAGGCAGCCTGGGAGACTACCAAGTGTAACTCCTTTGCATTGTCAAGTTAATGATCACTTATCCTTTTAATACTCAGTTTCTCTTATGAGATTTTTGATGTCCCAAGTAATACTTGGATGTCTAATGGGAGACCAAGCTCTCAGTAAATCTGGAGCTCTAAAGTGCTAACGTAGAACCTGCAGAAGAAGAGGTTTTTCTAGAATTGTTTGCCTGAGACATTGGTCTAGAAGACTGCGAGACTATTAGTGTTAGCTGAAATCACCCAAGTTGGGGTAATGGAGTGACACAAAGTTTAGAGGAAAGGTCACAAGGGAATTATCTATCAAAGCTGCTTGGTGCAAAGGTCACTCACCACTTCGTCATCTTCCACCAGCACCATATCATAGGCACTGAGGGCTGCACAGAAAATGATGCAGGTGACTCCCTCAAAGCAGTGGATCCACTTCTTTCTCTCTGATCTCTGCCCTCCCACATCAAACATCCTGAGAGAAGAAACACCTGTTTTCAAACGTATACCTAATGTGTGACCCACATGCACTTGGTGTTTACCCCACAGAGGTGGCAACCTTGGGGCCAGTTAGCAGTAAGATGGGAAGTGGAAAGGAAAGGGGGAGAAGTAGGAGGAAGTCAGACTGGGCTTTTGTGAAAGCCAAGAAGCACACCTATGTCCCTTTATGGGTATCTGACATGCTCCCAGGGAAACATGTACTCACCTGAAGTTCAAGTCTTTGACAGAAAACTTGGTCTCAATGATGCCTGTGGTTTTGACTCTGGATCGTAGCACATCTTGCTCATTAGGGAGGTAGTCAGGGGCTGTAATTCGGTCTAATTGATTCAGGTAGCTGGAAAAAAGTGATTGGCATTGATATTAAATTTTCCACAGCCAAAGTCAAGAAAGGTGAAGGGTTTTACCCAAAGGCATATAGCTAACTTAGTGATAGAACCAGCCTAGAATTCATATTGTTAAGTCTAGGAGTCTTTCCTTCAAACCCTCTTGTGTCCTTACAAAGGGAAGTGTGGGATGGGCTGAGGGACAAGCCCATTTGAGGCAGAGGTTCTGTCCCATTTAAGTCAAGTCAGATAACTTTTCCTTGTGTTTCACCTGACTACAAAGTTTTCTAGACCCTTGAATGAGACTTGGTGGTTTAAATGGGTGCCAAAATTCCATCAAGAAGCAGGAGTAGATTAAAAGAGATTTTAGAAATATATGAGATGTGAACCAGTGCAATGCATGGACCTTGTTTATATCCTGAATCAAGTTGAAGGGAAAACATTTGAGATAACTGGGGAAACTTGAATGAACACTGACTTGGATATTTGATGACATTAAGGAATTATTAAATATTTAGATGTGATGATTATGTTGTGATTCTTTTTTTTTAAAGAATCTTTTATTTTTTAGAGATAACAGTGAAATTTTTAGGATGAAATGATATATCTGGAGTTCACTTCAAAATATTCCAGTGGGGAATGGAGATAAAATGAAACAAGAGTGGCCATCGGTTGGTAACAGTTGAAGCCAGGTGATTGATTGTAGTATTCTGCTTTTGTATTTGTTTGATAGTTACCATTAAAAATTAAAAAAAAAAAAAAGGCAGATGTGAAGTGAGAGGACAGAGAGAAAGAGGGAGGGCAAATTAACTATATGCCAGACATTTTCACATTTAAATTCTCATTTAACCTCATAAACCTTCAAGTTTCATATCCCATTTTACAGATGAAGAAAAAATCCAGAAGAGTTAAATAACTTGTCCAGGACAAGAGGCATTGTGGTATATTGTAAAAAAACATTCAACTTTGTGGACAAATAGACCTGGATTTAAATCCAGCCTCTGCCATTTATCTCTATGACTTTGGGCAAGTTAATTTACTTTGCTGAACCTCAGGTTTTCCATCTATAAATTGGACTAATAAAAAATACTATCTACCATAAAGGCATATTTTGAAGATTAAATGAAAAGGTGTACCTAATCCACTGAGCAGTGCCTAGGCCTGAGTAAGTGAGTGAGTGCTCCAGGGATAGTAAATGATAACTTTATTATAAGATTAGGTGATAAAACAGGGGCTAAACCCAGGTCTCTTTGACTCTGAAGCTCATGCCCATCTATGATATCATGCTGTTTGAGGTAGGATTGATAAACTCTGTGTACCTTATCTTTTGGGGACCAACTTTGCAAAGTTGCTGCTCTCTAATCCCTGACCAACTTTCTTTGGTTTGCCTTGGCAGTTTGTGTCCTGTGCCCTGGCACCTTGACTTAAGATGCTATGGGTGAAGGAGATTTTCATTTTAGGGTAGTGGCTTAAGTAGAGCCTGTGTTGCCAGCTAGAAATTTCAGCCCTGAGAGGGCCGTGATGAAATCATGCCTCCTAGGAGAATGCGTGGCAGAACTGCAGGGCTGTATTAGTGTTGATGATTCTGAAAGGAGAGGCTACGTGTTTGATTTAAGAAGGCAGGGGCTGAGGGCTGTTAAACAGAGCACCTCTGTTTTGAATTTTGAGTCTTCAGCTTTGTAGGCTGCAGTGAACCAGTGTAAAGCAATACAGAGTGGTGGGAACTGTGGCAAATGTCCCAATGTAAAGGCATTAAATTCAAAGCATAGTAAAACACTGCTCAAGCCTAATAAGACAGGCATGCAGCCTGAATTCAGTCCTTGGGTCTCCAGCTGTCAGTGCCTAAAATTTTCGGCTGGCTGTGATTTCTCCTAGAAGGTTGCTGACGCCTCATCCCACCCCCTCCCCAATCAGAGTCTTACTAGGATGCCGAGTCATTGAGCTGGTACTCTGCAGCTCTGTCAAAGCAGGCTTGCACCCCACTATCCTTCCACAACTTCTTGATGACCTCCACCAGCTCGGGAGGCATAGTGCCCTCCTCAGTGGAGTCAGCCAGGTTATTGAGCTGTCGCCCGTCATCCTGTAAGGCAGAAACCAGGATGAGAATTACGCGGGAGTAATGGCTTTCCAGGGGGCTTTTGGGAATTCTGCTGAAAGGAAAGCATTTTGCATTGCAACCAAAGCCTGAGGTGGAGATGGTATCCAGCAAAGATTCTAAATAAACACTGATTAATTTTTGAGGGTGCTTCTGAGATGCAGAGGGTAGCAATATATCCAGTCCTGGGATGCCTAGTGGATAACAGAGGTCCCAGGGGCTTCCTCTGTGGTGTTTCCATCTTCCATCCTTAGTCCAAAAGTGAGTGTCCTGCCACAAAATGTGGGTGCTCTGCTGCAGGGAGATTGGAAGTTTAAAGACCAGATTGACCATGAAATGGACAAGATGATAGGAACCTATCACCTTTGTTTTTTCAATGATTCAAATCTAGGAAAAGGAAAATACTGGAACTAGGAATTTGGCTTATAAAAGTTCCACAGCCAGGGCAAAGAACCTGAGGGGAACAATTTAAATGGTAAAATAAGACCAAAAGGCAGAGGAAGCTGAGAGCAATTTTTTTTTTAATGAACGTTTATTATAAAGGTAGGAATTGCATGCTTTGCTAGGACTGAAGTAAAAAGATTTAAAGCTCAACAAGTGGGATTTTAGTTACATAAACTTTTTTCTGACCCGTGTTTCCTCATAGCTCCTTAGCCACTGGCCTGTTCTCCTCATTAGCCTTTCCTCCCACCCTTAACCACATAGTGTTAACCGCGTACCACACAGTTTGCTTCAGCAAAGTCAATGCCCAGTGTGGGCATGGCCCGGATGATAGCCAGGATGGACTGTAGCACATTCCCATAGATGATGGTCTTGTACTCCAGGCATTCTTCTGGTGAATAGCCATCCTGATGAATGATCCTGCAAGGAGGAGACACCCAGCCCTTCGTTGGACCTGAGTAACCAGACCTAAGGGATTGGGACTCTGGGAGGATTTAAAGGGTCAAAAGAACCCAATCTCTCTGTTCTTACTGTTGTCCTGAAGTGGAGAGTGAGGGGCATGGGGCATGCAGATGAGGGACATTGGGAATAAGATCCTTTATATCCTTAAGAACCCAGATAAAGAGCCCTTTATCCTCCATGCTTCCACTGGCTCTATTGACTTCTTCACCCTACCTCAGTCCTTTGGGGCTTTGTTCCTACTCACTTCATCTGTTTGACGATAGTGCTCTTTCCTGACTCCCCAGCACCTGCAGGGAGAAATGCTTATGCTTCAGATTTCCACCAGCTCTCCCCAACCCTCCAGTAGATGGCCCGTGAGAAGTCTAAGCCACTGCTCGCTTGGGAGCCTTGTTAGGGGAGAACACACAGGGATGATTACTGCCCCAATTTCTGCCAGCTTTGAGCTCAGGCCATTTGATCTGGAATTAGAGGAGAGTTTCTCAACCTCTGCATTATTGACACTTTGGGCTGGATGGTTTTTTCTGTGGAGGGCTGTCCTGTGCATTGTAGGGTGTTTAGCAGCACTCCTGGCGGAGGCCAATAGCGCTCCAGTCTTCCAGCTGTGACGACCAAAAATGTTCCCGACATTTCCAAGTGTCTTGGGGTGGGGGTGGAGATGTACAAGATCTCGTTGAGAACCACTGATAGATTCAGGGGAACTCCTTTAACACATTTCTACTCTGCCTATTTTTACTCAGGAGAGTGATCTTGGGGCGGGATTGGAGAAAGCTGGATCACCTCACTGAAATACTATTTTTTCGTTATCTTACTGTTTCCATTATTGACTAAAATGTTCGTAGATCCTCATTCACACCCCACTCTCCCTCTATCAAAGACCCACATACCCTTCAGCTCTCTCCCCCACTCTATACTATCCCTGATGCCTTAAACCGCCCCCCGCCCCCAACTTATCCTGTGCTTGGTCCCTCTAAGCTTCTTACCCTGAATGTAGAAGAAAGCTGCTTAGGCTTAAAAGATCTCTCAGGGGCCTTGCCATCTCTTTCCCCTCTGTAGCCTCCTGGGCTCCTTGGAGTCTGTTTACAGAGATGTGCTCTTTAGTGTGTCCTTAGGGCCATGCCACAGATCAGCTGAGGGAAAGGAGGTGCCTTAGTTCCCAGGCTCCTCATGGGTTTGGAAACCCAGCCCAGCCAGCCAGTCTTCTGCTATAAAGATCCTACCTGCTCCAGCTTGCCTACCTCTGTACTACCATTGGGGTTTTTTCCTAAGCCAGGTGTCCCAAACTCTATTGTTTTGGCTCTGTTTACAGCTGTGATCAATTTCTGACCGACTGAGGTGCTTTTCTTTTTTCAGCACAAACCTGTGATCTGCTTAGGATCTCCTCAAGCTGATGAGTCTCCCATCTGGCAGGGGCTTTAGAGGCAGCTGCTGAACAGAAAGCCAGGAGAGGACTTCTCTAAAGACTCCATTCATCCCCACTCAGGGCTCCCCACTTCTAATATTTTTACAGATTTTTTTACTGAAAGCAAGGAGAAGGAACCAGTATACTTGGTAAGAACCATTAGGCCTATCCTTGGGACTACATGACACTGATTATATGGTAGGACTTCTGAGTCCACTGTCCTCTTCTGAGTCCTTGACTCAGTGTTTCTGTTTGTAGATTCAGTAAGTGTCTGCAAGCCCAGAGTTCATGATATTTGCTAAGTTGTTAGGTGTTAGGTTTGGTTAAATTTGGAGATGGGTGGGTGCATCCTGGCCCTCACTATTCCTGGTTCAAGGAAGAGCAGAGCAGTTCCAGAGTAACACTGGCATTCTGCATCTCGTTGGGGTGGCTGTGCTCAGCCCTAGAGCTCCTGATTCCCTAGCCTGAGACTGGATGGGGAGAGGAAAAATGACCTTCCATCCCTCCTCCCCACACAGTGGGCTAGAACCCACCTACCATCCAGGATAAGCAGGAAGGAGCAGTACCTTCTCCTTCTCTGGCTCATCTTCCCATCTCGCTCACCCAGCAGTAGCAGCTTGACGGTCTTGGCTTCCTTGTCAGCATCCTCCTGCAGCTTCTTTTCTAGCTCTTTGGACCTCTTGGCCAGTTCTTTGTCCTCAGCACTGGCTCCACTCCCCATCTTTCTGCCGTCTCCTCCTTGGTGGCTTCCTCTGGCCCTTAAGCTTCTCCTCTAGGGTTTCCTATCTGAGAGATGGAAGATAAGGAAAAAGTAAATTGGGATCACATATCAGTTTCTTAGTCCTCCTAAAAAGCCAGTCTATAGGGAGCTGGGTGAGGGAGTGGGCTCTATATTCTTGTACCCTGCCTGTCTTGCCTGAGGCTATGTACCCCAGCCAGAGACCTACTTAGTCTAGGGATTGTAGCCTTTAGCAATGTGATGGGTTGAGCCAATTAAGAGCTCAATATGACAAAGGGCAAAGACCTAGGGAAATGATGTGCTGGATTCTGACACAGGAGGATGGGATGCAGATGCTGGAACTCTCTGGAATAAGATAATGGTTGCCCCATCCTTTTGAGGGACTGATCCCCTAAAAGTCTCTTCCTTCTTAGATTCGCTTGCATCTTAGAGCTAGAGATTAGAGATGCAAACAGAGGAAGCTTTCCCCACGTTGAGACTCCAGATTACACAGCTTCAAGGCACCAACGCACACTCTTCCATCGTAGCAGGCCGGTCCTGTCAAGGAATCTTTGTTTGGGGTTTACCCCTTTTTGGAAAGATTAGAAATGTTTCCTCCAGCTCCTCCAGTGGCTGCTGCACCAGGAAGCTATTAGCGTTGTTCCTTTATGTTGGCTCATCTCTTTATACATACTCCTGTTATTAGCACTTAATCACTTCATTATTGTCTATTTTACAGATGGGTTTCCTCCAGACTGAATTCCTCCCCCCGAAGGTCAGGTACCAAATCTGATTCATCTTTGAATCCTTCAGAGCTTGTGGTTTATTAGTGGATCCTCAATGAAGTTTTGATGAGTGAGGGAAAGAAGGAAAATGGGTATGTGGTAGAGGGAACGGGGCTGCTTACCCACTAAAGCCACCTGGGACCTAACTTCACTTGGCAAGTGAACTTTGCTGGTATTTAGTGTGGAGGGTTTGTGCCGCCTCACATAACAGTGCTTCCTTGGGAAATTAGACTCTAGCCTCTGGCTCCTCAAAGGTCAGGGTAGCCCTTCCTCTGGCTCTTGTTGCAGCTGCCCCTTCCCAGGGAGAAATGAGCGTGCAGCCTACAAACTGCCTCACAGACATATCAAAGACTCTCTCCATTGGTCATACTTGTCTATGCCAGTTATTTCAGTTTACTTAAATGAGTTGCTGTGGAAGCTCCTCAGAGGGACATGCTTTAGAACGTTGCTACCGAAAATGTGGTGAAAGGCCTAGCACAGATCACCTGGGAGCTTCTTATAAGTGCAGAATCTTAGGCCTTAACACAGACCTTCTGATTCGGAACTTGCATTTTAACAGGATCATAGGTGACTTTAAGGATACTAAAGATTGGAAAGCTTTGCCCTAGGGAGTACTAGAGAACAGTTTTTTCCTCAAACTGGCCAAATCATAAGAATTACCTGGGATGCTTGTTTCTGTATTTCATCAAACCTTAGATGGCACTGAATGGAAGATCATTCTGATTTCAAAGAGGTTAATATATGTGTGTTTTTAAAAGAGTGTGCTTTAGAATCAATAAGTTCCCATAGTAGTGCCAATTCTAGAGCCTGAGAAACTGTATTCTAAACTAATACAGTTTGAAAAACCCTGATCTAGAACAGTGGTTCTCAGCTTTTGGTGTATATTGGAATTTACCCAGAGAACTTTAAAAAAGAAAAAAAATACTGATTTAACTGGTCTGGAGTGCAGTCCAGGCATGAAGAGTTAAAAATTTCCCAGGTGATTCTAAGGCACAGCCAATGCAGAGAAACACTGAGCTCCAAGTATTTAACTTGCTCTTTCCTTTTAGAGTGGAATTGTGCAGCAGTGGCCAGGTAGACTGAGAAAGTGGGAGGTAGAACCTAGGTCTCCCATCTACCAGGTACCCTGAGCTATCCCTGATCACCTTCCTCCTACCCACCGCCTCTCGCCTGCATATCTGGGTATCTGGCTGAGAAGCCCTGGGCCTGGAGCCCAGACTCTCAGGGCTGATGGAGAAGTAGGCAGCCGCCAAGGTGCCTTCCATGGTGATCATCTTTTCCCAATCAAAAATTGGCAGGTTCTTATTGACTTAAGGGAAAACAGGAGAGTCTTTGAAATTGTGACTGTCTTGGAATCTTGGCTATAAAGTTTCAGTAATGATACCTCACCAGCCCTGCCTAACCTACCCACAATATTGGTAACTTATACCTAGGCCAGAGCTGCGCTGCAGCCTGCACTGTTCAGAACAAGGAACTGCCAGGAACTGTGCTAGACAGTTTACGTGGCTCCTCTCAGTTAATTCTCACACTGACTTCAAGGTAAGTGCTCTTGTCCCCAAATTACAGACCAGATAACTGAGACTTGAAGGTTAAGTAACTTTTATTCAAGGTCATGTAGCTTAGTAAACAAGCCAGGCAATCTTTCTTTCCACTACCCCACAAAATTAGCCGGAGAAAGAACATTGGGCAAAAAAAGATGGGCAAATGCATGAGCTCAGTAACAGCAGCACTTGCATTGTTAAAGGAGCCACTGACTTGTTTCATAAGTGGGGAAAATGTTTGAGCTTGTTGCTTTTTTACCTACCACCTCAGCAAACTTCTGTGCTGCTTCTCCTTGTTTCCTAGATTGTTGGGCTCCCAATTCCCACTACTAAGCTGACTATGGGAACTCCTGGCCCTCACCCGCCCTCTAATTGCACAGACCTGCCTGCTACTATGCATGGACCATCCTGATGCCTCCTGCCTCCTGTCTTAAGCTCCTGTGCCTTTCCTGTGGCTCTTCTCCTTTATTATCCCATTTGGGTTCAGTGTCCTGGTAGAGTAGGTGCTATTCCCATTTTAGAGGTGAGTGAATTGAAGCACAGAAAGGCGATCCACATGTTACTAAACAAGTTAGTATCAGAATCAGCTAGAGCTCATGTGTCCTAGTCTACAGTCCGTATAACCCCTTCTTTAGCAAGAAGTCTTTAGCAAGAAGTCTTTAGCTAAAGCTAAAGTCTTTAGCTTCTTTAGCAACAGACTTTATTGTTTGAATAGTTACAATATTTTGAATGAAAGAAAAAAATCACTGTTTTCCAACTAATTTAATCCTGCTTCCTGAGTTAAGGGGAAGTCTTAGGATCTGTCTTATACCCAGTGGTAGGGATTGTGTGTAAAGCCTTGTCCCAGCTGGAGTTGGGGGGTGGGCATGAAGAAAGAGGAACTCCCTTCAGGGCCTTCCAGTCCAAAGGAAGATTTGGTGTAAATGCACAGAGAAACAATTTAGTTAAAGGAGCACTGTGCTACTGCTGGAGAATTTAGAGCTGTTTAAAACCTAGCCTGTACCCCTGGTAGAAAAGAGAATTACACATCTCACTGTCAAGTTGATAAATTCTCTAGTAGAAGAAGGGAGGGGAAAATTGGAAAATGAACAGACTTTCAACAGAGAAGCAGAACAACAGTAGAAATGGGGGATAGACATTTGGAGGAGAGGAAAGAGCATGAGAAAAAGCAGGGAGGCATGAGGTACAAAGTGTGCTCAGAAAAGACTGGGAAGTTTGATATGACTGGACTGGAGTAAAAGAGTGTGGAAAGTGCATGGAGGGGAGGGCTGGGAGATGAGAACAGGAAAGGAAAATTGGGGCTAGCCAGTGAAGGGCCTTGAATGACAAAGGGTTTGGCTAAAACCCATTTAAGACTTATAAGCAAGTATGGTTAGATACAGCTGCATGGTGCTATAAACAATGCGGGGTGACTGGGGTGGGGGACTGGCTCCTGGGAGAAGCTGAGAAAAAGAGCTGAACAGCTTGATTCTAGAAGGATCTAGGCATGATGTTTGGTTTAGGAAACTCATGGCCAATGATCTTTTTGAGGCTGCAGGTATTCTCTCCCAAGTGTAATACCTGCTGAAAGTGGTTTGACCGTGGTAGGAGGCTGATATTACAGGTGAGCATCAGGCGAGAAGCTAAGAGAAGCAGTTCTTCAGAGAATTAAGGAGTGCATTGTCAGTGGGGGCCTAAGGTTCAGGGAGGGCCATTCCAGGAACCATCTGTGGTACAGGCTAGGCAGTGAGGAAGCTGGTTTCAAGCTAGGGAAGATCCCAGAGGCTCAAAGACAACATTAAGTCCCCAATAGGAAAACAGCTGGAGGTCGGAGAGGATGATTCACTCCTTCATTTCCCAAACTGTTCTACATAGACAATGAAACCCCACTAAGGTTCTTGCTGATGTTGTATAGGTGGGGAGATAGCGGCTTAGCTGTAGTCAGAGCAGACTTCCTAGCAGGGACAGCATACTGAAAGTCTAGAAATAGGGGAGGGTTATAGGGTGAAGGGTGTGCTGTAGATGGGACTAGGGAGGAGCATGAAGGGACTAGTGAACTGGTTTTCCTAGGTAGGGTGGAGGGCAGGAATTGCCACCTATGGGCTGGTTACGTAGGTAAAACAGGTAGGTAGGTCTGGATTAAGGGGGAATCCTAAAAAGACCTGGCCCAATGCAAGATACCACCCTTTAAAGTTATGTCAAAATTTGCATTGTATCAGAATATAGATGACCTTCTACATGGTTACCTGGGACTTGATTTTTAATTTTGAGATTTATTTTATTATTCAATGTTGAGAGCCCAACAGCCTCAAAATTCCTAAAGGCCCCAAGACTAATTTAGTCCAGGGTTAAGACATAGGAGAGTCTTAACTAGGTGGGATATGGAGGCTATTACAGATTTTTATAGACTTTTGTTGCTTTCCATTTCCTTGATTATAAAAATCATGGATATGCATTGTAGACAGTTTTAAAAATGCAAATAAGTATAAAGAGGAAAATAAATATAAGCCATAATTCCACCACTCACCGATAATCATTTGTTACACTTTTTGATGTGTTTGTTTTCTATGCATATATGTCACATAATTAGGGTCATACTGTATGTACAGATTTGTGCATCCATTTTTTTCACCTAACTTTACATTGTAAACATTTTCACCTTATTGAGAGATTCTTCAAGAACAATTTTTAATGGTTGTATTTCATTGTATGCATATGACATAATTTAAACATTTTCCTATTGTTGGACCTTTAAGTTTCCAACCTTTCTATGTGATAAACATTGCAGTTATGAACAATTTTGTGCATATTTTTCTTGCAGCGCTTTTTAGAAGAACAATTTCCTGGAAGTGGAATTACTGGATCAGATAATATGAACCTTTTTAAGACTCTTGAGTAGACGTTGCCAAATGGATTTCAGAAAGATTATATCAATGTTTTTTATGACCACCAGTAGGATATGTGTGTGTCCCATCTCACTAACTACCCCCTTGCCTGCTTTAGGATTTTTTTTTCCTTTAATCGTTGCTAATTTGATGGGTAAACATGGTATCTCCTTGTTCTCTTTTTAGTTTTATTGATTCTTTGTGAGGTGAAGTTCCCCGCCCCCCACCCCATGTTTACGGAGGCCATGGTTTTTTGAGTTTGTCCAGGGTGAAGAGCAGTAAGTAGGCAGGGATCAATGGAGGCAACACCAGGTGCAGGTGGAGAATAGGGTTCAGGGTCCACAATCCAGTCTGGGTAGGAGGGGAGGAGGCAGAGTTCGGGAAGGAATTTGGTTGAGGTGGTGAGAACTGGGAGGAGCTGGACAAACAGCATTAGTACAACTGGGTGTGGGGGCAAAGGGCTCCCGCAAGGTAGAGACACAGGAATAGACTAATAGCTGCTAATACGTTTAATTATGTGCAGTGACGTTATAGGGCCTTTCTCCCACAGGTTTCCTTTAAGTAGGATTCTCTGCCACTTGGGAGTGGGGGTTCTGGTTGTGTGGGGTCTCTGCAGTCCTCAAAATAGCCCAGCACCCCTTCTTTATAGACTGCAAGGAGAATCAACCTCTGAGAGTGTCAACAGGGGACCAAGGCCAAAGCACAGCAATGATATTACGGAACATTAACTGAGTAGTAACTACAAGCTAGGCACTTAACTTATATTAGTTCCTGTATCCTAACAACTACCATATAAAGTGGGGTCTCTTACACTCATTTTATAGAGGAAATAGAAGCACAGAGAAGTTAACATTCCCAGTGGCAGTCAGGAAGTAGGTGGAGTCTGGAATTGAACCACACTGGCTACAGAGCCTAAGCTCTTGACCAACAGATACATAAATAAATGTGGGAAGGGGAGTCAGAATTGCACGACACACCCTGCCTAGCTACGCCTGCCGGGAAGAACTTCTGCTAAAAGAGAACCCTGGCACAATAATAATAGCTATCTTTTATTGGGCACTGGCTTTGTGCCAGGTGTCATGCAAAGGTGCCTAACGTTTCATCCTCACAATAACCCCTTTGAGTGAGGTACTGCGATTACCCCATCTCGCTTTACTGGTGAGGAAGCTGACGCACAGTACTTGCCCAAGACGCTGCGGGGCGGATGCTGAGTGGCGGCTGCCCACGTGGCGCCGGGAAGAGGAAAAATGGCGGGGGCGGGGCCGGGGCCGGCTTGGCGGGGGAGGGCCCGAGCAGGGGCGGGGCCACGGACTTGGCGGGGTCTGGGGCTGCGGAGGAGCGCGCCGGCGCTGGCGAGGTTTCAGTGGGGTTGCACCTGTTGCGTGACTCCACCACAGTCCAGCCACCCGAGTCCGACCCGAATACCCAGAAAGTGTGGAGAGAAGCCCAGACGAGTTCCGGGTCCCGCTCTCTGGGGAGCACGTGGCCTGCCCGCCTCTGGAGTGCGGGGCTGGGGGTCGGGACGCCGGGGTCTACAAGGCCAGTGCAGCGGCCCAGGTCGGCAGGGGTCCGCCTCCCTACAGTCAGCAATTTTGAAAGACTGTCTTACTTCTCTCATATCAGTGCCAGGGCAGGGGCCCTTGGAGCGACTTGCCGGGGTCTGGATCCCAGCCCTTCTCTCGTCCCTCGCGACCGGGCTTTCCGGCTTTGCAGACCCTGGAGAGCAGACTTCCCGGTACCCCTCAGGGCTCGGGCAGCATGGCCTCAGGTGAGTGTGTGCGCGTGTGAAGGAGGACAGGGTCTCTGGGACAGAGAAGTGCAGTGTCCAGGGTGACAAGAGGGTGGGCACAGCCTGCAGACCTACAGAAGGCGGACAGCTCCTCCCGGGGAGCGCCTGGAGAGCAGAGCCTGAGTGTGGAAAGACAGAAGGCAAAGTCAGAAGCCGCTGGGGTCTCTTTCCCAGACCCCAGAGAAGCCCCTAACTCCTGGCCTCCCTGCCTTCCTAGAGGGTAGCTTCTGTGGACAGTGGAATTTTCCCAAGACAGGCTCCTCCCTACAGGGCTAGGATTCTCAGTTCTACCCCATCCTCTCTGAGCTGGGCTACCCCTGGGGCCGGGGGTCAGACGAGGAAAAAAGGGGACTCTGCCCCAGAGGGGCTGGATTTTCATGGAATCCGCTGGCCTTGAGAGGAAAGTGTTCTGAGCTTGGGGGTGCTTGCACTGGATCCGTCTCTATTACTATTTGTTTTCTGCCTGGCTGGCTGGACCAGTTAGCCTGGACTTTGACTCTTTTGCTCCAGAGCCCTGGCAAGGGGCAAGGGGCTCCTGAGGGCTTCGTGGAGTGCTGGGGCTGGCCCGTCTCCATCTTGTTTCCTCACTTCCACCCCGCAGGGGAAGTGAGGAAACAAGTGACACGACCATCCGTGTAACTCCGGGGGACTGAGGAGAGGAAGGGAGGGTTAAAGGGGCAGGGATGGAGGCCCTCCCTCCTGAGGTTGCCTAGACAACATCAGAAATCATGGCCAGGGCCTCTTCCGCCTGCGGGGCCTCTGCTTCCTGCATCAGTCACTCCCGCTGGGGGCGGGGCAGAGGAAGGGGTTGGATGTGGCAGAGCCAGGCCCAGCTGGTGCGGTTCAGACTCCCCCCGCTGTCTCTGCGGCCGGAGCCATGGCATCCTATTCATCTGGTCCCAGCAAATCCAAGGCCAAATATCCCTTTAAGAAGCGGGCCAGCCTGCAGGCTTCCTCTGCAGTACCAGGTGAGTGTGTGCTTCCTGGCCTCAGGCTGGCTCTGCGGCTACCTCTCGCCCAGGCCACTGGTCCCCTCAGGAGGGGGGCTTCTCCTGCACCTTCTCTGCAGTGGTGCCCCTTGTCCCCATCCCAGGGACAGCTGGCTTGGGAGGTGGTGTGGGGAGGGAGGTGGGGTGGAGGGTGACAGGGTTCTGTGCCGGGGATGCTGTCCTCTGTAACGAGGAGTGGGCATGGGTGTGGGTGCAGCAAGAGTGTATTTGCACACGTGTCAGCGTGTGGATGTGCTAAGACTGTTTGCATGTGGAGTGTGTGTGAATGGAGTGGGGGATGTGTGGGACTGACTAGTTTGCAGACTGGCCACACTGCTGGTGTCTGTGCCTTTACCAGGCAGGCTCAGGCTGTCCTCTTGCAGTTAGTTACTCTTTCTAGGATCTTAGATCTTGAACCCCCTTACTGGGGGTCTGATGTTAAGGCATACTTATTGCCACCCGGCATCCAGGGTCTAGGGGCTCAACTGTATCTATTGTTTGCAGTTTGTTCATTCCTGATCTGTCTTGTGAGCTTCCTCAGAAGTATGGGGTGTCCTTGGGCTGGGCCCGTGCGGGGGCTCAGGCTGGGGCCGCTGCCGGCCTGCGTGTGCTCCTGCACCCTTTGGTTCGGCTCCCACTCCTGTAGGCATCTCTGCACCGTTTGGATCTGGCAGCGTGGTGCAGCTGTGCCCATCGCCCTGAGGGCTCGGCTGCCTGGGTCCGTGCTTGCTGAGGGATAGCTACCTGCCGTCTGCTGCTCCCAGGCCTGTGGCTAAGGGAAGACCACCCCCACTTTGGTGACCAGGTCAAGCCAGTGCCCCCACCCCCGGAGCACCTGTCTGTACTTGTAGCCTGATTTTGCTTATGCCTATCTCCTGGTTTTCTTATGCTACTGAAGATGCTGGCCTGAGTTCTGTATTGGCCTGGGGGTCTGTGTTCTCTGTGCCCAGGTCTGTGCCTCCAGAGGGTGTGTCCCCTGAGGCTAGATCTGTATACCTTGGGATGGTCACATGGTGGGAGCATCTGATTCTTGGGGGTCAAAAGCCTTGGGTACCTCTCTGCCTGCCGGGGCAGCCTTGGCAGTGAGTGAGGGGCTCTGGTCAAGTGGGTAGACAGGTTGGCAAGAATCTTGGAGTTGGTGGAAATGGCTGGGGAGTAGACCCCTCTGGCTTTTGACCACTCCTCCCCACGCTGTGTGTGTGTGTGTGTGTGTGTGTGTGTGTGTGTGTGTGTGGTGCTGTAGCACAGACCCTGGGAGAAGGGACCAGTAGGCAGCTGGGTCTTCTAGACCTGGCCTCAGGAAGTGTGGAGGTTATTGCCTGTCTGTCACCTCTGGTGAACCCCGGCAGCCCTGTGTGGTGGCTTGGCAGGCTGGGGGGATGGCTGTGCGTGCCAGAACCTGTCCTGGTCACCCCAGCATTTCTGTGGAGACCCTGGGTCACCCTGCTAGGAGAGGTGGTTGAGATTAGGGCCTTTGACTCAGTTCTGCTGACCCGATACACACCAGCCCTGGAGGTCTGTGGCCAGTCTCTCTGGAGGGGGTTAGAAGTGGGGAGGAGCCATGTAGGGTCAGGGTTCTTGGGGGAAGCAAGGGCCTTAGGCTTTGTCTTAACACTCTGAGGGCAGAGCTGGTGCCCATCTTCCTTCCGCTTTCTGCTCTGCCCTCTTCCAAGTAAGAGACAGTGTTCCCACCCTGCCAATTCTGTTCTCTTCACACCCTCACTGCTCATTGCCTTGGCCTACGCTGGGCCCAGAAGCTCCCTCCGCCCCCAGTGGGTGGGACAGCATGTGGGGAGTGTTTGGAGGGTCCCAGGAGTTCATAATCACAGATGATAGTACTTTCCAGAACCATCTTGCAGAGCCGTATCTCTGTGCGCCTTATAGCAGCTGTGGCTAGGCAGGGCAGGACCCCTTATCACCCCATTATAGGCAGACTTGAAGCCTCCGGAAGGTAGAGACTTGCCAGTAATTGGGAACAGAGTCAGACTCAAGTCCTCCAAATTCTAGTCCCACTTCTGAACCTCTTCTCCTGGGCAGTCTGTCCCCAATGATAGGCTTGGACAGGGGCTGGAGGTCTAGGGGGCCATGAACCAGTCCCCTGGGCAACAGGGAAGCTCCGTAACTGGTCCTTTCCTGGACTGAGCCTCTACCTCGGCTGCCAGCCAGTTCCTCTCCCCAGCAGGGGCCCTGTTCTCCCAAGAGATCCCATAGTCAGGGGCCCAGAGGGCAGTGGTGGGCCAAACAAGGCCATTGGGCAGAGGAAGCTGGCCTGGGGCTGTTGGGTATGGAAGTGAGGAGGGCTGCTCATCCCCTCCTACTCTCTGGCTAGCCAGGCCCTACACACAATCCCCTAGGGCGCTGCATTTTAAGGAGGCTTGTCCCTTCCCTGCCAGCCTGCCCTGCCCATATCGGCCTGCCCTGCTCCTCCCCCTAGGGGGCCCCACTTTGGGCTGGGCCCTGGCACTGTAGAGGTTAAGGGCCTATTCAGTTTGGGGGTTCCTCTTATCTCCCAACTCTGATACTCCTTCCCTTGATTTCTTTTCTCCCCTGAGCTTCCCCAGTCCCCTGCTTGCCGTCATCCCAGGGTCTCCCCTGCATGCAGCTGCACTTGGTACAGCCCGTGCCGGCCCCTGAGCTGTCCTGGGGGACTGGCTGCAGCTCCACTCAGCAAACAGGCGGGCAAGGGGCACAGGGCTGCTGGCTGGCGCTGCCTGACTGCAGGTAGGGCCCAGGCAGGCACCACGGCGAGTGGGGGGCTAGGTCCTGGATCTGGGGCAGGCACCCCCTCTTCTTTTTGTCCAGCCTTAGGACAGGACTCTGGGGTGTTGGGAAGTGGGCCCAGAGACTTCAAGGCATGCTGCCTGGTAGAGCCTCTAGTCCATCCTGAGCCACAGTGGAGAGGGAAAAGGAGGGTGCTGGAGGGGAGTACCCCCAACGGCTGACTGGGAGAGCTTCCTGCTGGGAGGGTGGGGCTGGAGAGCCCAGGGAGGGTCCTCTGGGGTGGGCTGGGAGCTCAGGCAGCCTCTCTAGACTATCAGCTTCAAGGCCTTTAGTGCCAGCCTCCTGTTGGAAGCTGAGGAATTCTTCCTTCCGTGGAGAGAGACTCTGGCTTCTGATACTCCCTTCCCCAGGGCCTCCGGCCCAGATCCTGGGGCCTCTGAGTGGCGCAGACTGTTTGTGGCAGCTCCCTTTGGAGGGGCAGCCAGCAGTGGGAGGGGCAGGCTGGGCCCAGGCCACATCTTGGCAGCCCTGGGGTCCTGGGGGAGAGGGCAGGCCTCCAGGGAGGAGGTAGGGTTCCTGCTGCCAACCAGGTCCTCCACTTCCTCTCTTCCTCTTCCCTTGAAGGCTGGTCCCCAGGTCAGAGCTGAGTGGCAGCTGTGGCTTCCCCAGGCTTTGTATGTCTGGGGTATCAGGCGCAGACCCTGGCCCTTGAGAGGGGGATCTGCTGGTCCAGAGGCAGGTCTGATCCTGGACTGTCTGCCCTGGAAGCTGTGCACTTGGCATCGCTGGTGTGGCCTTAATGAGCGCCTGGAGAGAGGGGGGGAGGGGAGTGTGTGTGTGTGTGTGTGTGTGTGTGTGTGTGTGTGTACATGGACATGTGGGTGCCTGCCTGTAGCAGGTACTCACATGGAGGTTCTCTCATGGCCTGATGGGGTGGCCCCTAGTCCAGGATTCAGATTTTTATTCCCGGGGTGAATGAATCCACTTGTTCTAGGGGCAGACTCGTGGCCCCACCCATGAGCCTGGAATGGGTGAGGGGTCCCCGTGCCAGACTGCAGGTGAGGTCCACATGCGGGCTCACTCCTCAGCCTCTGAGGGGTGACTGGCCTCTCTCCGGGGCTGGCCTGGGGCAGGCAGGGGCCCAGGGCTTCCAGTGCACCCAGGCCCTGCCCTTCACCCTTTGACCCTGCATCACTGTCTCCACAGAGGCTCGGGGTGGGCTGGGGGCCCCTCCGCTGCAGTCTGCCCGATCCCTGCCAGGCCCTGCCCCCTGCCTCAAGCACTTCCCGCTCGACCTGCGCACGTCTATGGATGGCAAATGCAAGGAGATCGCCGAGGTATCGCCTGGCACCGCACCCTGTGTCCCCCCATCACTGCCGCCATGCCTAGTCTTTGCTCCCCTCACCCCTTCTCCACGTCACCTGTCCTTTTACTTCACGCTTGGCTGTGCCCTGATCCCCTAGCCTGTACCAGGTACCCCCAGCTCCTGTGCCCTCACCCCATCCCCAGACCCTGATGGCTAGGCCACACTGACCCTTCCTTCCCTCCCACCAGGAGCTGTTCAGCCGCTCCCTGGCTGAGAGTGAGCTCCGTAGCGCCCCATACGAGTTCCCGGAGGAGAGCCCCATTGAGCAGCTGGAGGAGCGGCGGCAGCGCCTGGAGCGGCAGATCAGCCAGGATGTCAAGTAAGCCCCCCGGTTCAGAGCCAGACAGGCCACCTCAAGGGGCAAGCCATGGGGTGGGGGGCACAGGAAGCGTGGGGCTGGGGGGAGGGACACAGGACAGTTTGTCTCCATCCGGACGCTTTCAGAGCCCCATCTCTCTTCTCTTCCAACCAGTCCTCCCTCTGGGGCCCCCTGGGGAGGCGGCACAGAGCAGTGGTGTGAAGCATAGGCTTTGGAGTCAGGCTGCTGGGTTCTGGTTCCGTCTTCTACCCACCAGCGTGGCCTGGAACATGTTGCTTAACTTCTGGGTGTGCTTTCTCATCTCTGATGTGGGGCGAGAGCAACACCCACGGCACAGGGTTCTACATCCCTGTGAGGACCACGGGTGACACCACATGCACGGCACCTAGTACAGTGCAGGGACCTGGGAGCAAGGGCCTCCTCAGCTGCCTGACCTCTCACTCCTCTCACCTCTAGGCTGGAGCCGGACATCCTGCTTCGGGCCAAGCAAGATTTCCTGAAGACAGACAGTGACTCGGACCTCCAGTGAGGAGGGCAGAGGGGTGCGGGGGATGCAGGGCTGGGGCCTGCCCCACTGCTGTCTCCAGCCCCTCCCTTGTACCCCCCACCTGTAGGCTCTACAAGGAGCAGCGTGAGGGGCAGGGTGACCGGGGCCTGTGGGAGCGAGATGTGGTGCTGGAGCGGGAGTTTCAGCGGGTCACCATCTCCGGGGAGGAGAAGTGTGGGGTGAGTGTCCCCGTCCCCTGGATCCTGTTGGGCTCCCCGAGTCTGGGCAGCTGGGGGTAGAGGCCAGAGAGGGTGTTTCTCCTTCTTGAAGCTGGAGGGGCAGAGGGTCTGGCTGGAAGCTAGTTGCTGTGCTGAGAGCAGAATGGTCTGAGAGTTTCTGGGGTCAAGGCCCAGGGAAGAGGCGAGGGTGAGTCGGGTCTGGGTCTGGGACTGGGACCAAGGAGAGTGAGTCCCCGTCTCCAGGTGCCATTCACAGACCTGCTGGACGCAGCCAAGAGCGTGGTGCGGGCACTCTTCATCCGGGAGAAGTACATGGCCCTGTCGCTGCAGAGCTTCTGCCCCACCACCCGCCGGTACCTGCAGCAGCTGGCTGAGAAGCCCCTGGAGACACGGACCTATGAGCAGGGCCCGGACACCCCTGTGTCCGCTGGTGGGACCCCCCATCCCTGTCCTACTCCAAGTGCCCTGGTATCCCAGGCTCCCTGAGCTTGGTGCCCAAGAACCTCAGCCTGCCTGCTTCTTCCCACACCCGAGTTCATTCCAGCCTCTTGGCATGCAGGGGTGGAGGCAGGGGCAGGAGCTGTCCTGCTGGGGCTTCTGGGCCAGGCAGCGGGTGGCCTGGAAGAGGCCTGGCCCTGACTCCACCCTTCTCACCCCTGCAGATGCCCCAGTGCACCCCCCTGCGCTGGAGCAGCACCCGTATGAGCACTGTGAGCCGAGCACCATGCCGGGGGACCTGGGCTTGGGTCTGCGCATGGTGCAGGGTGTGGTTCACGTCTACACCCGCAGGGAACCTGATGAGCAGTAAGAGGGGCGTGGGGCATTCTCGGGGGGAAGCTGTGGCGGGCTGCATTGGCTCGGAAGGGCCCACAGGGCCTGGCTTGCTCTCCTCACTCAAGCTCCCCCTACACACCAGCTGCTCAGAGGTGGAGCTGCCGTACCCCGACCTGCAGGAATTTGTGGCAGATGTCAATGTGCTGATGGCTCTGATTATCAATGGCCCCATGTGAGTCTGTGCCCGTCCCAGACACTCGGCTCCCCTCCCAGCCTGGATTCTTCCAGTCCCAGCCCTGCCCCAGACACCTGTCACCCAGTCTCCACCCTTTCAGTCACTGGGTCCTAGATTTTCCTGTCATCTGCTGCCCCCTTGGCAGCCTCAGGCCTGCACCTTCCTGCTTCCTCCCTCTGCTCTGCTACCCAGGCTCTCCCAGGTGCTTCCTCGTGGGCCTGAGCCCCTGCCTGCTTCTCCTTCTGCCCAGAAAGTCATTCTGTTACCGTCGGCTGCAGTACCTGAGCTCTAAGTTCCAGATGCACGTGCTGCTCAACGAGATGAAGGAGCTGGCCGCCCAGAAGAAGGTGCCACACCGAGATTTCTACAACATCCGCAAGGTGGGCCCTCACCCCCAAGCCTGACCCTGCACCTCTGCCCAGCCTCCCGCTCCAGGGCCTGGGTCCCCACCCAGCATCCAGTTTGAAGAGTCCTCTCCCATCCCACCGCCCAGGCTCCGGATTGTCCTGGCCTGCCGTGGACCCAGCAGTCCCCGTTCCCCCCCAGGTGGACACGCACATCCATGCCTCATCCTGCATGAACCAGAAGCATCTGCTGCGCTTCATCAAACGGGCGATGAAGCGGCACCTGGAGGAGATCGTGCACATGGAGCAGGGTCGCGAGCAGACGCTGCGGGAGGTCTTCGAGAGCATGAATCTCACGGCCTACGACCTGAGTGTGGACACGCTCGATGTGCACGCGGTCTGTCCCAGTGGTAGGGGGCTGAGGGGCTGGGCCAGTGTGCGGGCCAGGGGTCAGGGGTGACTTGGGCCTGCCCTTCTCCCCCAGGACAGGAACACCTTCCATCGCTTTGACAAGTTCAACGCCAAATATAACCCTATTGGGGAGTCTGTCCTCCGAGAGATCTTCATCAAGACCGACAACAGGGTTTCTGGGAAGTACTTTGCTCACATCATCAAGGTAGGGAGGAGGGCCTGCCAGGGCCCACGTAGAGGGAGGGGCGGCGTCGGCCTGGGGCAGCCCTCCCTGACTGGCTAGCTGGGGGCTTGCATAGGTGGGTGGGGAGGGCAGGTGAGAGGCATGAAGGGGCCTGGCTGAGCACACCTGGTGGGCGCGAAGACAGGGACTGGTGAGAAGCCTGAGGGTGACAGTTGCCTCGCACGTCCCAGGAGGTGATGTCGGACCTGGAGGAGAGCAAGTACCAGAATGCGGAGCTGCGGCTCTCCATTTACGGGCGCTCAAGGGACGAGTGGGACAAGCTGGCGCACTGGGCCGTCATGCACCGTGTACACTCTCCCAACGTGCGCTGGCTCGTGCAGGTGCCCCGCCTCTTGTGAGTGTCCCTTGGAGTGGGAGGGAACGTGGGGGCAGAGGTCAAGAGGCCAGGGCCTCCTCCTGCCCTCCTGGGATGGCTGACCCTTCCCTGTCCCAGCCGAGCCCTCAGAACTGGAGGGACTCCCTGGTCCACTCACGGTCTGTCCTGCCTGGCCCACCCAATATGGCTCAAAAGTGCTCCTGTGATTCTGCCCTGACCTGCACATACCTGGGTGCACTCGTCTCGCCTGCAGTGACGTGTACCGTACCAAGGGCCAGCTGGCCAACTTCCAGGAGATGCTGGAGAACATCTTCCTGCCGTTGTTCGAGGCCACCATCCACCCTGCCAGCCACCCGGAGCTGCATCTCTTCTTGGAGCATGTGAGGGTGTGGCCCAGGGCTGGGTATGGGGGGGACACTGCCTCAGGCCTGGCTGTGGCTCTGGACCTGACCCCAGAGTCCTGTGCCAGGTGGATGGCTTTGACAGCGTGGATGATGAGTCCAAGCCTGAGAACCACATCTTTAACCTGGAGAGCCCCCTCCCCGAGGCTTGGGTGGAGGAGGACAACCCGCCGTATGCCTACTACTTGTACTACACCTTCGTCAACATGGCCATGCTGAACCACCTGCGCAGGTGCCTGCCCCTGGGCTCCGCTGTTGCCGTGTCTCTGCCTGCCCTGCCGGCTCTCAGCCAGCAGGCCTTACTCTGGGCCTGCCCTGGGCTGGGGCCACCAGATCTCTGACCCACCTCTTGGCCCCAGTCTCAGATTGGATGGGTTCTCTGCCCTTGGGGCTCTGTGGGTCAGCCCTCGCTGACCAAGAATCTACCCCTGCCCCCTGGTCCTAGGCCCACAAAGTCACTGGGTGGGGGCTCAGGAGCCCAGGCGAGCCAGGCTTGGGACCCGACGCTGTCTTCACGCCCCCCAGGCAGAGGGGCTTCCACACGTTTGTGCTGAGGCCGCACTGTGGGGAGGCCGGGCCCATCCACCATCTGGTGTCGGCCTTCATGCTGGCTGAGAACATCTCGCATGGGCTGCTCCTACGCAAGGTCAGGCTCCGCACCCCAGCCTCCCCTCCTCCCAGCCCTTCAGGCCTCTTCAGCAACTGGTCCTCCTCCCCAGCTTGGACCCCAGCCGCCACACTGAGGCCCGAACTTGGATTCTGGCTGTAACCGACCCTCTGCAACTCAGGCCCAGCCTGGACTGCCCCCTGTCCTCCACTGTGACCTGTAACCCCCAGAACCAGGTGTCCTCCCCAGCCTGGAGGCCACCTGACAGGCCTGCCCTCCCTGTTGCCTGCCCAGGCCCCGGTCCTGCAGTACCTGTATTACTTGGCCCAGATTGGCATCGCCATGTCCCCGCTCAGCAACAACAGCCTCTTCCTCAGCTACCACCGGAACCCACTACCTGAGTACCTGTCCCGTGGCCTCATGGTCTCACTGTCCACCGACGATCCCCTGCAGTTCCACTTCACCAAGGTCAGCACATGGCGGCAGCCTGGTGGGCGGGTGTCCTGGGACACGGAGGCCACCCGCACAGGGCAGGTCTCTGGGCTGGTGCTGCCCTCTGCTGGTGGAGTGCAGCATGCCTAGTGGCAAGTCCATGGGAGGGGCGGGTGGCAGGTCCGGTCCACCCGCCTGAGGGAACCTGGCCTGTGCAGGAGCCACTGATGGAGGAGTACAGCATCGCCACCCAGGTGTGGAAGCTCAGCTCCTGCGACATGTGCGAGCTGGCACGCAACAGTGTGCTCATGAGTGGCTTCTCCCACAAGGTACTGCACCCCCTTGGCATCCCCTCTCCTACCCTGCTCTGCATTTTGGGAAGGTCCCAGGGTAGCTGGCCCCTCAGAGCTGGCTGCAGCCCTGTCCATTATCCTGCCCTTTCAGGTGAAGAGCCACTGGCTGGGACCCAACTATACCAAGGAGGGCCCCGAGGGCAATGACATCCGCCGCACCAATGTGCCGGACATCCGTGTGGGCTACCGCCATGAGACCCTGTGCCAGGAGCTGGCGCTCATCACGCAGGCCGTGCAGAGCGAGATGCTGGAGACTATCCCGGAGGAGGCGGGCATCACCATGAGCCCAGGGCCTCAGTGAGCCCGGCCCAAATAGTGTCCCCGCGTCTTGGCACCTTGACCACGTTCTGTCCTCAGACCCCTCCCGCCCTGTTGTGGTCTCTGCATGTGTCTGTTCTTCTTTGTTCTGTCCTGCATGTCTCTACCTGTATCTGTGCCACCCAGGGAAAATGGTGCCCAGGAGCCGCTTTACCCTTGTCTTGGCTCAGGTGGCACCTGATGGCCCAGGTTTGAGGTCTGCCCTGCTGGTGGACCTGTCCCAGGATCCTCTGAAGGCTGGCTGTCCTGCGGGCATCTGAGTGTCCACAAGAGCCAGGGATGGTTGTGGGGGTCTGGCCCTTGGGGTCCTGGCTTGGGCAAATTTGAGCTTTGGCTGGGGCTTGAGTTTGGGCCTCCGTCTTGCTTATGTGGCTGAGGGGCAGTCAGGTGTGGCCTGTACACGTGTGTTGTGGGCACGGGCTGCCAGCGATCTGCGGCAGGTAGAATTGGCTGAGTCACAGCCCTGGCTGCCTGGGCTCGGGCCCCAGAGGTGCTGAACCAGCACCTCTGCCAAGTCACGGCCCAGAAGCTTTCACCGTCCTTCCTCTGGTCCATGTGCTCCCCTGGTGTCAGCTTCCTGTGCCTCTGTGGGAGGGGGCAGCTGCCCTGTGCTGTGTCTGGCGCCATTGCAGCTGGAGGGTCCTGGATCTGCCACCAGCCCTGAGGGTGGTATCCCTACTGTGGTCCCCAGAGTTTTGACCAGACCTGGATCCCACCTGGTCCCCTGTGTTGTGTTCTGGACCGAGGCCTTTGCTCTGAAGTGCGGTGTTTCATACAATCCCATCTTTCCTAGTGCATGAGAAATAAAGATTATTTAAGTAATGAGGCAGATGGGGTCTCTGTTGGGAGAGGGAGAGCCGTGGTGGATGGTGGCTGAGGTCGGGTCCAGGAACACTGTGGAGGGAGATACAGCAAATTCTGAGGGGAGTGACTGGGCTTGACTGAGTGTGTTTAATGCATGTGGAAACTGACAAAGGAAGCGGGGTGGGAGGAGAGGCCCACCGGGGACCTGCCCGCTGCCCCTAGGCCCTCGTCCAGCCCGCCCCCTCTGAAATGGACACTTGGCCCCAGGTCTCGGGCACATCTCTGTCACATCAGTTTGGGGAGTAGCATCCCCTTTCCACCTTCTACTTCCTCCTCACTTCCAGCCTCTTAGGACACCCTAGTAGAGGTGGGAATGTGAGATTACAAGCAAGCCTGAGGCCAGTGGTTCTGAAACTCGGGGGACATCAGGCCCTTCTGGGGAGCTTGTTTAAAACGCTGTTTCCAGGTCCTACCCTCTGCGATTCTGATTCAGTAGGTGGGAGGCGTAGCACAGAAATCTGCAGGCTCCCCGGCAGATTCTCTTATAAAGGGGTGGAGCAAGCGTGTGCCTTCTGAATCCAGACCTAACCAGCTTGGCTTCAGTCCCATGTTTAATTCATGATTTTTGGAGCACCTCCTTGGGCACAGAGGTTGCTGGACTCTGTTGCCCGTGTAAGGAGAGTGGAATGTGCCCTGTGCTGTGCAGGGTCTTGGGCTGGCGATGGAGGAGCTGTTTGCTGCTGCTGCTGCTGCGGCTGAGTGGGGAGAAAGACGGCTGGTCGCTTCAGACACAATTAGCCCTAGAACAGTGTGAGCCTGCCTAACTGAGGGCCTGGAGAGGGAACAGGAGGCTGGCTGCCTCCCCACTCCTGGGCAGCTCGCTCTGCTCCAGCCCCGCCTCTCTTCCTGCATCTGCATCTTGCCTAGCCCTCTGGGCAGAAGCTCCCCTGATGCCACTGCCTCCTGAGGGCTACTAGCCAGGCACACTCCTGGCCAAGACCCAGGGTCCTTCTGTCTTCAGAAGGCATCTCTAGCCAATTTGTTCTAGCCGTTTGCACAACGTAGAGCAGAACGTTAGAGCTGGATGCTGAGCAAGAGATTGTACAAGTCTGGCTGGTTTCTGGTTGGGGAAACAGGCCCAGGAGATGCAACTGGCTGGTGGCGGAATCTGGGCTGGAGCCAGGGGAGCTCGGGGTCCAGGGCTCCCCACCTCACGCTGGGCCTGCATCTGCCCAAGGGAGGATGCTTTAACAGGCTGAAGGGAACTTACTTTTCAAGGAGGTAAATGTATTTAATAGTAAAAAACATGTTGTGTCTTCATCTGTAAGACAAGGAAGGAGGATTAGAAGATCTTTCTAGAAGGCAAGAATTACCTGTCTCATTTGCTAGCACTTAGGACAGCCAAGACTCCGAATTTTCTCATTGAACTTGTCATATAATAGAATCCTTCATTCCATTTTCTCGTCCCTTGTACATTCTTCTCAGTGTTCTGAGGCCTAGCTGTAAGAATATTACCAATTTAAAAAGTTTCTTAACAACCTCCCCACTATTTTTTTTTTTAAACAACTTGCTTCTAGATATTTTGTCTGTCAGAAATTTCTCTTTTAAACATTTATTAAGAGCAAATAATTTTAAAACAGACCTTAGTACTTTTTCCTAACTGAAAAGAGTAATTTTCATTTAAAAAGCTTGGAAAATACAGAAAAAATGGGAAGAGGAAAAAAGCCCACTCATAATCTACCAGTTTCAACAAATATTTGATCAACTTCTGTCTGAGATACATTTATATGTTTAAAATATATTTTATATATTTACATATTCCTTTCAGTTCTTTTTAAAAAGGCATTTTAAGTTGAGATCATACATGTACAATTTTGTATTTTAAAAATATTTTAATGTCCTTCCACATTTCATTAATATTTTTACATTCTTTATAAATTTTAATCACTGTACACTGCCCCATGATGAGCCTCACCATAATGGCTCTTCTTTGTTAAGGATAACTATGGCCTAGTGTCGTGGCTACCAGTGTGTGCTTTGGCTCCAGACCACTGGGGTTTGAATTTTGGCTTCACTGCTTACTGGCTGTGTGACCTTGGGCAAGTTACTTCCCCTCTCTGTGCCTCCAGGTCCTCACCAATTCCATAGGGATAATAATAGCACTTTTCTCATGGGTTGATTTTGGATTCACTGAGTCTCGATATAAAGCACTAAGTGTTCAATAAATATTAAATATTATTATCTTTGCATATAGGGCTTTACAGATTATTCCTAATCTAGATGACCGTGAATGAAATGACCAGGTCCAAGATATCTATCTTATTGCTTCTTGATAGAATGAATCAAAGTGTGTCAACTGAAGTTAAAGTCCTTTCCCTGCCTTCTGTCTCACCCACTCCAGTGCAGTCCTTCTACCTCCTTCCCTTTCTTGGAATTATGTCATGCCCCTCCTCGTGGCCTGCTTGGGAGGTGTGTGTGGAAGTCTTTGTGAAGAGGCTGCATCTTCCCTCCTCTCCCTCCTTCCTCGATGGTCGGGATCCAGGGCCTCCTGCCTCTTGCGTGGAGAAGGGAGTGGAGTGGATGGCAGAGGGAATTCAAAAAACCGGGCTGCTCTGAAGGGCCCCAGACAGAGTGCAATAAAACAGGCAAATCAACTTGTCATGGCCAGTCTGCTTTGAATGGGCCCGGCCCTGAGTGACGTCTACACTGGGGGACTGTCCCTTGTCAGTCAAAAAACGCTGTGGCTGGGCGGGCTGTGCCAGGCCACATCACACCCTGCCTTGCCCTGCTTCACCTCCTGGTGCCCCATCCTGGGGGACTTGAGGGGAGCAGAGGGGCAATTGGCTGTGCCCCCAGATGGAAGGGGCTGGTAAGGTTTGGTTAGGGTGACAGTGATCCTGATTTCCAAACCTTACGTGAGAACATTCGCCCCATCAAAGCATTGCCTCATTCGTAAAGGTATGTATGTGGAACTCCAATAAAGATTTAAGCATTAAACCATGTTTAATCCAACATTTGGCAAATTATTTTGTTTTCAAAATGAGAATAAAATTACCCAAATAAGGATGCCCTGGACCATCCGGGGTCGGGTGCTCTGGCAGCTGGACATGCAGGGGCAGGCTGCATGTCTGGAGATGGAGAGGAGCCAGTGTGCTGGCTTGGCGGGCAATCCCGTCCTATCCAGGGGCCAGGGCAGACTTCTAAAGGCCCAGGAAATGCTGGAGACTTGAAAGAAAAACTTTGGGGGCTGAATAATATGAAAAAGCGTCAAAATTGCTAAATGTTTAACTAATGCCTTCAGAAAGTAACATGTCTTTAATATTTGTTAAGTTTGTTATCCATACAAATGTCACTATATTTGAAAATAATTTGTAGGTTGGATTTTTGTCATGAGTTCCAGAATATGCAGGAATGATTGAAGAGAAATCATAGCCAGTAGTAAATTGAAAGAGTTACTCAGAGTCTAGTAATTTCAAAAGCAAATTCATAAAAATCCTTTTACATTTCAAGCAAAGTTATATTTAATGAGGAATGTGGGTGCAGTTTTAATGTTTGTGGCGATGAGGGTGGGGCCTCCGAGAGTCTGATGCAGGGTCTGGAAAGGGCTGAAAGCGCCCTGCCTTGCAGTCCTGCTCTGGGCGGGGATCAGCTCAGCTCTGGACTAGCCTGGCCCCTTTGCCCTCCTGCCTCCCTAATGAGTCTAGGCAGATGCAGGGCACCTATTACTGCCACAGGCATCTTCTCTAGGTCTGTGCAGGACCACGTGTGCCTGGAGTTTGTCTCCATTTTGCAGATGAGAAACTGACTTGGATTTGAAACCTGAGTGTTCCACTTATTAGCTGGGCAAGTCCCCCCTCCTCCCAGACTTTCTGGGTTTGGGGGTGACAACCCATTCTCAGCCTGCGTTTTCCATGTGGGGTAAATACCTCCCGGGCACCAGGCACTGGGCTGAGCACTTTACAAGTGTGAGTGCATTTCATGTGCCTAAGGACTCTGCATGCTAGCTCTCATCATGATGCTCTGCCTTAGAGAGAAAATTGAGGGTCAGGGAGGTTAAGTAACTTATCCAAGGTGACCCCACTGGCAAATGGAAGACCTGGGATTTGAAGCTAGAACTGTCTAGCTGCAAAGTCCTTGTTGCTCCTACTCTATGACGGTCCCTGGGGCGGGGGTGGGGGGCGGGTGGTGCGCTGTGAGTGCTGCATGTCTGGTGGGGGTGGGTCTCTGTAGAATTGGGTGCTCAGGGAAGGGACAGTGCCTGGCTGTGGTGAGCAGATGGACCAGCAGGGGCAAGGCTGGAGGCACAAAGGCCGTGGAGGAGGCTCCTGTAGCATCCCAGGTGCGAGTGGGAGTGGAGAGGAGCTTTTGTGGGGAGGCAGTTAAGACCAGTGGTGAAGAAAGGGGTGGCAAATAAAAGAGAAAGGGGTGGCAGAACTGGCCTCAGTGGCTGGCACAGCTTGATCAAAGACTGAGTATGTGAATGCCCTGAGGCAGGTGTGTACGCCAGTTGGCCACAAGCCCCACCCCTCCCTGATGCCTTTCACCTGGCCAAATCCACACACTGCCATGGAGGTATCTGACTTTGTGATCTCTGGGTTAAATCACCGTTTCGCGGTACAGCTCTTTCACTTTATTAGCTGTGATCTTGGGCAAATTGTATGAACTCTGAGCTTCAGTTCTCTTATCTATAAGATGGAGACACCAAGGTCTCCTGCACTGGCTGTTGTGGACATTAAATACTGTATATAAAGCTCTTAGCAGAGTGATCAGCACACAGAAAACCCTTGGTGCTCATGTGAAACTTATGAAACCTTAATGCCCTTTTTGCTTCCTGTCTCTATCTCTCCATCCACCCCTCCTTCTCCCCAGCAGACCATGGAGTCCGCTTCCTGCTGCTGCTTTTTTGCTCACATCCCAGAGGCAGCAAAGACGTTTACTGGGCGAGAGGCACGTGCTGGGACAGAAGAGGAGGGAGGAGAGCAGCAGAGAGGAGACCCCTTGGCTGTACTCACTGAGGGCCTCGGCGGGTGAGCATCTTAGCAGAGGCCGAGATGGAGATGGTATTCAAAAGCTGCGGAGGGAGGCAACCCTGTAGGCCTGATCCTCTGTCTGTCACGGTGTCAGGAGATGACCAGTGCACAGGACCCAACTCCCTCTGACCGAGGTCACAAGAGACATGCAAGTTTCACAGCAGAACAGGCGAGTTACTCACCAACTTATGAGAGGGAATCAAAACACCAAGCAGAGGATTTTCTCAAAAGTCAATCAGCAGTGGCTTGGTGAGTGGTGAGATGCAACTAGGGTTTTGAACAGCCTCTGTTGGCCCTGTGGCTCCTTCTCTTCTGCATCCATGTGTCCCTGAGCAGAGCCATTCTAACTCATAGAGTGCCTTTGTGTATTTAGAAAAAGATGCCCCTTCTCTGAGGAGACGGGCCTCGTGCTGGGGAGCACAGCTTGGTGAGCAGAGAAGAGGCTGGCTTTTGGTCCCTGATCACCCAGGGGCTCTTGTCAGTGGATAACCTGTTGGATGTAGGTAGCAGACTGGCCCTGGGGCCCCTGGGCACCTGCAGCCTGAGGGTGTGTGTGCAGCCACGTTGTCACTGATGCCACTGGCTCTCGCATCTGCTCTTGGAGGATGTCACCCAGCCAGGTCTGGGAGTTCCTGGCAGCATCCTACATGAGCTTATGAGTCAGATGAAGCTGCAGTCACCTCTGGTCCATCCCTGTCTTGTAGCTGAATAAAGCTCAGTGCCCACAGAGCTGCCCCGGTGCCTCAGTGCTGCTGTCGGGGTGCGCGTGTTCATGCCACGGTGTCCACAGGACAGTCTGCCTCGGGCGCTGGAGACCCCACTGTGAAGAATCGGGCGCAAGGCTCTCTCCCGCCCCCTCTGCCACATCCCGTCCCTGTGCATCAGGGGCCTTGCAGGGCTGCTTGAACACCTGGGTCATGTGCAAACCCAGGGCTGATGTTCACCCGCGTATCACCTTTGTGGCAGGATAGGAAAAGGTGGCCCCTTTGGGCAGACGTGGCCGTGACAGCTCACAGAACTGATGGCATTTTGGGGTAGAGAAAAGGGTGTTCTCCCCCACCCCAGGTAATCACGGGCAGCCATGCCAGGGTGAGTTCCTTGGTGAGCAGAGGGTAGACTGGATTTCAGCTTCCCCTTGCCCAGCCGTAACCCGGGACTGGTAGCCCTATGCAGTTTCCAACATGTCCACACGGTGGCGGTACTGAGATCTTTGTGAGAACCCCACGGGCTTCTGCTTCTGCCAGCAGCTCCTGGCTCTGAGGCTGGGCTGGGGCACCCTCTCCAGGCATCCATGCCACTGACTCATGCAGTGGGCACCTGTGGGGCCCCGCCCCACTAGCCCAGTAGACAGACTGGCTCACGTACGAATCCTCCCAGTGAGATGTGGCTTAGGCTAAGCCAGGAGTCCCCCAGGAGTAGAGCTGCCCAGGGGCCAGCTGACGTGGACACCCTTTGTCCTGGACAAGGATTCTAATCCTTTTTTTCTTTTTTAAAGATTTTTTTTTTTGATGTGGACCATTTTTAAAGTCTTTATTGGATTTGTTACAAGATTGCTTCTGTTTAATGTTTTGTTTTTTTGGCCACAAGTCATGTGGGACCTTAGCTCCCCAGTCAGGGATCAAACCCGCGCCCCCTGCATTGGAAGGTGAAGTCCCAACCACTGGACCGCCAGGGAAGTCCCAGGATTCTAATACTTTTGCTGTGCTGTTCTAGACCCCGCTCTACCCCTTTCTCTCGTTACCACATTCTTCTTTCAGCTCTGTGGGCCACATGTGGGTAGGCCCCCTCTCCTTTTACACTCAGCAGATCCTGACTGGGTTTCCTGGCTGCCCCTGCTGCTCATCTGGAACGCCTCTTAGTTTTTTTTTTTTTTTTCGGGATGCGGGCCTCTCACTGTTGTGGCCTCTCCTGTTGCGGAGCACAGGCTCCGAACGGATTTGGAACCGCTTTTAGTTTTTTTTTTTTTTTGCGGTATGCGGGCCTCTCACTGTTGTGGCCTCTCCTGTTGCGGAGCACAGGCTCCGAACGCGCAGGCTCAGTGGCCATGGCTCACGGGCCCAGCCGCTCGGCGGCATATGGGATCCTCCCGGACCGCGGCACTAACCCACGTCCCCTGCATCGGCAGGTGGACTCTCAACCACTGCGCCACCAGGGAAGCCCGCCTCTTAGTTTTAAGACGATTTCTGCAGGAGTTCATTTTATCTCCTCTGAGTGGATTCTCCTGTAACCTTCAGAGCTTGAGGAAGGCCTATTTGTCCCTGCCATGTACCAGCTGCACCCCAGTCCTAGTCGAGGAGACAAGGTTCCTTGCTAAGAGTGCTGGCAGAGGTCCATTTGGGCTGTGGTGGTCAGCGGGGAGGAAGCTCTGGGCTCAAAGGAGGAGGTGGGCTTTGATCGGGCTCGGCAAGGATGGAGAGAACCTTCATGGAGGAGGGGGAGGGAAGAAGACATCCTGGGGCTGCTTGGGGGCATCTCCCCCTCATCCTCTGGTGTGGGGTCAGTGTCCTGAAGGCCACAGGGGCAGTGCCTAGCTGGGGTGGGACCTGGAGGGGTCTCCTTGCCTCTTGGAGATGGGCTGAGTCAGCTGGCATGGGAGGCTTGTTCAGTACTTTGCTCCCCATGGGTGCCCAGCATATAGCTCTGGCAGGGAGTTTGGGGGCCTGAATTCATCCATCAAGGATAATGATAACAATCGCTAACATTTATTAAGCACTTTCCATATGCCACACACTGTTTTAGGAACTTTACATGTATGACCTAATTTATCTTCAAATCGGCCATATGAAATAGGCACTATTATTATTGCCATTTACAGAGGAAAAAGGCATAGAGCAGTTAAGTGACATTCCCAGGGTCACACAGATAGGAAGTGGTGGACCCAGGATGCCAACCCAGGAGGTCCGTCTGCTCTACCTGTTGTGCCCCACTGCCTTCTTCCTTTGGGTTCTGTGGATGAGGTGGCCAAGGAGCCCACGATGGCTAGGCAGGGTGGAGGCTGGTCCCACAGACTGTAAGCGAAGGCCTCACCAGCCCCTCTCAGTGAATTTCCACATGTAGGCTGTGGTTACAGCCCTACCCTCTGGGATGGCGGCCTGGGCCCTGCCCTGTCTCTGTGACCCCAAGTTAGAATCAACTCTTTGTCCGCACTTTCTGTTTCACACCTGCCAAGCCAAAGCGCCACCCCCTGGACTCCCTGTGAATGCCCTACCTACACCTATATACCTCTTCTGGCCCTTAGGGTCTTCTTTTGATCTCCTTACTAGCTTCTGGCTCCTGAGCAGAATTATTTTTCTCCTTGGAACTACTTACCACTTATATGGCTATGACATATATAGTCCTAAGTGCAACCCTTATCCAAGACCTGGAGAAAACAGAATGCCTTCTACCTGCCTCTACCCTGAGTCAAAGAGAAGTTGCTATCATCACTTACTTGAAAACTGGGGGTCAGGAAAGGATGGCCTTTTCAATAACTGGATGTGCATATGGAAATGATGCCAACAACTCCAGCCTCACACTAAATACAGAAGTCAATTTCACAGGTCTTGAAGATCTGCTTTATGTGAAAATACAGAGGAACATTTTGATGACCCTGGAGTGCCAAGATTTCTTAAACAGGAGACAAAAGCACTAATCATGAAGGAAAAAAATGATAAATGAGATTTATATTAAGATAAAGAAATTCTGTATATCAAAAGCCACAGGATGAGAGCAGAAAATAAAGGGCTTGCATCCAGAATAAAGTGTTCCTACAAAGCAATAAGAAAAAGACAACACTAGAAAATAAACAGAGGTCTTGGTCAGGCATTTCACAGAATAGGACATCTAAATGACCAGTAGGGCTTCCCTGGTGGCGCAGTGGTTGGGAGTCCGCCTGCCGATGCAGGGGACACGGTTTCATGCCCCTGTCCGGGAAGATCCCATGTGCCGCGCAGCGGCTACGTAAAACCCCCAAACAAAGCCCATATGTAAAATTTACAGTAAAGTCTATATTTGAAGTAAAAAAAAAAAAAAAAAAAAGTAAATGACCAATAAACACACAAAGAGGTGTTCATCTTCATTTGCCATCAGGGAAATCTACACTGAGGCCTCAAACTGCCACTACCAGACCCCTGCCAAACTGACCAAAAGGAAAAAGCTTGATGACACCAAGTGCTGATGAGGATGTGGAGCCACTGGAACTCTCATGTGTTATTGGTGGGAGTGTCAGTGGGTGCAACGACAGAAAACTGTTTGGTAGTATCTGGCAAAGCAGAACATAGGCACGCCCTGTGGCCAGGAACCCCACTCCGAGGCAGAATGTCATAGCAGCACCATCCAGGTAGCTCAGCAAGGAGTCTGCTCAGTGCTGGTCAGCTGTGGAATAAATAAATGTATATGGCAGACTCACACAAAGGAATGCTAGACAGTGAGGAAAATGAACAAAACAGAGTCATACACAAACATGGAGGAACGTCACACAAGCAGTGCTGCTGGAAGAAGCCAGACACAAGAGCACAGTATATGCTATGTGATTCCATTTACGTAAACCTCAAACCACGCCAAACTACTCTATGGCGTTAAAAGTCAGACTAGTGGTAACCCTTGGGGGTAGAACAGACTTTTAGGGCTGTTTGCGGGTGTTAATAATGCCCTATTTTTATCTGGGTGCCAGTTATCCAGAGTGCGGATTTTGTGAAAATACATCGAACTGTGCACTTGTAATTGTGTACTTTTCCTATATGTATTTAATATGCCAGTAAGAAGTTAAAAGCCAAAATCATGGGTAAGGGTGGGGCTAACCCACAGACCTGCCCTGGGAACCCTGGCGATCCGAGTCAGCGCATTCTCATGCACAGGACCAGGTAGAGACTGCAAAGGAGACTTGGGTTCTGTGGTCAGGTCCCTGGTATTAAGGTGGGAGGCGCAATGATGGCGCTTCACCAGAGGAGATTTGCCTCCACCTGGGGCTCACCTTGATGCAGGGGATAAAGGAGATTTGGAGTCCTTTTGCAGAGTCGGGGTTGGGTTTGGCATGGGTGGCTAGAGGGGAGGCAGTGTGGGCCAGTAGAGAGTGACAAACTGGCATAAATCTGTTTTCCTGCTTCCAAGCTTCAGGCTTAGTGTTTGCCAGCCTTTCCTACCCTATCCGCATAGAGCCATGCTATTATTTTCTTAAAATTGATTTAAAATTAATTCACTTAAAAAATCAGTCTCAGTGCAACTTCACAACCACTAGGATGGCTATAATTAGAAGGAAGAAAAAGGAAGGAAGGAGGAAGGAAGGAGGAAGGAGGAAGGAGGGAAGGAAGGAAGGAAACAAGGAGAGATTGAAACCCTCATATATTGCTGGTGGGAATGTAAAATGGTGCAGCCGCTGTGGGAAACAGTTTGGTGGTTACTCAAAAAGTGAATCATAGAATTGCCATCAGACCCAGCAATTCCACTCCTAGGTATACACCCAAAAGAATTGAAAACTGGTATTTAAATAAGTACATGAACATATATATTCATAGCAGCACTATTCACAATAACCTAAAGGTAAAAATAGCCCAAAGGTCCATCAACAGATGAAGGGATAAACGACACTGGTATATCCATGCAATGGAATATCCATGCAATGGAATATTATCCAGTCATAAAAAGGAATGGAGCACTGATCCATGCAACAACATGGATGAACCTTGAAAACATTATGCTAAGTGAAAGCAGGCAGATACAATAGGTCATATACTGTATGACTCCATCTATATAAAATATCCAGAATAGGCGAATCCATAGAGACAAGAAAGCAGATTGGTTGTTCCTGGGGCTGAGGAAGAAGAATAATGGGGAGCAGTTGCTTAAGAGGTATGGGACTTCCTTTTGGGGTGACAAAAACCTTTGGAACTAAGTAGACGTGGTGGTTACACAACATTGTAAATGTACTTCTTGCCACTGAATCGCTCACCTTAAAACGTTTAATTTTATGTTAGGTGAATTTCACCTCAATATAAAACAAATGTGAGAAGAAACAACCAGCCTCGGTTTCCTTACTGGTAAAAAGAGGCTAATAATACTACTTACTTCATGGGAGGTGGTAAGGAATAAAACAGTGTGTGCAAAGTGGCTCGACTGCCGCTCGTCAATAAAAGGTGGCCATTGTTCTCTGAATGCCACTTCCTAGGCTTGCAACAGGGAAGCCCCAGTCTCCCTGCTGGCCCCTGGGGGCTGTGGCTTACATCCCTGAGCAAAACCCCCGAAGAGCTCTAGCTGCGAGGTGGCACGTAATGGGCTGTCGCTCTCATGTGGACAAAGGTGTGCCCCTTGCAGGAGTAGTGGCACTGCTGGGGACCAGGCAGGGCTCTGTGGGAGGCCTGGAGAGGCTGAAGCTGGACATTCCCTGGGCAAGAGGGAAGGCGTGGCCTCTCTCCCTCCTGGGACCTGCACATATGGCCACCAGGGTCGCTGCTGGAGTTGTCCTCCCTGGGAATCGGGCTGGGGCTCAGGCCTTATAGAATACCAATCACTTAAACTTGCAAACCTCCTGGTAACCATGCAGTCTACTAAGTGTGAGTTATTTCGGGGTTCACCAGTCTTCTCATGTCGCCAATGATGGGGTTCAGGGCAGGCTACGCCAAGATGTGCCCCTCTGGCATGTAGATCATTTTGAGCTGAAAACCAGCAAAGCCCAAAAGACTCAGGAAGAACCTTTGAAATTCCCTCTTACTGCCTAAAAGGATTTAGTATAGGAAGCCTGTCCCAGGAAGGAGCTAACTATAGTAAAGTATGAATTAGGTGTGCTAGACAGAGAGGAACCTAGCAAGGCCCTTTTGATCAGTCCTCTCTGTGTCCCATTGTTTTTGGCTGGCCCAGCAAACATTTGTTTACCAAACATTAATCTTTTTATCTTCCTGTGAATTACCTTACTTACTTTTTAACTATAGTAAAGTATGAATTAGGTGTGCTAGACAGAGAGGAACCTAGCAAGGCCCTTTTGATCAGTCCTCTCTGTGTCCCATTGTTTTTGGCTGGCCCAGCAAACATTTGTTTACCAAACATTAATCTTTTTATCTTCCTGTGAATTACCTTACTTACTTTTTAAATTTAATTTTATTTTTTTAACATCTTTATTGGAGTATAATTGCTTTACAATGTTGTGTTAGTTTCTGCTGTATAACAAAGTGAATCAGCTATACATGTACATATATCCCTATATCCCCTCCCTCTTGCATCTCCCTCCCACCCTCCCTATCCCACCCCTCTAGGTGGTCACAAAGCACAAGCTGATCTCCCTGTGCTATGCGGCTGCTTCCCACTAGCTATCTATTTTACATTTGGCAGTGTATATATGTCCATACCACTCTCTTATGTCATCCCAGCTTACCCTTCCCCCTCCCTGTGTCCTCAAGTCCATTCTCTACGTCTGTGTCTTTATTCCTGTCCTGCCCCAGAATCTTTT
>NW_006774564.1:2063566-2106036 GCF_000442215.2 Lipotes vexillifer | reverse complement strand
GTTCTAGTTCTGTGAAAAATGCCATTGGTAGTTTGATACGGATTGCATTGAATCACTGGATTGCTTTGGGGAGTAGAGTCATTTTCACAATGTTGATTCTTCCAATCCAAGAACATGGCATATCTTTCCATATGTGTGTATTGTCTTTGATTTCTTTCATCAGTGTCTTATAATTTTCTGCATACAGGTCTTTTGTCTCCTTAGGTAGGTTTATTCCTAGATATTTTATCTTTTTGTTGCAATAGTAAATGGGATTGTGTTCTTAATTTCACTTTCAGATTTTTCATCATTAGTATATAGGAATGCCAGAGATTTCTGTGCATTAATTTTGTATCCTGCTACTTTACCAAATTCATTGATTAGCTCTAGAAGTTTTCTGGTAGCATCTTTGGGATTCTCTATGTATAGTATCATGTCATCTGCAAACAGTGACAGCTTTACTTCTTCTTTTCTGATTTGAATTCCTTTTATTTCTTTTTCTTCTATGATTGCTGTGACTAAAACTTCCAAAACTATGTTGAATAATAGTGGTGAGAGTGGACAACCTTGTCTTGTTCCTGATCTTAGAGGAAATGGTTTCAATTTTTCACCATTGAGAACAATGTTGGCTGTGGGTTTGTCATATATGGCCTTTATTATGTTGAGGTAAGTTCCCTCTATGCCTACTTTCTGGAGAGTTTTTATCATAAATGGTTGTTGAATTTTGTCGAGAACTTTTTCTACATCTAATGAGATGATCATATGATTTTTCTCCTTCAATTTGTTAATATGGTTTATCACACTGATTGATTTGCATATATTGAAGAATCCTTGCATTCCTTGGATAAACTTGATCATGATGTATGATACTTTTAATGTGCTGTTGGATTCTGTTTGCTAGTATTTTGTTGAGGATTTTTGCAAATATGTTCAACAGTGATATTGGCCTGTAGTTTTCTTTCTTTGTGACATCTTTGTCTGGTTTTGGTATCAGGGTGATGGTGGCCTCATAGAATGAGTTTGGGAGTGTTCCTCCCTTTACCAAAATTTGGAAGAGTGTAAGAAGGATAGGTGTTAGCTCTTCTCTAAATGTTTGATAGAATTCGCCTGTGAAGCCATCTGGTCCTGGGCTTTTGTTTGTTGGAAGATTTTAAATCACAGTCTCAATTTCAGTGCTTGTAATTGGTCTGTTTATATTTTCTATTTCTTCCTGGTTCAGTCTCGGAGTGTTGTGCTTTTCTAAGAATTTGTCCATTTCTTCCAGGTTGTCCATTTTATTGGCATATAGTTGCTTGTAATAATCCCTCATGATCCTTTGTATTTCTGCAGTGTCAGTTGTCCCTTCTTCTTTTTCATTTCTAATTCTATTGATTTGAGTCTTCTCCCTTTTTTTCTTGATGAGTCTGGCTAATTGTTTATTAATTTTGTTTATCTTCTCAAAGAACCAGCTTTTAGTTTTACTGATCTTTGCTACTGTTTCCTTCATTTCTTTTTCATTTATTTCTGATCTGATCTTTATGATTTCTTTCCTTATGCTAACTTTGGGGTTATTTTGTTCTTCCTTCTCTTTTGTTCTTCTTTCGTCAAATTGCTTTAGGTGTAAGGTTAGGTTGTTTTTTTGAGATGTTTCTTGTTTCTTGAGGTAGGATTGTATCGCTATAAACTCCCCTCTTAGAACTGCTTTTGCTGTATCCCATAGGTTTTGGGTCATCGTGTTTTCATTGCCATTTGTTTCTAGGTATTTTTTGATTTCCTCTTTGATTTCTTCAGTGATCTCTTGGTTATTTAGTAGTGTATTGTTTAGCCTCCATGTGTTTGTATTTTTTATAGATTTTTCCTGTAATGATATCTAGTCTCATAGCATTGTGGTCAGAAAAGATCCCTGATACAATTTCAATTTTCTTAAATTTACCAAGGCTTGATTTGTGACCCAAGATATTATCTATCCTGGGGAATGTTCCATGAGCACTTGAGAAGAAAGTGTATTCTGTTGTTTTTGGATGGAATGTCCTATAAATATCAATTAAGTCCATCTTGTTTAATGTGTCATTTAAAGCTTGTGTTTCCTTATTTATTTTCATTTTGGATGATCTGTCCATTGGTGAAAGTGGGGTGTTAAAGTGCCCTACTATGATTGTGTTACTGTCGATTTCCCCTTTTATGTCTGTTAGCATTTGCCTTATGCATTGAGGTGCTCCTATGTTGGGTGCATATGTATTTATAATTGTTATATCTTCTTCTTGGATTGATTCATTGATCACTATGTAGTGTCCTTCTTTGTCTCTTGTAATAATCTTTATTTTAAAATCTATTTTGTCTGATATGAGAATTGCTACTCCAGCTTTCTTTTGATTTCCATTTGCATGGAATATCTTTTTCCATCCCCTCACTTTCAGTCTGTATGTGTCCCTAGGTCTGAAGTGGGTCTCTTGTCGACAGCATATATATGGGTCCTGTTTTTGTATCCATTCAGCCAGTCTACGTCTTTTGGTTGGAGCATTCAATCCATTTACATTTAAGGTAATTATCAATATGTATGTTCCTATTACCATTTTCTTAATTGTTTTGGGTTTGTTATAGTAGGTCTTTTCATTCTCTTGCGTTTCCTGTCTAGAGAAGTTCCTTTAGCATTCGTTGTAAAGATGGTTTGGTGGTGCTAAATTCTCTTAGCTTTTGCTTGTCTGTAAAGCTTTTAATTTCTCCATTGAATCTGAATGAGATCCTTGCTGGGTAAAGTCATCTTGGTTGTAGGTTTTTCCCTTTCATCACTTTAAGTATGCCTTGCCACTCCCTTGTGGCTTGCAGAGTTTCTGCTGAAAGATCAGCTGTTAATCTTATGGGGATTCCCTTGTATGTTATTTATTGCTTTTCCCTTGCTGCTTTTAATATTTTTTCTCTGTATTTAATTTTTTTTTTTTTTGCGTTACACAGGCCTCTCACTGTTGTGGTCTCTCCCGCTGCGGAGCACAGGCTCCAGACGTGCAGGCTCAGCAGCCATGGCTCACGGGCCTAGCCACTCCACGGCATGTGGGATCCTCCCGGACCAGGGCACGAACCTGTGTCCCTTGCATCGGCAGGCGGACTTCCAACCACTGTGCCACCAGGGAAGCCCCTCTGTATTTAATTTTTGATAGTTTGATTAATATGTGTCTTTGCGTGTTTCTCCTTGGATTTATCCTGTATGGGACTCTCTGCACTTCCTGGATTTGATTATTTCCTTTCCCATATTAGGGAAGTTTTCAACTATAACCTTTTCAAATATTTTCTCAGTCCCTTTCTTTTTCTCTTCTTCTGGGACCCCTATAATTCAAATGTTGTTGCGTTTAATATTGTCCCCGAGGTCTCTGAGACTGTCCTCAATTCTTTTCATTCTTTTTTTCTTTATTCTGCTCTACAGTAGTTATTTCCACTATTTTATCTTCCAGGTCACTTATCCATCTTCTGCCTCAGTTATTCTGCTATTGATTCCTTCTAGAGAATTTTTAATTTCATTTATTGTGTTGTTTATCATTGTTTGTTTGCTCTTTAGCTCTTCTAGGTCCTTGTTAAACGTTTCTTGTATTTTCTCTGTTCTATTTCTTGGATTTTTGATCATCTTTAATGTCATTTCTCTGAATTCTTTTCAGGTAGACTGCCTATTTCCTCTTCATTTGTTTGGTCTGATGGGTTTTTTACCTTGCTCCTTCATCTGCTGTGTGTTTCTTTGTCTTCTCATTTTGCTTAACTTACTGTGTTTGGGGTCTCCTTTTCACAGCCTGCAGGTTCATAGTTCCCGTTGTTTTTGGTGTCTGCCCCCAGTAGCTAAGGTTGGTTCAGTGGGTTGTGTAGGCTTCCTGGTGGAGGGGACTGGTGCCTGTGTTCTGGTGGATGAGGCTGGTCTTGTCTTTCTGGTGGGCAGGACCGCATCTGGTGGTGTGTTTTGGGGTGTCTGTGAAGTTATTATGATTTTAGGCAGCCTCTCTGCTAATGGGTGGGGCTGTGTTCCTGTCTTGCTAGTTGTTTGGCATAGGGTGTCCAGCACCGGAGCTTGCTGGTCATTAAGTGGAGCTGGGTCTTAGTGTTGAGATGGAAATCTCTGGGAGAGCTTTCACCATTTGATATTACATGGAGCCAGGAGGTCTCTGGTAGACCAATGTCCTGAACTTTGATTTCCCACCTCAGAGGCACAGGCCTGACACCCAGCCGGAGCACCAAGACCCTGTCAGTCACACTGCTCAGAAGAAAAGGGAGAAAAAAAGATAGAAAGAAAGAAAGAAAGAAAGAGAGAGAGAGAAAGAAAGAAAGAAAGAAAGAATAAAATTAAATAAAGTTATTAAAATAAAAAATATTATGAAAAATTTAAAAATTAAAAAATAATAAAAAAAAGAACAAAGTAACCTAACCAAAAAAAAAATCCACCAATGATAACAAGTGCTAAAAACTATAGTAAAAAAGAAAAACAAAACAAAAACGGACAGACAGAACCCTAGGACAAATACACACTCACAAAAAGAGGAAAAGGAAAAAACAAAATCTATCTATATATATATAAAAGAGAGCAACCAAATCAATAAGCAAATCTACCAATGATAATAAACTCTAAATACTAAACTAAGATAAACATAAAACCAGAAACAAATTAGATGCAGAAAGCAAACCCCAAGTCCACAGTTGCTCCCAAAGTCCACCACCTCAATTTTGGGATGATTTGTTGTCTATTGAGGTATTCCAGAGATGCAGGGTACATCAAGTTGATTGTGGAGGTTTAATCCGCTGCTTCTGCGGCTGCTGGGAGAGATTTCCCTTTCTCTTCTTTGTTCTCACAGCTCCCAGGGGCTCAGCTTTGGATTTGGCCCTGCCTCTGTGTGTAGGTCACCTGAGGGTGTCTGTTCTTTGCTCAGACCGGACGGGGTTAAAGGAGCAGCTGCTTCAGGGGCTCTGGCTCACTCAGGCCGGGGTGGCGGGGGGAGGGAAGGAGGGGCACGGAGTGCGGGGCGGGCCGTCGGCGGCAGAGGCCAGCTTGACATTGCACCAGCCTCAGGCGCACCTTGCATTCTCCCGGGGAAGTTGTCCCTGGATCCCAGGACCCTGGCAGGGGCGGGCTGCACAGGCTCCCCGGAAGGGGGGTGTGGATAGTGACCTGTGCTCGCACACAGCCTTCTTGGTGGCGGCAGCAGCAGCCTTAGCGTCTCATGCCCGTCTCTGGGGTCCGCGCTTTTAGCCACGGCTCGCGCCCGTCTCTGGAGCTCCTTTAAACAGCGTTCTTAATCCCCTCTCCTCACGCACCAGGAAACAAAGAGGGAAGAAAAAGTCTCTTGCCTCTTCGGCAGGTCCAGACTTTTCCCCGGACTCCCTCGCGGCTAGCCGTGGCGCACTAACCCCTTCAGGCTGTGTTCAGGCCGCCAAACCCGGTCCTCTCCCTGGGATCCGACCGAAGCCTGAGCCTCAGCTCCCAGCCCCGCCCGCCCCGGCGGGTGAGCAGACAAGCCTCTCGGGCTGGTGAGTGCTGGTCGGCACTGGTCCTCTGTGCGGGAATCTCTCTGGTTTGCCCTCCGCACCCCTGTTGCTGTGCTTTCCTCCGTGGCTCCGAAGCTTTCCCCCTCCGCCACCCGCAGTCTCCGCCCGCGAAGGGGCTTCCTAGTGTGTGGAAACCGTTCCTCCTTCACAGCTCCCTCCCACTGGTGCAGGTCCTGTCCCTATCCTTTTGTCTCTGTTTATTCTTTTTTCTTTTGCCCTACCCAGGTACGTGGGGGGTTTCTTGTCTTTGGGAAGTTTGAGGTCTTCTGCCAGCGTTCAGTAGGTGTTCTGTAGGAGTTGTTCCACATGTAGATGTATTTCTGGTGTATCTGTGGGGAGGAAGGTGATCTCTGCGTCTTACACCTCCGCCATCTTGAAGGTCTCACCTTACTTACTTTTGAAGTCTCAAACTCCTACCGTAAACTTCTCTTGGGTCCAGTGTGTGTGTGTGTGTGTGTGTGTGTGTGTGTGTGTGTGTGTGTGTGTGTGTGTGTGTATTTCATCTTGCCTTGCTGTCTTTGAAATTCTTCATATTTGTGTGGATTGCCTGTGTGCACATAATAAATTTGTTTTCTCCTGTTAATCTGCCTTATGCCAGCCAGAAGAACGAAGAGGGGGAGGGAAAAATCCCCCAGCCCCACACTGACCCATGGGCAGATGATCCCTCTAGGCTCCTCTCCTCTCCTTCTCTTGCCTACACCCTGAATAGGGTCGAGGGGTTTTTGTGTCTTCTACACCAAGGGGGGTGAGCTTGGAGTGGAGGTCCGAGGCCCAGCCACCCCCAACTACTGCACGAATGGCCTTGCCTCTGCCTCCAGGGCCGGGCTGATGCTGAGAGGCAGGACGAGTGTGGGAGGGCTCAGACCCAGGGGCTGGTGGGTTGGAGTTGGTCTCCTTGCTGGTGGTTCAGGGACCTGGGGATCCGAGGTGTGTCTGACCCCTCCGTGTCACAAAGTCACAGCCTTTCCTTCTCTCCCAGCCACTTCTGCATGAGCCTGTGTCAACCTCTGCTTCATGTTTAATTGGGCAGTTCTCAGCCAGGCTGGAGTTGACCTGGCATCCCAGATTGCCCGCTGAGACCACAGCTCTCATTGCCCCTCCTCTAGGGGTGTCCCCAACTCCTGATGCTCTACCAAGGGCAGAACTCGCTGAACCAGACCACCATCACCGCCATCGCTACTTAGAGGTTCCTGCTTCTCCCATCCCAGGTCAGACCTCCTGAATGCATACAAGGCCCAGTTCCAGTCTTCTGGAGCCAAGTCTACAACCTGCTTTGTGCTCCTGCCAGACCAACTTGTTGCCACCATCGATTGAGAGAAAAACGCACAATGCAAGAGTTGTGAGTGTAAGTTTTATTCAGGGTCTTACAACCTATAGCTCAGGAGACAGTCGCTCAATAGCTCTGAGTAAAATGTTCTGAAGAGGTAGGGAGAGAAGCCAGTTTATACGTGATTTTTAGCTAGGGAAAACGTGCAGTCAATACATCTTGGTGAAAGATTACCGCGAGTCACAAAGGACAGATAACTCAAGTTAAGGATTTTAGTGCTTTACTGTGTATGGAAGGTGCGAGAATCTGGGGTCATTAAAATTCTTCCTGTGACATGCACCTAACTGTCTATGGGCTACTTGTCCAAAGCACAGAGCATCCTGTTATTGTCTTTGTTTTCTCCCTCTGAAGCACAGAGTGCCCTGTTGGTCAGCGAATGCAGTGGGTTAATGTTTGTAGAACTGGGTGATGAGCAATGCTCTCTGTTCTTTACTTACAGTTTCTCCCCTTTTGGTAATAAATTCAACCAAGATTTGGGAGGCATTTCATGACCAATATGTCCCACTGTGCTAGGAAGGCTCATTCCTAGGTCAAATGAGGATTTTGTTGACAGGCCACTCAATGTGTTATGACTGGAATGGGCCCTTCTAATGGTACCTGTAAAAGTCTCTGGACCACTTGTCTTACTGTTATGGTCCAGGACATGATTCTGCCTTGTTGTTTCTTCCTATACCAAGAGTTACACTATTACAATCATTTTAATCTTACATTGCACTATATATTTGGTCAATCATTTCAAGTCACTTAGTCATCATTATCTTTGTCAGAGGCTCACTTACTCATTGGGAAATACAAGAAATGACAATCTTGTTAATAAGCTGAATACAATATAGCTAATAACAAGTAAAAATTTAAGTCAAGAACTCCCATTAGGTGCAGCCCAGTTTATCCCCGGTTACCTGACTCAGTCCGTTCTGTACCACCTGCTATCTTTAAGGGTAATGATGTATTGGTATTGTTCATAAGGCACCCAGCCCACTTTCCTACTGTTATTAGGCTGATTATCCTTAGTATGATTTGACAGTTTCCAACATAAGGAAACCTTCAGCCCTATGTAACTAATTCTTGTTGATCTTGATCTTCTGTTAACAGTTTTAGGAAGCTATCAGTTTCTCCACTGGAGTTCTATAATTTCTAACCTAGTTCAGTGGTATGATCTAAAAGTTATCAGAAACCTCTACTTGTTAAAACGTTCTTTCTATGAATTGTCTTGAAGATAAGGCCTTTTGTAAAAGCATCAGAGTAAAACAATAACTGTCTGTAAATGACAAGACTTAAAATGGCATGGTTAAAGATCTGATTACGATGCAATTAACAAAGAAATTTGGTTATTTCTGTGACATACAACATTTCAAGATAATAACTAGAATTGTGACTGATAATATTATACCAGGGCATATGCAAATTTAGTATAATTTCTAGAGCATTTATATTAATAACACTTATCCATACAATATAACCTAAGAAGGTTTATTATCACTGATTTGACAATGCTTCTCATGTAATTTAATACACCAAATAAGCCTAATTAGTTTAATATCTTTCTTTGAAATTTTCAGAGCCCCTCTGAAATGTTCCAAAGTTAGCTAGGAGTCAAAAGGACTTCATTTAGAATTTGATTTTGGAAAGTTTGTCAAAGATATCAAAAGATTTAAAAACACTTGGCCAAATAGAGTCATAGGTCACTGGGAAACAATGCTTATTCACTTAACCAAAGTGACAATAAAGATTTCAAAGGCAAATACACAGTTTCAACAGATTACTTAAAAGGTAAAGAAACTTTACAATCTGTTATCAAAAGCAGATTGATATTCCAAGAAAACTTTGTCCTCTTAATAGAGAGAAAACCAATTTCTAGTTTTGTACCATCTTTTAATATTAAAATTCATTCATTCAATTAAATTCATTCTAAACTTAGCCAGTCCTGACCATGCACAAAACACTTTTCTCAGGGTTTCTTCCACAAACCTTTTACAACCTTCTTTGTTATCTTCAGAATTTGTTCTATGTTTTCCCTTTCTCTCTCTTTCTTTTTTTAACCTTTCTTTAGGACAAAATTACTTTTTTCCCTTTAACAAAATGCATTTCCATTCCTTATACCTTTGTTTCCTTGCATACCAAGATGTTTTTCCTTATTAATTTTAGTAGTTTTTTAAAAATTATTTTATTTTATTTTTTATTTTTGTGGTACATGGGCCTCTCACTGCTGTGGCCTCTTCCGTTGCGGAGCACAGGCTCCGGACGCGCAGGCTCAGCGGCCCTGGCTCACGGGCCCAGCTGCTCTGCGGCATGTGGGGTCTTCCCGGACCGGGGCACGAACCCGTGTCCCCTGCATCGGCAGGCGGACTCTCAACCACTGCGCCACCAGGGAAGCCCAATTTTAGTAGTTTTAATCACACATATTAATTAGAATTCTTAACCTTTAAAAAACTTAATTTCTAGTGAAAACTAAGAAGCAATTATAAACTGTCTTTCACATTAGCAGTCTGTAGATTGGCAAACTTATGAACACATTCCACAGCCTCTAGAAATACACATTTCCTCACAGCATAATTTACTTCCTCAATGTGGTACAAGATGTGTGTACGATAAACTCAAACATCTTTTTTTCTTTTTTTTCTCTAGTAAGAAGACAAAAGTAGGTAAACTTAGACTTGCTTAGCAATTAATGCATACGTATTTTATCTTATTTTGGAAATAATCTGGAGATTCAATTAATTCCCATAATTTAATGTAGCAAAACTCTAAAGTTTCAAGTTACTAAAAAGATCTGGAGAAACTGCTTTTAAGTAGACATACCATAAACATAATTATTCTTAAAAGTTTGCCTAAAAGCTCTTATCTCATTTACATTTAATTTACTTATGAAAAAATTCTCATACCAACTTAGTTTTCTTGCTGACAAATTTTGTTAAAGAGATAACATGAACATTTCATTTTTCGTAAACCTAGGTAGAATAAAAGTTTTACATTTAATGTTGATAACTCGACAGATAGGCCTATTTAACTGAACCAACCAACAAACTTGTTTTTATTTACTAAGGATTAATCCTAGGTCACGTGATCTTAAAAGAATTTGGGTTAGTTTCTATTACATTTAGAAATATTTAATTCTGACTTCCCTGGTAATCCAGTGGTTAAGACTCCACACTCCCACGGCAGGGGACATGGTTTTGATCCTTGGTCAGGGAAGTTCCACGAGCCACATGGTGTGGCCAAAAAAAAAAAAAAAAAATTAATTCATAAGCATTTACTTTTAAGCCAGTTAAATAGAGCTGCTTTACAAATTAATTTTGGCAATACTCTCCGGAGTTAGAAACATATCATATCTATAGTATATATGCAGACATAATAGATAGACACAGAGATGGCATAGCTCTCATTTTAAGGTTTTAGTTATGAAACAGGTATAATACAAAACTCACTAGTTTATAAATAACAGTTGGAATAAATTAAGCCTACTTGTCTGAGTTTAAAAAGGCCTATTTTCCCTTTTTTTCCCTCTCAGTCTCAGGAATTGGAGATGGTCTAGATAAGAGCATCCTGAGAAAACTTGGAGAAACATTCACATCTCAAAGGCACAGGGAGATAAATGTAATTTCCCCCCAAGAAGGACTTTTGTTCCCTTAGGGTCAGAATTTCGAAAAGATATTTTTTCAAGGTGGCTTTCTCTAGCTGCATACACACACAATTTGGAGCCCCATCTTGACCATTTCAGGGCGAGATCTCCTTTAGTTCCCATTTAAGTAAGTACTTCTAAGTATTATAAGCTCTGTACATATATAAACCCGGCTGGGGTGTTAGTCGGGGTTTGACAGTCTGGCGCCCCTTTTTCTTTTTAGTTGAAGACTTTGTTTCCCATTTCAGTGTTGGTTTGTCAGGATAAAATTACTATTGAAAATTGTGTGGCAGGCTGGTGTGCTGTTTGTGAGCTGAACTCCTCTAGGTGTCACCTGAGAGTCGTTTCAGCTCTTTTACGTGTCTGCCTTCTCACTGCAGCAGTCTAAAACCACTGTGGCTCTCAGAGCACTGGATGGTCAATCCTTATGTGTGTGTCTCGCAGACAAGCAGTTTTTATTTTATTTATTTATTTATTTTTCAACATCTTTATTGGAGTATAATTGCTTTACAATGGTGTGTTAGTTTCTGCTTTATAACAAAGTGAATCAGTTATACATATACATATATCCCCATATCACCTCCCTCTTGCGTCTCCCTCCCTCCCACCCTCCCTATCCCACCCCTCTAGGTGGCCACAAAGCACCGAGCTGATCTCCCTATGCTATACGGCTGCTTCCCACTAGCTGTCTATTTTACGTTTGGCAGTGTATATATGTCCATGCCACTCTCTCACTTTAGACAAGCAGTTTTTAAATTACTGAGTGGTTTTCTCTATGGGACCACTGCACCGTATGTGGACTCACCTCCACCACTCCTGTAAATTTCTCAGTTGCCTTAGAAGGCTGTACCCGGCCAGTAGGAGCTCTGTCCCTTATCTTCAGAGCTGAAAGCTCTTAGCTCTTATATGATATCTTCACTTTTATTCCAACAAACTCTGTTAAAGTAGCTAATTAAGGAAAAACACCAGGCCAGCCGCCTACCTAGTCACCCAGTCCAAACCCTCTCAGTGTCTTTCAACTGAGCAACTTTCCCACTGTCTTTCAGCTGAGAATCCAGGTACTTCTTCCTGAACTGCCTTAAGTTCAGAGAAACCTTCTCATAGCAAGGAGTTTACCAACGATCAAATAAAACTCAGGATCATCAACCAAGATGTGAGATCTGAAGCCAGGAGGGACTTACCCAGTTGACTGGACTTGCTGATGAGGTGTATGGGCACAAGGAGACTTTGCTGGTACCAAGGCTCTGGATTCTTGTAGAGTTCAGGTGAAGGAGAGAAGTTTGCTCTGGGTCCCTTTGTGGTCACCAAAGCTGTTAACCAAAAGAAAGATGCACAATGTAAGAGCTGTGAGTTTAAGTTTTATTCAGCATCTTGCTGAGGACTGTAGCCCAGAAGACAGTCGCTCAGTAGCTTGGAGTAAACTAATCCAAAGAGGTAGAGGGAGAAGCCAGTTTATATGTGATTTTTAGCTAGGGAATATGTGTAGTCAAGCATACATCTTGGCAAAAGATCACTGCTAGTCACAAAGAACAGATATCTCAAGTTAATGATTTAAGTGTTTTCCTATGTATGGGAAGGTGCAAGAATATGGGGTCATTAAAATTCTTCTTGAGATATATATCTAAGAGGTCTGCAAGTCCAAAGCACAGGGCATCCTGTTATTATAGTCACTTCCTCTGTCTGGAGCACAGAGTGTGCTATCAGTCAGCAACTGCAGTGGGTCAGTCCTTGCAGAACTGGATGAGGAGCAATGCTCTCTATTCTTTGTTTACACCTCCCTCCACATGGTCCCAGCCTTTCTCTGACACTTTCTTTGTACTTAGAAGTTTACTTCACTAATCTTATCATGATGTGCAAAAGCCCAAAGGTTTGATACAACGGGTCTTCTGCAGCCCAGTGAGGCTTTTGTGCCCCAATCCACTGCTTTGAATCTTTCCAGCACATTCTTTCTGGCTTATGGTCTCTCTCGGGTGTATCAGTTACCTTGTTGACACCACTTCAAGTGTTTATAAGATCTACTTACCCTGAAATATCCTGGCCTTGTGAAGTTGCATTTCTTGCAGATAAGGAATACAAGGGGCACAAAGCGTTCTAAGAAACATCCACTGTGCTTTGTGTGTGAGGGTCCTTTGCTTACTGCCAAGTTTGTCTAGTATCAGCTCCCACAGTGTTTGGAAACAGTCTTGGATTGTTTTCGGATCTTCCGGTCCTGTGGTTTCACTCTGCAGGCTTTTCAGGCAGTGTGGTGTCCTGGGTAGCACTGGGCCTTGAGGTTAGCTGGACTTAATCAAAAACATTTCAGTGACTTACTAGCTGTATGTCCTTGGGCAAGTTACTTAATTTCTCTGAGCCTTAGTTTCCTTATCCATAAAAATGGGGGGAGAAATATGTAATTTTTGAGAGATGTTTTGAGAATTCATTGAGAAAGTATATGTGGTAGATGTGATTGCCACTCAGAAATATTGGCTGGGATTATTAGTCAATGCAAACAGACCCCTCCTTTACAGAGGAAGACAGCTTTTCTCCAACCATCTTTGGCTGCCAAGAAGTTATTGTTCCCCAAGACATCCAGGAGCAGAGGTCAGGGAGAGGGGTATTTCAGGGTGCAGGGGAGAGGCGTTGCCACGTGGTGCTAGGGACCTGCACCCTCAGACAAAAGTAGGAGAAAGGCCATTTCCAACTTCTGCTGGTTTGAGGAGCTGGGCCCTCCATCTGGGCTGGGTGAGGCAGAGGCAGCGTTGTTCTGAGGAATTAGGTAAAAGGCCTGCAGCCAAACGTGGGATCAAACCTCAGAGAATAACAGAGCTTTGAGGGGCCTTAGATGAGCACTCAGGCCCCAGTCTTAGGAGAGTGGCTGCAGACCCCACAGGCAGCGAGCCAGGCCTGGCCTGAGGATGACACACACTCATGGAACATTCGCCACGTGCAAGGCACTGATCAAAGTGCTTTTCACATGTTAGGAGATTCAGTTTCCCAAGCCACCCCCCATTAATGGCTTTTGTGAGATCCGAACTTTGTTTATTTTGTTCACTGTTGAATTTCACAAGAGTTCCTGCCACATGGTTGATACCTGCTACAAATTCGGTGAATGGACAAACCCTGTGAGGTTTGCCAGAGGAAATTCAAGTATGCAGAGAGATTAAATAATTGCCCAAGATTCCCCAGCTGGTAAAGGGCCAAGTCAGGACTGGAACCCAGGCCACAGTGAGAAGCTATCTGCAAGCCTCTGGATTCCCAGGTCTCCCCACTGCCTGTTTTCACAGAACGTCTGACCAGTATCTTTCCCTTCTTGTGATCTGCTTACTTGGAGCTTTTCCTACCTTGGCTATCTGTAGATATTTGTAACCTCAGGATAGTTACGTTTGGGGCACTTAGCTTCACCTACCCTTGATTTCCCATTTTCACAGAATACAATTTTCCTATATTTCAATAAAAGGTCTGGTTTACAAGTTTGCAGACTCTAGTTTTTCTTGACGACAAGGGTGTTGCAGGGAATTAGATCTCCAGGGTTGAAGGCTGGTGGATTTGCATCCAATTGGAAATCCTTCTGGCTGTCCAAGCGTGTTCTGCACGTTCAGTGAGGATGTGAGAAATGCGTGTGATAGTGTCTGAACCTGCCTTTCCTTCTGGGCAGCCTGTGAAGGTGTTATTGAGTCCAAGCTTGTACTGCTCACCACACGACAGGCCAATGAATCAAGAGATGAGTTGCTGGGCAAGGAATAGTGACTATTCGGAAAGCTGGAAGACCAAGAAGATGGTCTGGAAGAACCATCTTGCCTGAGTTAGAATTCAGCCTTCTTTTATACTAAAAGGTTGGGGAGTAAAGTCCTGGTTCTGGTCAGCTAGAGGGCATGTGTTAGTTTCTTCCTCCCTGCAGTCATTCACAGATGGACCTGGTCAGGGTGTTTCCTGCCAGCTAAACAAAGGTATTTTAGTTTAATGCTCATTACCTGGGAGGCAGGGCTCCCAGAGATGGGCCATTATGTATAATTTAAGCTTACAGGTGACTTGTAATCACTAATCCCTTTAGTGATTAACTTGTAATAGCAAAGTTTCTTCCCTATTACAAAGGGTCATCTGTTAGAGAAGAAACTAACTTGGAAAGAGATCAAGGATAAGCTAGAAAGAGAGTAGCCGCCGGTGTGGCTGGGTCTCCACTTCACTTTGGGGGCTCTTCTGCTCCCCACGCCATCCCTCCTCTCTCTCTACCCACTTTTCACCATTTCCCCTCCTACCTCAGCCCCGGAACCGCTCATTCTCTGGTTCTGGAGCCTGGAGGGCTTTGAGCATTGCCCTGCCCAGCCTGGGGATGTTCTCTCCAGTCTGGGCCTCTCAATGCTTGCTGCCCATCAGCAGCATTTGTGGGTCTGGAATAAATATATGCAAGTGCCCTGTACCACCACCCTCCCCAGATTCGAATTCAGCAGGTCTGGGGGAGAGTTGAGGGATGTGCATTCACAGACTCTGTCCACCGGTGATTCTGATGCGGGCCTTGATTGACAAACTGCTCTTCTGTCTTGCCAGGTTTCCTTAACTTGGGATTATATGACAAAGAGATGAAAGGATGTATTTAGAGTTACTGTGCTAATTCTGTGAAAAGAACTAATGTGCTCAGGAGGCTTACTTGGGATTTTTTCCCCCAGCTTTATTGAAGTAGATATAATTGACACATACCATTGCATAAGTTTAAGGCATACAATGTGATGATTTGATGTAAGTATATGTTGTGAAATGATTACCAAAGCAAGGTTAGTTAACAAATCCATCCCCTCACAGTTACCATTTCCGCACAGTGTGTGGTGAGAACATCTAAGATCTACTCACTTCGAGTAGACTTTCGAGCAACTTTTGAGTGCACGATGCAATATTGTTTACTATGGTCCCCATGCTGTACGTTAGGTCCCGGGAATTTGTTCCTCGTACAGCTATAAGTTTATACCCTTCAATTAACATCTCCTCACTTCCTTCACCTCCAAGTTCCTGGCAACCACCAATCTATTCTGTTTCTCTGAGTTTGGTGTTTTTAGATTCCACATATAAGTGAGATCATACAGTATTTGTCTTTCTTTGTCTGACATTTCAATTAGCATAATGGTCAAGGTCCGTCCATGTTGTCACAAATGGCAGGATTTCCTTTTCCTTATTTTTTTCAAGGCTGAATATTATTCCCGTGTGTGTGTGTGTGTGTGTGTGTGTGTGTGTGTGTGTGTGTGTATACATATATACATATATATGTATATATATATCATATTTTCTTTATCTATTCATCTGTCGACACTTAGGTTGTTTCCATGTCTTGATTGTTGTGAATAATGCTGTAATCAACATGGGAGCACAGGTATCTCTCTTTTTTTTTTTTTTTTCTTTTTGCGGTACGCGGGCCTCTCACTGCTGTGGCCTCTCCCGTTGTGGAGCACAGGCTCCGCTCTGCGGCATGTGGGATCCTCCTGGAACGGGGCATGAACCCGCGTCCCCTGCATCGGCAGGCAGACTCTCAACCACTGCACCACCAGGGAAGCCCCACAGGTATCTCTTTGAGGTAGTGATCTCATTTCCTTCAGATAAATACCCAGAAGTGGGATTGATGGATCATATGCTAGTTCTATTTTTAACTTTTTGAGCAGCCTCCATATTGTTTTCCATACAAGCTATACCAATTTACATTCCCACCAATAGTGCACAAGACTTCCCTTTTCTCTATATCCTCACCAGCATTTGCTATATCTTATCTTTTTGATAGCCATTTTAACAGGTGTGAGGTGATATTTCATTGTGGTGTTAATTTGCATTTCCCTGATAATTAGTGATGTTGAGCACCTTCTCATGCACCTGTTAGTCATTTGTATATCGCACTTGGACATGTTGCATAATTCATTTCATATGTTGCTGGATTTGGTTTGTTAGCATTTTGTTGAGGATTTTTTTTTTTTGGCGGTATGCGGGCCTCTCACTGTTGTGGGCCCTCCCGTTGCGGAGCACAGGCTCCAGACGCGCAGGCTCAGCGGCCATGGCTCACGGGCCCAGCCGCTCCACGGCATGTGGGATCTTCCCGGACCGGGGCACGAACCTCCGTCCCCTGCATCGGCAGGTGGACTCTCAACCACTGCGCCACCAGGGAAGTCCCTTTACCCATTTTTTGATGACGTTTTTGGGGGTTTTGCTATGAGTTGTATGAGTTCCCTATATGTTTTGGATGTTACCCTCTTATCAGATATATGGCTTAGAAATGTTTTCTCCCATTCTGTGGGTTGCATTTTCATTTTATTGATTGTTTCTTTTGCTGTGCAGAACTACTTGGGATATTGTAACCTGTATGTTCCCAATCTACGTTGAGATAACGTTTCATTTTTACACTGATTTGTGAATGGCAGGAGCTTCTTTGACCCAAGTGCCAGCTCATATATACTCTTTTTCTGCTAGTTGCCCAGAGTACTGCTCTATGTGTGTCCCCTGTTCCCGTGCTCTGACTCCAGTGTGATGGCCTCGAGCCAGGCACAGCTGTCTCCTGTGGTGACATCCTTCATACCCCAGTGTTTCCTCTTCAGAGCCTTGAACTGAAAGCAGGTGGAAAGCAGTTAACAAGAACTTCCTCCAGGTGTGAGAATAATGGAAGGAATTACCATCATTGCTATCATCATCATTTTCACAGCTGACACTGTGTGCCAGGCAGCTCCAACTGCTTCATTTCATCCTCACAGCGACCCAGTGAGGTAGGTACTGTTATTATCCCCACTGAACAGTTGAGGAAACTAATCTCTCAACCTCAGGCAGCTAAGCCAAAGAAGCTAGTGTGTCTCTAGGAGGGTTTACGGGTAGCAGCCATAGGCACAAACCTTACTGAGAGTCCCATGTAACTCTCAGAAGACTTTAAACAGGAGAGGCAAATTCAGCCTCTATCAGCATGGCTCCCCACACCTGGGATTCCAGGTCAAATTGCCTCACTCCCCACTCCATCCCTCCCCCATCCTTCTCTTCCAGTCTTCTGACCGTTAGTGGAGCAAATGGGGAACAAATATCCCCTTCGGGGAAATCCTCTCCCTTCCCCACTTCAAGGTGTGGTCTGACTCCAAAAACTCATATTTGACAGGTGTCACCGTTCACCATTACTTTTCTCAAGGTTTGGGGTGGGGCTTAAGTAAGCACTAAAGAGAGACATCCCAGCCCAGCTCTGAGGCTCTCACCTTGTCTGGGAAACAAAATGTAGCCATAAGATTAAAGCATAAGCACCTACTAACCCCCAAAGTATGCAAATGAAGGAGGGCATGCATCCCACGTTAAACAAAGTGATCTCTTTAGACAAATAGAACAAACAATTTCTTATGACAGTTCTTTTGTTTTTGGTCTACAAAATCTCTTTAAAATGCTTAACCAAAAGCCGAAGTTCGTGCAATGGAGTGATTTTCCAATTTTGGTTTACATTTTGATGTTAAACCATCAACAAAAAAGTGGGAAGGGAATTAGAATAATATCACGAGCTAATTCTGATTAATGTCTAAAGGAGATGATTAGGGAGACAGTTTCTCATGTTCTGTAATTGCGCTAGCTAAAGAATATTTGAGGGAGGAAAATTTTGAGTCTGAATTACTTTTAGAAGCTAGCTTCCTAACACTAATTAAAGAAAGCTGACTTGTGGACAGCTGGGGATTTTGTTTATTTTATTTTATTTTTTAAATTAATTAATTAATTTATTTTTGGCCGTGTTGGGTCTTTGTTTCTGTGCGAGGGCTTTCTCTAGTTGCGGCAAGCGGGGGCCACTCTTCATCGCAGTGCGCAGGCTTCTCACTATCGCGGCCTCTCTTGTGGAGCACAGGCTCCAGACGGGCAGCCTCAGTAGTTGTGGCTGACGGGCCTAGTTGCTCCGCGGCATGTGGGATCTTCCCAGACCAGGGCTGGAACCCGTGTTCCCTGCATTGGCAGGCAGATTCTCAACCACTGCGCCACCAGGGAAGCCCTGTTTGTTCTATTTTAAGGTGTCTCTCAAGTGAACAATTTGTCCATCGTAAAGTTCCCCAAAAGTGGCCAGTGGAATTTCAAATTGTGTGGTGAAACTGTGCCAGTTAGAAAGATACATAGGAATGAGCATTATAGTGGGAAAGAATGAATGGGGCTGGTGTTTGGCTTGGAGGGGGGCACAGTTTTAGATGGAAAAGGCAACATGAGAACTATAGTGTGACCATCCATAAAAACATTCAGTGTGACCTGCATCTCTGGGACTTGGTCAAAGACCAAGCATCACCCAACTGGAGTCAGACAAGAGCTCCTGCAACCAGGCAGACAGAACTAAGGTGGTTTCTAAGAGGAGGGGAAAGATACAAAAACACGGGTTACTAAACATAATTTTAATTTGTCCTTATTTCTTAAAATGCCAGTAAAGTAACAGAATATGGATGCTAATGCATGTATATTTGTTTTGGCCACCTCAAAATGTTTACATGCTGTGAAATAAATGCTCATAAAAAGCAGCTGGATGGCTTCTAAACTTTCCTCTGAGTTTCTCTTGTGTCTAAAAACAAGAAAAAATATTGGTTACTCTAATTAAAGATAATAATTAGTGTAGTTAGTTAATTGTCCTAGATATAGTAATTGCAGAGAGATATAGGTATATATACAGAATAAGAAGTGATTTTCTGTTTATTTAGAAAAATTATTACAATTTATTCAAATGATAAATTTATTATGACACATATTGTTTTAGTTAATATATGGAGAAGTTAATTATATTTTAAAGCTATATTTAAAAGCTTTAAATTATCTATTTTATATTTATATATCTACATATGCCTAAATACATACAAATAAAGGAATATTAATAGATCCTTTACTACAATCTGTTACAAAAATAATGTACAAAAGGAGTAAAATTAGAATTCGGTCTTTCATGTAAAATGACTAAACTATTTTATGCCCAGATTAGCAGAGGTTCCTTTTATTTTTTTAAACAAATGATTCTCATAACTTTCAGTGCTTTTCTCATACTCTTAAATCATTTTGTTGGAAATTCTCTTGGTTAGCCCTTACCTAATTTTGTTTGTATTTAAAAATGCTATCACAGATCTAAATTCACCCTTAAAATATAGACCAGTCCAGAAATTAAATCAGCTCCAAAGGCTAAAATAATTGCCCTCACCTTGGCCTGCCAGCTGGTTAAAAAGTAAAAGAACAAGCATGTATACTAATAGTAGATGTGCTTTTGGGGTAGTCTGCAAATTTGGAATTCTTTAGACGTGAAGAGTTTTCTAATTTTGACAAAACATATAAAAATTGGACAAGTTAAGAAAGACCTTTTAGCTGATTTGCTGTTACCTAAAGAAATAGCTATAATAAAAGTAGAACTTCATTCAAAGCACCAAGACCCACCACCTCCTGGTAATGCTTTTAGCTGACCATTCTGCTACATAAGCAGTGGTAACCAAGACAATTGCTCCTGTAATTGTAAAGAAAAGAGAGGCCTTGGAGGAATTCAAAGAGGCTATTCTTAACTGTCAGAGACAAATCCCTAATTTGGAAAAATGGAAACTGGAAAAATTCAGAGGTGGGGAAAGTTGCATAAGGATAACTTTTGGTGCTCTCAGAATGGCTGACTCATAACATCAAATAATTTAAATTGGAGCTTAGCAAAAATGCTTCATGATATTACTTATAGGAGCAGATACACTGACAATACTAAACAAACAGTGGTGGGGTAACTTTAAAGATATTGACAAAGATGTTTTTAAAACACATCCTACTGCCAGCGATGTGATCCTGGTAAATTGTAAAGGTAGGATACAGACAAGGACCAAATTCCAATCCTCCAAATGAACTTTATACAAATGTCTCTTGCAATGGATTATAAATACTATGTTCTGGTTATTTTCTGGTTTCTTCTCAGAGTAGGTTAAAGCTTTCCCTTGCCAGAGAGCTGTGGCTCTAATTGTAAAAAAAAAAAAAAAAAAAAAAATCTTTTTTTGCTTGATTTTGTTTTCTGGCCTGGGGAATTTCCACTTATCTCTCTAATAATGACAGACACTCATTTTACTGGTACCATTATTAAGGAAATCTATAATGTTTTCCTTTTAACTCCAAATCTTACTGTTTTTAGCATCCACAGTCCTTAAGAAAAATAGAACTAATGGAATTTTAAATACTGAAATTAATAAGCTCCCTTAAACTTCCATGGCCTAAAATATTGCCATTGGCTTTAAGGTGTATAAGATCAACCCCCTCTGGGACTCACAGTTTATCTCCTTATGAATTAATAAATTTCTGGTCCATGCCTTTAAAAATTTCACCCTCAATCTAAATTCTATCCTACTGCAATCAAATATGATCAAGTACTACAAGGAACACATACAGCACCTCCAGCTTTATCATCAATGGTTACAAGCTACATGTCCAAACCACTCACTTCTCATTTGCAACAGTGTTCTGGAAAAGATACCTGAGATAAACTGCCCTTGAACTTAGATAAAATGACCTATTAAGGTACAGTTAAAAACAGACCAACAAAACTCCAAAGTATTGACCCTTAGGTTAATATTTCCCACCTCAAAAGATAAACACTTCCTTCTGACTACTGGTTGCCCATTCCACTGGAAATCTTACACTGAGATTCTTAGGAATCTTCCAGAAGTTGCTGACTTCAGAAGTGGACAGCTTCTGCTCAAGACTTCAGATCAAGATTAATACTCTGATATTGGGACTTCCCTGGTGGTCCAGTGGTTAAGACCTCACGCTTCTACTGCAGGGGGTGTGGGTTTGATACCTGGTCAGGGAACTAAGATCCTGCATGCCGCCCAGCCAAAAAAAAAAAAAATTGATTAACATTCTGATATCAATTTATCAACTTATGTCAATTAAACAACTAATAGCATAGATTCTATTTAAGAGGATAATTTAATTACTTTGTTTTCCTGAAAAGGAAGGTAGTACTTTACCTTTTGGTTTGGAGATATATTACAAGGATTGAAAGTCATTTTGTTTCTGATAATTGCCTATTTGACAGTTGGCTAATGTATCATGTCCTGAGTCTTTTAAAAAAAGATTTAGATGTGTTATTTATTTACTTTATTATTAATTATTTATTATATTTATTTTTGGCTGCGTCGGGTCTTAGTTGAGGCACACAGGCTCTTTGTGGTGGCACGCGGGCTTCTCTCTAGTTGTGGCGTGTGGGTTCCAGAGCGCGTAGGCTCTGTAGTTTGCGGCACACGGGCTCTAGTTGAGGCGTGCAAGCTCAGTAGTTGTGGCACATGGGCTTAGTTGCCCCGCGGCATGTGGGATCTTAGTTCCCTGACCAGGGATCGAACCTGTGTTCCCTGCATTGCAAGGCAGATTCCTTACCGCTGTACCCCTAGGGAAGTCCCCACGTCCTGAGTCTTAAATATGACTGTACAGCCATTGTCACGTCAGATAGTTCAACTATTCATCCTGCAACAGAAGGAGAGGAAAAGATTAACTTCAGTTTAACTGCAGACTACACTCAATGCACACTCTTCTATTCTTAGCAAAATCTCTGGAGGAAATCTGGATTTCCTGAATTAACGTCCTGTGGTCTGACTTTGTCTGTCCTTGGCCCAAAGATTGGGGCTGGGGGTGGCGCTGAGAAAGAAAGAAAGCAGTCCCTGGCGTCCGGAACTGATCTGACATTCAGAGCAAGACCTCAAAGTTATTGCAAGCTGCTCTGATGCTGACAGCAGGACCCTGTTCTCTTCGTCGACCAATAATCCCACAGAGTAAAAACCTCACAGTTACTCTGAGATCATGATAAAATGAAACAAAACAAGATCACTCCATAATTTTACCTAATCACAGACAAAAACAAGGTCACTGTGTTACCCACAAAATACCCAATCACAGAATCGCCGCCCCCCATTCCCCACCCCCTGCAAATTTCTCACAGCATTAAATCTAGATGTAGGCCCTGCTTCCTTGGGCTTCTCCCAGATTAGCCAACCAGAACCCAAATGCCCTGATAGAGTCTTTCTAACACTCTTCCTGAGACACTCTGTGGGTCCCCGAGTGTTTTCCCTGGCTGCAAAGATCAATAAACCCACCTGGCCACCGCAGCTGTGTTCCTGGTGGCCTCTGGCTGGAGGGCAGCGACAGTGCCCACCATTTAAAATTCTTGGCCCATATAGCAAAACAGTTCTGTGTCTGGTGATGTATGTTGTTCAGTGTTGCTTTCTTTTATAACAGTTGTACTTTTCAGGTGCCCATGTCTTTCCCTTGCCCACTTTGGTCTCTCCCTTTTTGCAAGAGGCATTTCAAGAGACTTAAAAAGACATACAAAGTTTAAAAAAAAAAAAAAAAAGACATACAAAGTTTTAAAAAGCAAGGTAATTGGGAAAAAAGTACCATAAAAGGAAGAGAAATAGTGCTGAGTCAGAGGCCAGGTTAACACAGAATGAGCATCGTGAGACCCTGTGTTCTTTCCAAATGACAAAATTTGGCGGTAAATTTCCTAGAAGTAAAGGCAAGGAGTGAGTACAATTTGTTATGCAATTCTGTGCCTATAAAATTTTGAAAATGAACAAGTGTATTGGGGAAATTGCCCCTGTTCTGGTAATGATCCCTTAGAGGAATGTTTCCTGCAGGATCCTGTTATAGTGAATACTATCCACATTATTCACAAGGGAAAATTCAATGACAGGTTTCAGGAGCTATTTCTTGCAACATCCTTCTAAAGAACTGGTTTAGGATCCACCGAGCTGAGGACTGTCTTCCCCTCCTGGCCAGGCTGTACGTGGCCTCTCGCGATCACACGGTGTAGGGCATCACGGGGCTCCCTGCCACAAGGGCCAGTGTCACATTGCCCTCTCCCGGAGGTGCAGTTCTTCCACCATCTGGATGATCCAGGCTGGTACCATCCACTGGGCTTTGAGGAGTGGCTGGGCCCCGTCACGTCCAGGCCTTCGCAGGACACCCTGGGCAGCTCAACGGAGACGGAGGACTGTTGCTTCCCTTAGCAGGTACTGCGGGCTGCAGGCGGGCAGCCAGACCCACATCCCTCACTTCTTCCTGGGCTCCGAGCTACAGTGTTCGCCCTCTTCTCTGATGGAAACACACAAAAATAGAGGGACTTAAAACACTTCCGGTTGTTTCTTTGTCAAGTATCTATAGTAAGCAATCTGGGAAGGGACACATAAGACTTTGAGTACCTTTTGTAAGAACAGTAACCCATAGCTGCAGGTCACAGCAGGAGCACCTGTTTCATGGTGATGTCAGAGGGTCTCCGGTCCCATAAAGGGGACTTTCCCCAGGCTCTCGCATAACAGCAGGCAGAAGTCAAAATGCCAAAGCTCTGGGCTTCCCTGATGGCGCAGTGGTTGAGAGTCCGCCTGCCCATGCAGGGGACACGGGTTCGTGCCCCGGTCTGGGAAGATCCCACGTGCCGCGGAGCAGCTGGGCCCGTGAGCCATGGCCGCTGAGCCTGCGCGATCGGAGCCTGTGCTCCGCAACAGGAGAGGCCACAACAGTGAGAGGCCAGCATACCGCAAAAAAAAAAAAATGCCAAAGCTCTGTTCTGTTAAAAACGCTTTATGAGTGGCCCCAGAAGTGTGGTCAAGGCTAAGACGGTGAATTTTATGTTATGTGTATTTTACCTCAATTTTAAAAAAAAGGTGGTCTAAAGACTCACTTTCTGAAAGTCTGTTTTAATCCAGTGTTACAACCTAAAGCATCTAAAGGAATGAATGAACTGCGGAAATAATATAAAGAATATTATTTCTTGCAGCGGAGCATTTGATAATTATCAAGTGGCAGAGAGCTCAGACTGAGGTCTTCTGACCAAATCCTGGAGTGTGGATATTCCGTGTTTCTGATAAGAAGACAGCATATTCTGTGAAGCAACTATTCAACCCTGGCCCACGAGAGAATCACCCAGGGAGCTTTTAAAACTACAGACGCTCCCACATTCGGGGATTTGTACGTCATTGGTCTGTGACGGGGCCCAGTAGTGTTTTAAAAGTTCTTCAGGTGATTCTTGTGCAGACAAGGTTGAGAGTTATTGCTTTGAAGTCAGCAGAGCTTGAGGAACGGCTGATTTTTTTTTTTTTTTTTTAATAAAAGTTAAACAACACAACCAGGGCATGTGCCTGGATTAGAGGACAAGGGATTGCCTGTGTCTCTCTGATATAATTTCCATCTTCTTGTTCTTAGTTGAATCCTCTTAAATGACAACTTTCTTTGCTTATATTGGGTATAACACTTTAGAGTTTGCAGATCACTGTCACTTGATTTGCATAGCCACCTTATGAGATAGGATGGGTATAATAATCCTTATTTTCTAGGTGAAGAAAATCTTCATTCAGCCTTCATTCAGCTTTAATTCAGCACCAATTAACCAACTAGCCACCTAGTGTGGGCGAGGAACAAGATAGAGATGCCTCACTGATGGCCCATATCCTAAAATCCTGTGACAGCCCACTGTCACTAGTTTGGGTGGGTGTTCCCCATATCACAGTGGTCCTTGCCATTTGGTCCACTAAAGGAACCAGTGTCGTTCCATGGGTGCGCTGGAGTATTCTTTTAGGCCCTGCACACACTTTGTGTAACAAAATATTAATGATATGTACAAGTCTGCTCTGAGAAACGGACTGTAACCCCAAAAAAGTCAGAGTGGAGGACAAAAGCATACAGACTCTATTTCATCAATTGTGAGGTGCATTTTTATTTTATGGACAAATAAGAAGTTTTAGAAACCCTACCATGTAAACAACAAAGCACTGTCGACTGTAAGGCATCCTGATTTTATCTTCTTTTTTTTTGCGGTATGCGGGCCTCTCAATGCTGTAGCCTCTCCCGCTGCGGAGCACAGGCTCCGGACGTGCAGGCTCAGTGGCCTCGGCTCACGGGCCCAGCCGCTCCGCGGCATGTCGGATCTTCCCGGACCGGGGCACGAACCCGTGTCCCCTGCATCAGCAGGCGGACTCTCAACCACTGCGCCACCAGGGAAGCCCGTATCTTCTTATTTTTTTTAACTTTTTATTTTATACTGGAGTATAGCCAATTAACAATGTTGTGATAGTTTCAGGTGCACAGCAAAGTGGCTCAGACATACATATACATGTATCCGTTCTCTCCCAGACTCCTCTCCCATCCAGGCTGCCACATAACATTAAGCAGAGTTCCCTATGCTATACAGTAGATCCTTGTTGGTTATCCTTTTTAAATATAGCAGTGTGTACAGGACATACTGATTTTAGAGATGTTAGAATGTGGAAAAAATAAGGGCATCTTAGAATCAATAAAATGGGTACTTCTCCCCATCTCCTCTTTTTATGCTCCATAAAGAATGTGATCCATATTTTCCTAGGACCCAATAGCCCAGAGTTAAAACGGGGTTGCTGAGACTCCAAGTAACTGCATTTTAGGAGGCCTGCTCCCTCACCATCTCCGTCATTCCTGGGAGTCTCCACAACACCTCAGCCTTCCTACTTGGCTTTGTTGCAGCCCCTCCTGTGAGGCTGCTGCGGTTCTGAGGGATGCCCTCCCCAGGCAGCCTCTTTAGCTCAGCTTGCCGGCAGTCCCTCGAAGGCTCACACCAGAGGACTTTTCAGTGCTCATTTCAAACGCCACATCTGAGAAGTCAAATTCACCATCACTCCCTCTCCCCCAGTCATCAACAGTAAAAAAGGACATCGCCATGCTAAGGCAAGGTTTTGGATTTTCTTTAACTCAAGCTGGGATCCCTGCACTACCTTTAGATATAGGGTGTAGCTCATATCGTTAAGTGCGTGTTGAAATGTATAGGTGGACTTCAGGACCCAGTAGTCTCTCGATTCTGCAGCCCAAAGAAAGCAGCACAAACATACCCTCAAATCGAGGGAGGCCTAAGTGTGGAGGGAAGAGGGGCAGCTCCCCCCTCCCCCAGCCCAGCACCTGCTGTTGCCTTTGCTGTCCTCAGCTGTCTCCTTGACCATGGGCTGTGGCCGCCGGGGAGGGGGTGGTGAGCTGAAGAGAGCTGAAGAGATGTGCCTCCTCCCATGCCCCTGCAGTTCCTGGAACTGTTCTCCCTCTGCTCAGGATGGTGACACCCACATCTGAGTGCACCTTCCAAGGTGCCGCTCATACTTGGCTCCCTCAGACATTCCTGACCATTTTCTCCCACGTTCAGACTGTCCTCCGGATGCTGCCACGCCAGGTGGCCCTTCTTTGTGGATTTCCTCATACTCTCTACCAGCGCCATCCAGTGGAAATACAGACGGTCCCTAACTTAACGATGGTTTGACTGTACGATGGTGCAAAATCCCTACTCAACCAGTGGAAACCTGCTTTGAATATTGAATTTTGCTCTCTTCTCAGGCTAGTGATACGCGGTATGACACTCTCTCCTGATACTGGGCTGGGCGGCCAGTCAGCAGCTCTCAGCCAGACACGCGGTCTCCGGGGGTAAACAACCGATGCACTACCACCATTCAGTGCCAGACAACCATTCTGTGTTTCACTTTCAGTACAGTATTCAGTACATTACATGAGGTAGTCAACACAATTATAAAATGGGTTCTGTGTTAGATGATTTTGCCCAACTGTAGGCTAATGTAATTGCTCTGAGAATATTTAAGGTAGGCTAGGTGTATTAAATGCATTTTCAACTTACAGTGAGTTTATGGGGACATAATCTCTCCAAAGTCGAGGAAGACTAGTATAATGCTAGCCACCTGTTTAATTTTAATTGTTCTAATAGCCGCATTGAAAAGTAAAAAGTTAATAGTATATTTTATTTAACCCAATATATCCAAAATATTATAATTTCAACATGTAAATCAACTTAAAACGATTAATGAGATATTTTACAAGCTTTTCTGTCCCTACTAAGTCTTTGAAATCTGATGTATACTTTATACTTAGAGCACATCTCAATTCAGATCCTAAGTTTTCACTAGAAATACTTTAACCTGTATCTAGATTTCAAAACATTTACAGTTGAAAAAATTGATTCACATACCCAAATTATCCCAAATATACCTAAAAGATTTCAATGACTGAATTGAGTATCAGTTTAAAACCTTAAGCTAATTAAAATGAAATAAAATGAAGATTTGAGTTTCTCAGCTGCACTGGCCGCACTTCAGGTTCTCCGTGGCCACATGTGGCTGGTGGATCCCAAGTGGCACAGCTCAATCCTAAACCATAGGCTTCCTGAGGGTAGGGATTGTTTCTTTGCCTTCTCAGAGTCGTACATGGAGCCCAGCACATAGAGGTAACGAAATGTTTGTTGAATGAGTGACTAACAGAGTTGGGACTTCTAAGAAAGGTAAAAGCAAGAGGATAACAACGTATTTATAGATGAGAGCTGCCTGGATCAGTTCAGTTCACCAGGGCATTTCTCTGGAATACAGCTCCTTCACCTAAATCCTTTTAGATTTTAGAGAACCTTCTCCCCGGCACCAACCCAGCTCTTGTTTCTGCCCACTCATTTGGCTTCTAAGAGCTTCGAGAACTTGGTTTTTCAGACCCCTGGGACTGAGAGGTAGAAACAGATTTCACTTCTTCCCCAGATGTTTCCAGCTGGAGGCTCTGCATTTCCCAGGTCTCAGAGCACCTGGCAGGCCAGGTGGGCAGAAGTGGGTGGAGCCACCCTGGCAGCCCCTTGAAGGGCGGTCCAGGAGGAGTTCTGTGCTCCAGCTGCAGCTAAGGCCAGTGGAAGCATCTGTCCTGTCAACGATGGCCCTTAGGGACCAGGGGGACATGTCCTCTGAGTCAGTCTCTGTAGATGGGAGCCTAGTGGATGTTTAGGTCCTTTCTTCCAAGCCAGAATGTTCTTCTTGGAAGGTGGGTGGAGGACAGCCAAAGACACGAAGATGGGAGGATCGTTCACTCCATCAAGGTCAGCGTGGGAGGAAATAGCGTGAAGGTTTTAGTGTTAGAGGATGAGGTCACATTAATCGCTCCAGGTTCCGAGGGAATTATTAATCCTTGAATCCCCTGCTCGTGTTACGCACCTGAGGACCATCCTGTCTCAGAGACCAGGAGACAAAGTTACAGGAGCAAGTTAGGAAATTCGAGAGGGTCCCAAAACCCAGGCTAAGGAATTTTAAATACTCTCTCCTCTAAGAGGAATAATTAGAGCCTGGCCCGGCACCTCCCTCATCAAGCTTTATCCAGTTTTGCTGAGTCATTCAGCATCTCCCGCAAGTTACACAGGCACCTTCTGAGCTCCTTTGTTCTTCTAGGGTGGCTCCTGAGTTTGCACCTTAGGGAAGCTGTGGGTCTCCTTCTGAAACGGAAGAATATTGTAGAGACCGAGTGAATGACGGGGCCTCCTGAGGGACAGGGGTGGTTGGGTGGCAGTGAGCGGAGTGCAGCGGAAAGAGCATAGACCTTCGGGAGAGCCAGGGCCAGGCTGCATTCCAGCCTTTCCTAGCTTTGTGAGCATGAGAAAGTTGCTTAACCTCAGTTTCCCCTTTTTGTTGCAAAGAAGTTGGAAGAAAAGCTGACATTTAGTTCACAGATGCTGTCTTCTTTGTCATATTAACCCCACAGAGCACAGGTGTCACGGGCCTCCCTGGGCAGTCTGTGTCTCCGGTGCCTGTGCTCTGATGGATTCCAGACCTTGAGTCAGGCTCTTCTCCTTCCCCACACTCAGGGCCTAAAGGAGAATCTTTGCCTGTAGAAAGCCAGCTGCTCCTTCCAGCCCAGGGCAGAACTGACCCCAGAGCCCTGGAGAGTTCCAGGCGTCCTTTAAGGCCTCAGCTGCCCACTTCTCTTCAGTAAGTTTCCTTGCACTTGCCCCAGTTGGATGTTCTCTTCTGCTGTCAGGGTCACTGCAGGGTAGTACCCTTGCCAAGTAAATGGGTCCCCAACTTAGGAGGGGAGTTGGAGCAAATGCTGTGATTACCTCTGCTTTGAAGAGCTCAACTGGACCTCTCACCTGCTATACCTAACCCTGAGGCTGCTCTCCACTGCCCTGCCAGGAAAGTACCAGCCTGGTATGGAGGCCTCATAGCCAGCTGGGCCCCTTACTGCTCTCAGCTGCAGCAGCTGGCCTGGTCCCAGCCCCAGATATGTCTGATTGCCAGGTAAAGGCTGGTCAACACCTGCTGTGCCTTGTCTTTTTCCCTCCTGGCTACCTGGACTCACCAACTGGCCCTGCGGCTGCCAGGAGATTTAAAGGGCCAGTGCCATGTTTTTTCTCTTCTCCATGTTTCACTTTTTCTCCTTTTGGAAACCAGACATTTGAGGTCTAGGACATTCAAAAGCAACCATATAAATGGGGGAATTTAGAAAGGCACCACACAGACCTTACATGTACATCTCAGACTGATCCCTGACACAAAGACACCATATAACAATTGAGACACACACACACACACACACACACACACACACACACACACACTACAGCAACTTCTGGAGAACGGTGAGAATCTGATCTTCAGAGTTACCATATTATAAGATTCAAATATCCATTTTTTAAAAAAAATCACAAGGCATACAAGAAACAGGAAAGTATGGCCCATTCCAAGGGGAGGGGGGTGGTAAATCAGTGGAAACTATTTCTGAGAAAGACTAGATAGTGGACTTACTAGACTTTAAGTCAACAGTCTTAAAGATGCTCGAAGAGCTAAAAGATGTGGACAAAGTTAGGAAAACAATGAGTGGAACTACCATATGACCCAGCAATCCTACTACTGGGCATATACCCTGAGAAAACCATAATTCAAAAAGAGTCATGTACCACAGTGTTCATTGTGGCACTATTTACAATAGCCAGGACATGGAAGCAACCTAAGTGTCCACCGACAGATGAATGGATAAAGAAGATGTGGCACATATATACAATGGAATATTACTCAGCCATAAAAAGAAATGAAATTGAGTTATTTGTAGTGTGGTGGATGGACCTAGAGTCTGTCATACAGAGTGAAGTAAGTCAGAAAGAGGAAAATAAATACCATATGCCAACACATATATGTGAAATCTAAAAAAAATGGTTCTGAAGAACATAGGGGCAGGACAGGAATAAAGATGCAGACGTAGAGAATGGACTTGACACGGAGGGGTTAATCTCTTAAGACATTCTACCATGTACTATAGCTATTTATTTTATTGTCTCATTAACCTCTAACCTACATGTTTATAGTTTTAGAGTAGTATCTTGTTAATTACTGAATAAGAAAGTACTGAACAAGACATAAAGTCTTGTGAGCTGTGTGACTTTGAGCAAATGATTTTATCCCTCTGAACCTTGGTTACTTAATTTGTGAGAATAAAGTGAGATGATAATACGTATGTGTATGTGCATATATATATATATATATATATATATATATATATATATATATAATGTAGCTGATTCACTTTGTTATAAAGCAGAAACTAACACAACATTGTAAAGCAATTGAACTCCAATAAAGATGTAAAAAAAAAACAACGAGTGCACAAAATGGAAATATCAAAAAAGATATAGAAAACATAAAAAAAGAACCAAAAATAAATTTTAGAACCGAAAATTACAATAACTGAAATGAAAAATTCACTGGAAGGATTCAAAGGAAGGTTCAAGAAGGAAGAAGAAAGAGGGAATTCCAAGTAGGATAAATTCAAAGAGATGCACACCAAGACACATTATAATCAGACTATTGAAAGACAAAGACAAAGAGAGATCTTAAAAGCAACAAGAAGGAAGTAACTCATCACATACAAGAGCTCTCCAAAAGGATTATTATCAGATTTCTCTTAGAAACCTTGGAAGCCAGAAGCAGTGGGTTGACATATTCAAAGTGATAAAGGAAAGAAAAACCTGTCAGCCAAGAATCCTATATCTGACAAAACTGTCCTTCAACTATTAAGTAGAAATTAAGACATTCCCCGATAAGTGAAAGCTGAGAGAGTTTTTTTTATCACTAGACCTCCCCTACAAGAAATGCTAAAAGGAGTCCTTCAGGTTGCAATGAAGAGAGACTAGAGAGTTATGTGAAGCCATGTGAAGAAAAAAAGACTCCTGGAAAAGGTAAATACACGTGTAATGATAAAAGCTAGTACTATTATAACTTTGTTTCATAACTCTCTTTTTGTTTTATATATAATTTAAGAGATTAGTCCATTAGAAAATAATTATTAGTCTATGTTTTTTGACTCACATGTATAAAGATGTAATTTTGTGACATCAATAATCAAAGAGAGGGGACAGAACTGTATAAGAGCAAAGTATTTGAATGCTATTCGACTTAAGCTGGTAGATATTCAAATTAGAGTGTTGTAATTATAGGATGTTGAATATAATCCCCAATGGTAACTACAAGGAAAAATAGCTATAGAATATACACAAATAAAAATGAGAAGGAAAATGAAAAGTTTCATGACAAAACATCAACTACACATAAAAGATAGTCATGCAGGAAATGAGGGAGAAAAAACTATAAGGCAAATAAAGGACAAATAGCAAAATGATAGAAGTAAGTCTCTCATCAATAATTTATTTAAATGTAAATGAATTAACCTCTCTAATCAAAGGCAGAGATAAGCAGAATGCCTTAAAAAAACATGATTGAACTACATGAGATCTACAAGAGTCAGACTTTAGATCAAAGGCCTAGATAGGTTGAAAGTGAAAGGATGGAAAAAGATATTCCAAGCAAACAGTAACCAAAAGAGAGCAGGGCTATACTAATATCAGACAAAGTAGACTTTAAATCAAAAAATGTTATAAGACAGAAATAAGAACTTATCTATTACAGAGTGTTCAATAAAGCAAGAAGATATAAAAATTATAAACATTTACACACCTAATAACTGATCAAAAACTGACAGAATTGAAGAGAGAACTAGTTCTGCAATAATAGTTGGAGACTTAAACACCATATGCCACCATGATTTCAATAATGGACAGGACAACCAGACAGAAGAAGAGTAAGGAAATAGAGGACTTAAACAACATGATAAATGAACTGGATTCAGCAGACATATTAGAACATTCAACCCAACAACAGTGTACACATTATTCTCAAGCGCACATGGCACAATCTCCAAGATATGTGGGGACACAAATAAAGCATCAGGAATTAAAAAAATAGATATCATATCAACTATCTACTTCAGCCACAATGGGATGAAGTTAGAAATCAATAACAGAAGGAAACTGGAAAATCCACAAATTTGTGGAAATTAAACATTTTAAATAATGAGTCAAATAAGAAATCACGGGGGAAATTAGAAAATACTTAGAGATGAGTGAAAATGAAAACACAGAATGCCAACACTAATGGAACACAGCAAAAGCACTGGTAAGGGGGAAATTTACAGCTAGAAATGAACAAGGGAAAGAATTAAGCCCAAATCTAGCAGAAGAAAGGAAATAATAAAGATTATGGCAGGGATAAATAAAAAAGGGAATAGAAAAACAGTAGAGAATATCAATGAAAAGGTTCAGGAAATTTCTTTGAAATGTTTAACAAAATTGACACACCTTTAGCTAGACTGACTAAGAAAAAAGGGAGAAGATGCAAATGACTAAAATCAGAAATGAAAGATGGGACAGGACTACTGATCCTACAGAAGTAAAAATATCGCAGCAGAATACTACAAACAACCATATGCCAACAAATTGGATAATCTGAATAAAATAAATATGTTCCGAGAAACACAAAACCTAACAGGACTGAAACATGTAGAAATAGAATTCCACATGTTATTTATTTTAAATTTAATTGCTTTCTAAATTCTTGAAGCCTTGGTTTGTATTTATTTATTCTTAATACTATAGACATGTAGAAAATGTATTTTCTATATCCCACTATCACAGAAGCTAATAAATTATGATTTTTATTTTTTATTCAGATTAAAAAATATTATTTACATCGTGGATTACCAAAGTTTACCCAGACAATGTTTTGAAAACCTTTAAAAAAATTAGTATACGGTAGGACACATTTTAATACTACTGTTGGTGTTTATTTAGTGTGTTGTTTTGTATTCTGTGGCTATTTTATACAGAATTTTTTATTTACTTTGAGAGTTCATAATGTCAGCAGTATAGCTGGAAGGATGGAATGCAGTGCAGAGTCAGACTAGAGACCAAATTCTCAAATGAATATTGGACACAACAGGTTTTGATGTCCTGCACAGTGTTCTCTAAAATATTAGAACTTATCAACACGCTACAGTCAAGAGAGAGCACATGTAAATCCAGAAGATGTGGCCACATAGGCGCTGAATTTTAGCGAGGCAACCACTGGCTGCCTCACGCCCTTCAGCCCACTCTCCAGTTTCCCGAGTCCCCACTGCCTGCTACTGCCTTTCTCACACCCACTTCACCTAAGGGTGTGACCCCTGGGCCTGGGGGCTGAATCTGACAGCCTGCTCGGCCAGCCCTCCTCATCCTCCTGCAGAATTGTCCTCTTCCTCCTGAAGGGGCCACCTGTGCTCTGGGCCGTCCCTATGTCTGCAGTTCCTTGTCCTACCAGGCACTGCCTCTTTCTCCTGCCTTCAACCTCTCTCCCTCTTAGTCCCTCTCAGTGTTTGAACACTTAAAATCTCTTCCATATTTTAAAATCTGTCCTTGTATTTTCCAGCCTTAAAAAAAAAAAAAAGAATGAAGGGATGAATGCTAATGTAATAATATCTGTTCTACATATTTTAAATATTATGACTGTTTAATGTTAGTTTAAGAAAGTCATTTTCTCAGTGGAATCTGGTCATGTTTCTTTTCCAAGCTCAAGATGTGTAAAACTCAGAATGACAATTTTTTATATTGTGAAAAACATAACTATTGAGGGCCCGCACTTTTGTGTGTGCATGGCCACCATCGCCTCCCTGTGGGCAAACCTAACTAGGAATCCACCTGACCCTGAGCTGCATCCTGAGTATGGACCTCAACCTGGAGCCCTGAGGTCCGGCAAGGTCAGAATGGCTGGAAGCATCTGCCATGGGGACTGAGCTCTGCTGGTCTCTGGTGACACAGTCTCCCAGCTCCCCAACTTAGCAGAGATGTGCAGACTCTGACTCTATGATTTAACAGGGATTAGATAGAATATATCTGCTTTCCTCAAACCCCCACTCCATATTCTATCTTGGTGGTCAGAAACCTTCATTGAATACTGGGTTCATAACTTTCTATCCTTGTAAAGTGTTAGCTAATTTTAAACTTATTTTTCTATAGTGTACCAACCTTGCATTTTAACTTGTAAAATCCATTTGCTTTTAAAAGTTCTTCTCATCTCTTTTCATATATCCATTACCTTGTAACATACTTTAAACAAGGGAAAAGTGAACCCAGACCATCCTTGTCCTATTCTGCTCATTCTGAAATAGTGTTCAAGCTTCAAAGAGGACAGTTGGCAGGTAGGACATTGTTCTTGAGGAGGTTGTATCACAGAGCGTCATCAAAGGCCACCTGAGCCACCCTCTCCTACACAAAACCACACGTGGGTCAGGAGCCAAGGATCAGGGCAGGAATCCGTGGACCTGGGCAGCCAAGGTGTGCTGGGCCCACTCTGCCTGTGGTCCTGTGCCAGTCCTCCAGGCTCCTTGCTGGTCCCCCCTTCCGGCCCCCTTGCAGCAGGAGAGGCTCCTAGCCGCTCAAAGGACAGCCCTCTCCCGCCGCCCCCGCCTCAGATCCCTCTGTGACCACCACAATCCAGGTCACTGACCCAGTCAACCCAGTCAACGTGAGGGTCATCCAGCTGGCTGTCGGGACATCTCTGGACTGCACCTGGATATCTTCTTTGCTGGGCCTGGTTCTGAATTTAGAGTCACTATTTAGGCCATAAAGCTACTCGATTAATTAACAGTTGGTCATTATCTCTCTTAGGTATACGACTGAAGGGACGAGTCCTCCATAGTCCCTGAAAGGAAAGCACTGACCACATTTACTTTTTCTGCACCTTGTCGTGGGTGTTTCTTGTATCCCATTGATAGTCTATTCTAGAAGATATGCTGCTGTCAGGGATTATAAAGAGTCGGGGGAGCGTTACGATGGATTGCTTGGAGTCCTGATCTTCCTGTGCTAGTGGCTCGTTTAAAGTTTCGATATGAGGGACACGACTCTTTGAACTTAACTTGGCAGTCAGAGCCTCCCAGAGCCCGGGGGAACTCGGCAGCCCAGGAGCAAGCCTGAGCGATTCCTGGGAGGGCAGGGGAGGTGGAAGATTCGTGCTCTAGTGATTGAGGCTTGTTCCCCGAGCGCACTGCCAACTCCCCCGATTTAGCTGAGATCTGACTGGGGACGGGAACCAGGCTGCCCTCAGCGTCCTGGCACCCAGAGCTCGGCTCCCGAGTCCCCGCGCCTGGAGGGGTACACGGACTATTTCCACTGCTCTGGGTGCAGATACCGCGCTGAGGACCCCGGGTGCCCCGGGTGCCCCGGGTCGCAGGAGGCCTCGGAGATTGGGTAGTAGTTGGGGGCGGGGCGGAGAGACGAGATGGGGCGTGGCCTCACTCAGGCCACACCCAGGCTTGATGTAGACACCCGGATGAACTTCCACAGCGGTTCGGAGAGAGTACCCCGATCCGCGAAACCTGACCATGGCAATGACCCTGGGTTACTGGGACATCCGCGGGGTGAGCGGGGGTCCACCAGGGCGGGCAGGGAAATGCTGCGCAGCTAGGGACCGGTTCGCCAGAAACTTCGTTTGTGGGGCTCGCTGCAGCCCAGCCCCGCCCCTTCCCTCCGCCTCTCCTTCCCAGGTCGGGGAGAGGGTTGGGAGTGTGGGAGGGGACCCGGAGCACAGGAAATCGCGCGGTTAAACCTCATGTCTGTCCTCTGTCCCGGCCATCTCTCCCAGCTGGCTCACGCCATCCGCCTGCTTCTGGAGTACACAGACTCAAACTAGGAGGAGAAGTACCCGAATGGGGGACGGTAATGGCATCCTTGTCATGTCCTGGCTTCTGCTCAACTCATGCTGATTTGGTACCAAGCAACCCATGTCCTGGCCCCTGTTATTTCTATCTGCTGCCCTCCAGCAGCCGGAGAGAGGTCTAACCCTTCCCGAACTCTTTGAGGGTCTAGCTGGCCTCCAAGGCCGGCCATGAGAGCCGATGGCCGGGCCCCTGTATCAGCCATTGGCATGGGCTCCCTTTATTGCTTGCACTAACCCTTTGCAAGCCTTACTCATGTGGGTTCCAGAGCCGTCTAATTGTGCTTTCCCCCAAAACTCCATGCGAGATTTAGAGGTTCAGATTCCAGATCCACCTGTTCAGGGGCTCTTGTCTTTGACTCCTTGGTAGTTCCCCCGGGAAGGAGGGTTGGACTCCGGGGCGGTTTGTTTCACTGCATCTTCTTTACCACAGCTCCCAACTATGACAGAAGCCAGTGGCTGAATGAAAAATCCAAGCTGGGCCTGGACTTCCCCAATGTAGGTGCAGGGGCTGGGGTGCTCTGGGGGAAAGTGGACGGTGTCCCTGTCCATCTCCTTACCCAGCTTAGAGGTTTCAGGGTCCGGTGCCTTCTGCTCGGCCTCTCAGCTTCCTGGTTCTCTTCACTGCCTTTCCATAATGCTGTATGTCCCAGCTCATCCCTTCATTTTACAGTATATTATTTAGTGTCTACCATGGGCCAGGCTCTGTGAGTGCCAGGTTTCATCTCTGTCCTTGCTCAAGGGAGTGGGTGCAGGGCAGCCTGGTGGCCCAACCGACCTGGCCTGTTGTTCCTCCAGCTGCCCTACTTAATTGATGGGGCTCACAAGCTCACCCAGAGCAACGCCATCCTTTGCTGCATTGCTCGCAAGCACAACATGTGTGAGTGGAGCTGTGGGTGGGGGAGGGGCACAGGTGGCCATGCCCTGGGCTTGTCTGGGGCGGGATCCTGAGGGTGAGTCCCTGTTGTGTGGCCACAGGTGGGGAGACAGAGGAAGAGAAGGTTCGCGTGGACGTATTAGAGAACCAGGTTATGGATGTCCGCTTGTGCATGGCCATGACCTGCTACAGCTCTGACTTTGTGAGTCCCCTCCCACTGGGCTGGACAGGGTTTGAAATGCTGGTCAGGGTCGCGTCTACACTGGTCTTTTGCCTTTGAACTCCTTGGAGCTACTGATCCACCAAGACATTCCCTTGGAAACTCTGACTTAGTTCCCGCCAATCTTAGGATAGAGTCCAGACACCCTTGGGTGGAAATTCAGTTCCTAGACAGGGTGTTTTCCTCGTTAGCCCAGCACCTCCTCCTCGGCATCTCAGGCGTAAACACATGTGCCCAGCAGGCAGCCTGGGGTCAGACTTTGTTCCTCTCTCTCCTTCCTTTCAGCCTCTAAGATTCTCCTCATCTGTTCAGAGACTGCATTGGCATTCACACCCTTTCTGTCACCCACGCTGGAACTTAGGACTTCTTTCCTGAGTCATTTGAGTGTTGATCTTCCTGAAGTCTGAGGCCCGCGCTCTGACAGGTCTCACAGCACTGCTGGTCTGACCCATGGCAGGTGTTTGGAGCTGAGTGGTGACAGGTTCAGGCACAGTGTGGTTTTGCCCTTTGCCTTCCCATCTCCTCTCACAGATGGGAGGTGGTACCTGGTAGGAGTCTAATGAACACAAGTGGGTTAAATCACAGCCTGGGCACTGACCCAGGTGTACTTTGGCAGCTGGGATCAGGCACAGCCCTGGGAGGCCTGGTCTCTGCCCAGGGAGTCTGTATCTGAGGGCAGTGACAGCTGTTTTGTGCCTCAGGAGAAACTAAAGCCTGATTACTTGAAGGAGATCCCTAAAACGATGAAGCTCTTCTCAGATTTTCTGCGGAAGAGGCCCTGGTTTGCAGGGGACAAGGTAAGGGGGACGGCTTTGGGGGATGGAGAGCTGTCATTTTTCCCACGTTCAGAGTTTGGTGCCCATTCATGCTTTGCCTTTGTGCAGCTCACCTATGTGGATTTCCTGGCTTACGACATCCTTGACATGCGCTGCATATTTGAGCCTAAGTGCCTGGATGAATTCCCAAACCTGAAAGACTTCATTTCCCGTTTTGAGGTGATTCTCCTGATCCCTCTAGTATTTATATCTCTCTTCTCTTCCCTGTCTTCACTGATGCTTTCCTAGTTGGAACCCAAATGAAGAGTAACATTTAATGAGGACTTGGTTTATGCCAGAATCTCTGCTCAGCATCTAACATATATTGTGTCAAATTTAATCTTTATAACATTCCTCCGTGGTAAAAGAATTATCCTCTTCATTTTACAGATAAGGAATTAAGCTGAAAGGATAAGTAATTTCTGAAGGTCACAGAGCCAGTACAGGCTGTGCTGGGCTCCCAGTCAGAGCATCTGGCTTCTATGGGCAGCAGTCAGTGGCTCTCCCTTTCCTGTATGGAAAAGAAAGCTCAGGTCCTTTTCCTGTCTGGGTTCACAGCTCTGGAAAGTGTGGAGGAAGCAGAACCTTCAGGAGTTTGCCTGCAGCTGGCATTAGTAGAGTTGAGACACAGTAGGACTGATATCAAGTACTAAAAACACAGACAATATCTTCTCTGGATCTCCAGAGGGGTCTGCACAAGTGAGTCGCCGCCAGTTGTACTGAGATTCTCAGGACTGTAGTTGGTGCTGGGATTTGAGTACATGCATAGGTGTCCTTTGGAAGGATTTTATCTTGACATCTCTTATAGTGGGCACTTTCCTTCCCTCGTCTTCCTTCCTTTCCTTCCAGTTACGCAAGATTCCGATCTCAGAGGCGGGATAGTACATTTATTTTTAGTAGCATTCACTGATCTGACCCTCTCCTCTGTATGAGGCACTGTGTCAGGCACAGTGGGGATGAAGAAGTAACACAGTCCTGGCGCCCACCTTCTGGGGCTCAGTGCAGCTGGAGAACTACAGGAGCCCCGAGCTGTGTGGTGTGCGTGGAACCACTTGGTGCTGGAGGAGCACAGCCTGACCTCACCTCCCAGCTCATCATCGGTCACCCTCAGTCAACCAGTGGGAGAGCAACAAAGTCTGCTTTATGTCAGATTTGGGAATTTGAAGCTCTAATCCAATAGGTTTTTCAGACTACAGTCTGTTCTCTATTCCCACCCCCACTCCCCACCTGGCCCCATCATCAAATCTGCTTTCTTAGCTAGTTCTCATCAGCTCTGGTTCTGCTCCAGGCTTATTGGCCTTGAGAATTTTGCAAGAGCTGGGATGACTTCCCGGCAGGGAGGATGGGGACAGATGTGGGCTGCAGTGTGTGGCCTGTTGGGGCCTGGGCTGTTGGGTACAGGCACCCCCAGGACCTTTGAATCCTTGGAACTTATTGGGCACTGTCTGTCTTGGGAAGACTGTGCACAGATACACCTGAGTGTCTCACTGCCTAGTTGGCTGAAGCAGTCCTGGGGATGTGGTAGGTTGGGGCCCAGTGAGACCGGGCTCAAGTCCCAGGCCAGGCAAGTGGACTCTGTCCTTTAAGTGGAGAAATTAGAGTCTGGCTTGGCCTGGCCTTGTGCTCCACACCCTCATACTGATCTCGGGTGGCCTCGGCCTGCAGAGGCTTGAAGCAGGATTTTGGTTCCCAGCCAGACTGAGGTCGGGTCGCAGCGGTGAGAGCACCAAATCCTAGCCACTAGAACAGTGGTCAGTGACAAGGCCCTGGCCTTTGGCTTTGCAGAAAAGAATTCCCACAAAGATGGAAAGTAGTGAAACAAGTAAAGTGTTTATTAGGAGAAAAAAAAGAGTACGGTATGTGTGGATAGACACCCGGGTGGGCTCAGAGAGAGAGTCATGCCCTTGTGGTAGTTTGAATCACTTTTATGGGGCATTTCTTCCAGGTTTCCTTTGACCAGTCATCTTGCTTTGCCTGGTTCTGAGTCTGTATTTGATGTATCTCAGGGTCCTCCCCTATGTGCTTGCACATCTCTTAGCCAAGATGGATTCTAGCAAAGAGGCCTATGGGTAGTTGACATCACTTACTATGAGTTGGCACCCCCTCGCTTTTTGACCTTCAAGGAGCCTTTCTGCGCATTTGTAGTCAAGGAGGTCTCCTTGACTTCGAGAATGAGGAATATGTGGTCTTTTATCTCTTATCTGGGCAGGGCCCAGCCTCCCCCATCATCCTGCTTTTATGGAGTTTCTGCTATTATGGAGTTTTTGTCCACAGGGGACAAACTTCAGCTGTTTGGCCTGGGGCCCATCTATCTCCTGCCTCAAATCCCCCCCGAGAGACATGAACCCCGAGAAATCTATTGGGAGGACGAAGGGCAAAGGTCTGTCTTCTGTAGCTTCTTCAGGCTGTCAAGGGGCTCACAGACCCTACATAGTTGGGGTCACAGAGCTCTCGCCCTGACTCATTAAGCGACCCGGGGTGATATCTGCTGTTATTCCAGCAGGATATGTTCCAAGGACTGTCTGGAATCTCTGTATCACCGTCATCTTGTCTGGGAAATCGTTGTGTCCTTAGAACAAGCTAGGCTTCTTCATCTTAAGTAGATTTTTATTCATTTATCTTTGGCTGTGTTGGGTCTTTGTTGCTGCTCATGGGCTTTCTCTAGTTGTGGTGAGCAGGGGCTACTCTTCCTTGCGGTGTGCAGGCTTCTCATTGCAGTGGCTTCTCTTGTTGTGGAGCACGGGCTCTAGGCACATGGGCTTCAGTAGTTGTGGCACGCAGGCTCAGTAGTTGTGGCACATGAGGTTAGTTGCTTCATGGCATGTGGGATCTTCCTGGACCAGGAATTGAACCTGTGTCCCCTACACTGGCAGGTGGATTCTTTTTTTTTTTTAACATTTTTATTGGAGTATAATTGCTTTACAATGGTTATTAGTTTCTGCTTTATAACAAAGTGAATCAGTTATACATATACATATGTTCCCATATCTCTTCCCTCTTGCATCTCCCTCCCTCCCACCCTCCCTATCCCACCCCTCTAGGCAGTCACAAAGCACCGAGCTGATCTCCCTGTGCTATGCGGCTGCTTCCCACTAGCTATCTATTTTACGTTTGGTAGTGTATATATGTCCATGCCACTCTCTCACTTGTCCCAGCTTACCCTTCTCCCTCCCCGTATCCTCAAGTCCATTCTCTAGTAGGTCTGAATCTTTACTCCCATCTTGCCCCTAGGTTCTTCATGACTTTTTTTTTTTTTAGATTCCATATATATGTGTTCGCATACAGTATTTGTTTTTCTCTTTCTGACTTACTTCACTCTGTATGACAGACTCTAGGTCCATCCACCTCACTACAGATAACTCAGTTTTGTTCCTTTTTATGGCTGAGTAATATTCCATTGTATATATGAGCCACATCTTCTTTATCCTTTCATCTGTTGATGGACCCTTAGGTTGCTTCCATGGTATCAATTTACATTCCCACCAACGGTGCAGGAGGGTTCCCTTTTCTCCACACCCTCTCCAGTATTTATTGTTTGTAGATTTTTTTGGTGATGGCCACTGTGACTGGTGTGAGATGATACCTCATTGTAGTTTTGATTTGCATTTGTCTAATAATTAATGATTTTGAGCATTCTTTCATATGTTTGTTGGCAATCTGTATATCTTTTTTGGAGAAATGTCTATTTAGGTCTTCTGCCCATTTTTGGACTGGGTTGTTTGTTTTTTTGATATTGAGCTGCATGAGCTGCTTATAAATTTTGGAGATTAATCCTTTGTCAGTTGCTTCATTTGCAAATATTTTCTCCCATTCTGAGGGTTGTCTTTTCGTCTTGTTTATGGTTTCCTTTCCTGTGCAAAAGCTTTTAAGTTTCATTAGGTCCCATTTGTTTATTTTTGTTTTTATTTCCATTTCTCTAGGAGGTGGGTCAAAAAGGATCTTGCTGTGATTTATGTCATAGAGTGTTCTGCCTATGTTTTCCTCTAAGAGTTTGATGGTGTCTGGCCTTACATTTAGGTCTTTAATCTATTTTGAGTTTATTTTTGTGTATGGTGTTAGGGAGTGTTCTAATTTCATTCTTTTACATGTAGCTGTCCAGTTTTCCTAGCACCACTTATTGAAGAGGCTGTCTTTTCTCCACTGTATATTCTTGCCTCCTTTATCAAAGATAAGGGGACCATATGTGCGTGGGTTTATCTCTGGGCTTTCTATCCTGTTCCGTTGATCTATACTTCTGTTTCTGTGCCAGTACCATACTGTCTTGATTACTGTAGCTTTGTAGAAGTCAGGGAGCCTGATTCCTCCAGCTCCATTTTTCTTTCTCAATATTGCTTTGGCTATTCGGCGTCTTTTGTGTTT
>NW_006774564.1:2044745-2063556 GCF_000442215.2 Lipotes vexillifer | reverse complement strand
ACAAATTGTGAAATTTTTTGTTCTAGTTCTGTGAAAAATGCCAGTGGTAGTTTGATAGGGATTGCATTGAATCTGTAGATTGCTTTGGGTAGTAGAGTCATTTTCACAATGTTGATTCTTCCAGTCCAAGAACATGGTATATCTCTCCATCTATTTATGTCATCTTTAATTTCTTTCATCAGCATCTTATAATTTTCTGCCTACAGGTCTTTTGTCTCCTTAGGTAGGTTTATTCCTAGATATTTTATTCTTTTTGTTGCAATGGTAAATGGGAGTGTTTTCTTAATTTCACTTTCAGATTTTGCATCATTAGTGTACAGGAATGCAAGAGATTTCTGTGCATTAATTTTGAATCCTGCTACTTTACCAAATTCATTGATTAGCTCTAGTAGTTTTCTGGTAGCATCTTTAGGATTCTGTATGTATAGTATCATGTCATCTACAGTGACAGCTTTACCTCTTCTTTTCTGGTTTGTATTCCTTTTATTTCTTTTTCTTCTCTGATTGCTGTGGCTAAAACTTACGAAACTATGTTGAATAATAGTGGTGAGAGTGGGCAACCTTGTCTTGTTCCTGATCTTGGTGGAAATGGTTTCAGTTTTTCACCACTGAGGACATGTTGGCAGGTGGATTCTTAACCACTGTGCCACTAGGGAAGTCCCCCAATTCAAGTTTTGCACCAGCTTACTTTAAAAATTCATTTACTCAGTTAAATTTATTTTAAGCTTAGTCAATCCTGACCATTCTCAAAACTCTTTTCTTGGGGTCCACTTTCCACAAACCTTTTTATCAGTTTCTGTATCCATTACTTTATTTTTCCATCTAGAAACAGCCACCTGTAAGTGAGACCTACTTCTTTTTCCCTTAATAAAATGCAATTCCATTCCTCATATCTTCTTTACTAAAAACACACATCCTACTTTCTTTAAGCAACCATGAACTGTCCTTTATATCAGCACTCTGTAGATTGGTAAACATAAATCCAAATAATAATTTCCTGAAAAATGTGCTTTCTTACAGAAAATATCTCAGTGTGGCACCAAACATATTTATTAATAGTTCTAGACCTTTTGTTTCTCTGTAAAAGGAAGCCAGTGTTCAGTAATGAATGTTTCAGTATCTTATTTTATTCTGAAAAAGTTCACCCGAAGTTCTTATCTCATTTGAATTTTTTTCCTTAGAAGTTTCTTCACATTGAGTTACTTTCCTTGCTGACAAATTTACAACGGATATAACAAGATTTTATTTAGCTTATATTAAACCTAGATGCAATAAAAGTGTTATACTTAATGTTGATGACTCTAAAGACATGTCTATATTAATTAGATCAACAAACTTAAACATTAATACCAGGTATTAATTTAATACTGAATATTTCCCAGTTCATGTGAACTTGAAATTCACTTAGCTTAATTTCTCTCGTATTTAGAATTGCCTGATTTGTAAGTGCTTACTTTTCTTTAAGCCAATTAAATAGAGCTCATTTACAAATTAACCTCAGCAATATTATCCGAAGACGAAGACATACACTGAGACATACATATATACAGACAGATACAACGAGAGATCTAACTTCATTTTCAAAACTTAGTCATGAATTAGATATCACAATGTAAAACTCACTAGTTTATAAATAACAGTTGGAATAAGAAAAAATTTAAAAGGCTTCATTCCAGTTTTTTTTCTCAGCTTCAGGAATTAGAGATGGTCTAGATAAGTGTTCCTGAGAGCCCTGTTCTCAAGGCACAGGGAGAGAAAATCAAGTTCTGCTAGTAGGACTTATTCCTCAGTGTCAGAATTCTGAAAAAAGTAACAAGCTAGCTTTTTCTAATTGCACATGAAAAAAGAACCAGTTTTGAAATTAAAAAAAAAAAAAAGTTTTTTTCTTAACCAGTTTTCTCCAGAGTCTAAAGAATATTGTGGCCACACTGTCAAAAATCATCTTTCTTTTTCCTTGGTCATAGTTTCATAGCTAAAATTTAGACCAATTTAATGCTCAGATTGGCCTGGATACAGGGGCAGACTGGCTGATAAAATGTTGTCCCGGCAGGGATTGTCCCTCCAGAGAGGTGGGGTCTTAGTTTGATCAAAAGAATCTGAAGGAGTAAGGGAACTTGCAGGAGTGGGGGAAGCTTGGTTTCCCCCCTGAGAGTTGGGAGAAGTTAGAAGGGATCATTTAGAATGTCTGGAGAGTTTTCCTCAGTCCATTTTCCCATACTATGGCAGTAAAGATCTAATTGTAAGAGACCCATTTTCAGGCCATTTGTTCCATCCCCCTACTTAAATAAAGGCCAGGCAATGTTACAGCAGGACCTAAGCTTTCCTTTCTCAGCCCATCTGGCTTAACTGCGCTCCTAGAAATGAAGTCCAGCACCCTGGAAACATTACTAGGAGGTACCTGAAGGAGATTCAGAGCGTCCTCTGAATTTCCTTCAAATCCTGTGCTTGGTGGGATTTTGAGTGTCCTCTACTCTCCCACTGATCCCTGACCAGACATCTCTGGTCTACCCAGTCCCTCGAGTGAGGGGTTTCTTGAACCACTGCTGGTGCATTGCCAAGGCTCTCCTTGAGCACTGCAGTCTGCTTGAAGGTGGCCAGCCCAATAGGCTGTCTGTTGCAGTGTATGGACTGCCAACGCCTGGAGTGAAGGGGGAACTCCGGAGGAATTGGAGTTGGCCGCAATGGAAAATGCCATGCGGGTCAGGACCTGAGGGCCTGAGGGGTGGGGCTTGAAAAGAAAGTGAAGCAGAGAGCAAGAGAAAGAGGGCAAGAGTGAAAGTCAGAGGCCTCAAGCCGCAGCTGGGCAAAGCCCGCAATTTACCTTAAATTCCCTGGTTTCGGCACCAAATAAGATCTCAGGTGGCCTCGGCCTGCAGCGGCTTGAAGCAGGGCTTTGGTTCCCGGCCAGAGACTGAGGTCGGGTCGCAGCGGTGAGAGCACCAAATCCTAGCTACTAGAACAGTGGTCAGTGACAAGGCCCTGGTCCTTTGGCTTTGCAGAAAAGAATTCCCACGAAGATGGAAAGTAGTGAAACAAATAAGGTGTCTATTAGGAGAAAAAAAAGTACAGTACATGTGAATAGACACCAGTGGGCTCAGAGAGAGAGTCATGCCCTTGTGGTAGTTTGAATCACTTTTATGGGGCATTTCTTCCAGGTTTCCTTTGACCAGTCATCTTGCTTTGCCTGGTTCTGAGTCTGTATTTGATGTATCTCAGGGTCCTCCCCTATGTGCTTGCACATCTCTTAGCCAAGATGGATTCTAGCGAAGAGGCCTATGGGTAGTTGACATCACTTACTATGAAGTGGTGCCCCCTCCCTTTTTGACCTCCAAGGAGGCTTTCTGCGCATGTGTAGTCGGGGAGGTCTCCTTGACTTCGAGAATGAGGAATATGTGGTCTTTTATCTCTTATCTGGGCAGGGCCCAGCCTCCCCCATCATCCTGCTTTTATGGAGTTTCTGCTATTATGGAGTTTTTGTCCACAGGGGACGAACTTCAGCCGTTTGGCCTGGGGCCCATCTATCTCCTGCTTCACTATCACCTTTCATCCAGGTTTTGCTGAATGAAATCTGGTCTCTTCTGCAAGTTGCTTGGGCACTTTCTGAGCCCCCTTGTTTTGCTAGGCGTCCATCCCTCTGTGGGCAAACCCTGGGAACCTAGAAGTCTTTTCTGAAAAAGAGAATGTTTTTGCAGAATGAGAAGAACAAGTACTCCCATAACAAGATGTTGACTGGAAAAAAAAACCCTCACAACTTAAGAGCAGTGAGTTTCAGTTTTATTTGGGGACCTTACTGAGGACTGTAGCCAGGGAGACAGACTCTCAGAGAGCTCGGAGGAACTGCTCTCGAGACGTAGGGAGGAGGTAGTAGGTGTATGAATTTTGGGCTGGGAAGTACACGTAGTCAGGCATGCACCTTGGTAAAACATTAGTGCTAATTATCGAAAAACAAATATCTCAAGTTAATGATTTTAGTGCTTTTCTACGTGTAGGAAGATGCATGAATCTGGGGTGACTGAAAGCCTTTGTTCGATATGCATCCTAACCCTTTAAGGTCCCCCATATCCAAAACACAGAATGTTTCATCCTGGTTTCCTCCATCCTGAATTCCCCTCAGGGCGCACTGTCAGTGGGTGACTGCAGTGGGTTGCAGCTTACTCCTTTCTAAAACCGATAATGAGGGAGACTCTTTAGGCTTTTTACTATTCGTGGAAAAGACTTAAGATTTACATTCATTCTTGACAAATCCTTAAAAGAGGCTGTGAATTAGATTTTGGGTGAAGGAGGCTTTCTAACCATTTGAATTTAAAAAGGCCTCTTTTCCTTTATTTTTTCTCTTTGGTTTCAGGTTCTACCTTATTAAGTTAATCAGGCTCAGTCTCAGGTCATTGTGGGCTGTATTTACATTTCTGAAATGTGGGGATTCCCAAGACGAACGTAGTTGCTTTTATTTTTTTGTTTTTAAAAAATATTTATTTTTATTTATTTGGTTGCACCAGGTCTTAGTTGTGGCAGGTGGGCTCCTTAGTTGCGGCTCATGGGCTCCTTAGTTGTGGCATGCAAACTCTTAGTTGCAGCATGCATGTGGGATCTAATTCCCTGACCAGGGATTGAACCTGGGCCCCCTGCATTGGGAGCTTGGAGTCTTAACCACTGCACCACCAGGGAAGTCCCCACAGTTGCTTTTAATTCCCCAAAGAACTGGGCTGCCACCTAAATGATACCAAAAGATTGATTTGCCCAACTACATTTTCTTTAATTTGTTTTTTTATATTAGTAGGAAAATTTCCAACTAAACTGGAAATCAAAAGATTTCCATATTCCAGAACTTTAGGGATCAGTGTATCATGCCTTCAAATGTTTGCAGAAGGTCCTCTTTCTGAGCGCACAAGTCAAACTCAGACCAATTTACCCTAGGGACAAACAAAACAAAACAAACAAACAAAACCCCCAAACCAAACTCCATTATTGCTTTTGTTAGCCCCTGAATATTAGACCCCAGCTTTTACCTCATACTCTGTGGACTCATGTAACCCTATTGGTTTCCTTTATCATGTTTAATTAACATTGCCTGAGAGACAGATTATATGCCCTGTCTTATACCAGTCAGGGGAGCATTCCCCAGTGAGACATATTGTACAACCCCACAATATATCAGGTAAAAGAGATGAACCATCTTACATAAAGCCTGTTCAAATACACCAATTTTTTGGGACTTCCCTGGTGGGACAGTGGTTAAGAATCCGCTTGCCAATGCAGGGGACACGGATTCAAGCCTTGGTCTGGGAAGATCCCACAGGCAGCGGAGCAGCTAATCCCGTGCGCTGCAGCTACTGAGCCTGTGCTCTAGAGCTCATGCTCCGCAACAAGAGAAGCCACTGCAATGAGAAGCCTGCGTACCGCAACAAAGAATAGCCCCCACTCGCTGCAACTAGAGAAAGGTTGAGCGCAGCAACAAGGACCCAATGCAGCCAAAAATAAATAAATAAATTTATTTTAAAAAACACAAATACACCAATTTTTAATAAACTTTCATCTCAATTCTATCAACTCTTATACCTTTAACTGTAGCCCTCATTAGGACCCTATTAACCAGTCTTGGTCTTATAAGGAGTCCCAGAAACTTTCCTTTTTATTCCCTGGCCATTTTACCCATTTCTGTATAAAAGGCTTTGGGGTCTCCAGTGAGGGGTTGAGCCAAGGGACCCAGGGCTTTTTGTCAATCTTTAACTTGATTGATTGGCATGTTGCCCCGAGCAATTGCTGGTCAAGTATCTGAGTGTAATTTTTTTTACCTTCTTGCCTTTAAAATTTTTCTAAACTGGGGTAAATAGAGTGGACTTGTTTGGGGCCCTTTAACATTAGGAGGACCAATAAGGGGTCTTTTTGGCCTCTCCAAAACATCCTGTTTGGTAGTGTTGTATCAAAACCATTGTTTTAATGCTGTCGAAGTCTGTTTCATTTATCCCATCTCTTAATAACCATCTAAAGATTTCCATCCTATAAACTAAGGGAGTTCTTAAGGTTAGCCATTATATTCCTTTGTATCCACCTTCTAGCTTGGTGTTTCCATAGGTACCAATAAAACAACTGTTTACAATGAGAGGTCTCTAAAAATTTACCAATTTAGAAGTTTTTCCAATTTAAAGGATCCATTGTTAGGATTTTTAGTTGTGATTCAAACCAGTAAGATGCAAGAGGCATCCCCAAAAGCGAGTGCAAAGGATGTAGCCTTCACAAGAACCAGAAAGTTTCCTCCCAAATATAGTCTAAGAAAGTAAAGGCCTTTGTTGTACAGGAACACAAGGAAGGTTGAGACAACAAAGGCGCTTTATGGACTGGGACCCCTTATGACACATTTCCCTGAAGCTGGCATAGCTGGACAAAAAGACTGCTTGGAATCCCAGTCTATGCAACTTTCTGCCAAATGTACACCATATGTGTACCTTCTCAACTGCAGAGACTAAGCTACCAAAACAGAGTAGAAGATGCCTAAGCTCAGGTAGAATATTTATATCTCAAAGCCATGGGGAGATGATGCACGTTCCTCCTAGAAGGGCATTTGTTTCCTTAAGGTCAGAATTTTGAAAAAAAAAGTTTAAAAAACTTTTTGGCCAAAATAATCACAATTTTACCAAGGCTTTTGAATTATTGTTGCTTTCTGTGGGGAATCAATTTTGGTGTTACAAAAACGAAGTTGAGAGAGAGAGACGAATAGCATGAAGGAGAGCATTGCAGTGGACACTTAGAGGAGCGGGGAGGAGCAATGGAGAACAGGTCCAGCTTTAGGGGCCTTTTAAAAATTCGGATATAATTCAAGCCATTTTTTGTTGCTTTTCTGCAAGAAGTTACTTTCTCATTTACTCTTTTAGAAGCTTCTAAATACCAATCAAAATGAGCATTCCATTTGGTCTCTTTGATCTTATAGCCCGCTTTCTCTAGCTGTGTACACCCAAAAAACTCAGTATTGGAATGTCCAAAGAACCCCGTTTTGGCCATTTTTAGGATGAGATCTCCTTTTGTATAGCTTCCCCAATTAAGTATTTGCAAGTATAAGCTCAGTATGTAATGTACCTAAACCTGGCTGTGGTGTTAGTCATAGGTTAGCAATCTGTCACCCTTCTTTCTTTTGTTTAGAAAGCTTTGTTTCCCATTTCAGAGTCTGTTTTTCAGGATAAATTACTATTGAAACTGTATGTGGTGGGCCAGTGTGCTGTTTCTGAGCTGAACTCTCCTAGTTGTCACCCTAGAGTCATTTCAGGTCTCAGTTTCTCCCTCTGACAGTCTAAAGCCTCGATGGGCACTGGGAACACTGGATGGCCAAATCTTTTTGTGTGTCCCCAGATGGGCCACTTTCTGTAAATTAAAGAATGGGTTTCCCTATGGGACTGCTGTGTGGTATAAAGGACTGGCCTCCACCACTCCTGCAAGTTTCTCAGTTGCCTGAGAAAGCCATACCTGGCCAGGAAGAGCTCTGTCCCCTATCTTTGGAGTTAAGAGCTCTTATATGGTGTCTACACTATATTCCAACCAATTCTGTTAAAGTAGTCAATTCAAGGAAAGGTGCCAAGCGGCCCCCTACCTTCTCACCCAGCCTGAACCTTCCCAGTGGCTCTCGACTGGGTACTTTCTCGGTATCTCTGAACTGAGAAGTCAGGTACCTTTTTCATCTACCACTGAATAAAACTCAGGATTGTCAACCCAGATGGCAAAACTGAGATCAGGAGAGACTCACCCAAATTCGTATGGACATGTAGAGAGGTGGACTGGCACAAGGGGCCTTGCTGGTACCAAGGCTCCAGATCCTTGTAAAGTTCCGGTGAGGGGAAGAAGCCTCCGCTGGGCCCCTTTGTGGCCGCTAAAACTGTCCACTGGAACGTAAGAGCAGTGAGTTTCCCTTTTTTGGGGGAACTTACTGAGGACTGTATCCCAGGAGACAGCCTCTCAGATAGCTCTGAGGAACTGCTCTCAAGAAGTAGGGGAGGAGGTTTGGGAAATAAGAATTATCAACTCTAAGTCTTGGTAAAAGATCACTGCTAATCACCAAAAAACAGGTATCTCGTTAGTGATTTTAGTGCTTTTCTGTGGATGGAAAGGTGCACAAATCTGAGGTGATTGGAGTTTTTCCTTAGTTGTGCATCTTAACTATCTAGGGGCCAGGTATCCGAAATACAGAATGTTTCATCTTGTTTTTTTTCCATCCTGAATACCCCTCCAGGCACACTGTTGGTGAGCAACTGCCCTGAGTAGTGACTTAACTCTTTGTATAAGTGGATGATGAATGAACCTCCTTGTTCTTTTTGTTCTCAGCTGCGAGGAAGGGAGTGCAGCAGAAAGAGCTCAGAATGGAGAGCGAGAGCGAGCCAGGCTGCATTCTAGACATATTAATTATGAGCAGTGTGAGCAGGAGGGAGGTGCTTATCCTCTGTGTGCCTCAGTTTCCCTTCTGATAAATGGTGACAGTAGAACCTATCTTGTCAGGTAGTCGTGTAGAGATTCTAAACCTATCATCTATATCTGATGATAGTATCATCTGATACTATCATCTCTAGTGGATATACAGCACCTTATACAGGGTAGAGTCTCCATATGTGATAAGTCTTATTAAGAAATCAAATGAATTACAGGAAATTGGAAGAGTCAACTTTCCAGAGCTGCGCATGTCCCAAAAGACTGTCTTTTGCCCCAACATTTGACCCCACATGGAAGGGCTGTACCAGGGTACCAAACCTGGGGAGAGCTGCATGAGCCCCAGTGGGGCAGCAGACCTGAGGCCTGGCCTTCTTTTTCCCACCCTCAGGGCTTGAAGAAGATCTCTGCCTACATGAAGTCCAGTTGCTTCCTCCCAGGCCCTCTGTTTCTAAAGACTGCCATGTGGGGCAACAAATACTGCCCTGTAACCAGGAGACGGGAGTGAGGAGCCATTGTCCTGGAGACCAGGTGGACCTCCCTGTGCACAGAACTGTCTGTCTTTTTTTTTCTCCTTCTTTTCACTCTAGATGCCGTCTTGGCCCCCTTTATCTCCCTCCCAACCCCCTTTTCAACCATCCTTTATTCAGTTCCCCACTTTTCTTCAGCAAAGTTCCTCCCCCACCCCACATTATCCCTCCTGCACTAAAGCCAACCAGACTATCCTTCCCTTCCATGGTTGCTTCTGCTGTGAGGAGCCCAACCAGACCCCTGGCCCACAGAGCTCTGCTCCGAGATCCCAGCACTGCCCTGAAGATCAGAATTGGCCTGGTGTGCAGGTGAAGGCCCTGCCTCCCAGTGTGGTTCCTGCCCAGCCCTGTCTGATCCCCAGTAAAGCCTTAATGATACCTGCTGTGTCTTGTCTTATTCCCTTCTGGCTTCCTGGAGTCACGACTCACTGTTGGGTGTGTGTGGGTGTCCATTTTTCCTTCTGTTGTCCACTGCAGAGGCTCCGTGGATGGGCATGCATGTGTGTGTGTGGCGGGGGGTTGGGGACAGGTGGCATTATACTATTGCTTGCTCCTTTCTAGTTCTACTTCATGTACCTCTGTTCTTTAGCATGGGGTCTCTACAGAAGGGGGGCCCTTCTGTGCCTGGTTCCCTCCTTAATTCGGCATTCATGGGATGCCTCCTGTCAGCTTGTGGTACTCTGTGTCATGGTTCAGGGGGCTCTTGGGTGTGCTGGGGAAGGAGTTTGAGTAGTCTACTGATAGTGTGGGATCCTGGTGGCCTACCTTCTGTCACCCTTTCCTGGAGGCTTTCCCTGCTTTAGATACCCTTCATCTGTGTTCTTATATCTCAATAAAACATACCCCCACTGTATTATAATTGTTGTTTTACTTGTTTTGCTCTCCAACGCAACCATAAAGTCATTGAGGAGAGAATCCATGTCTTATTTGACTTTATACTTCTTATATCTATCATACTGCCTGGCGCACAATAAATATGTAATGAAATTTGGAAATTTGAAAGAATTATCTCCAGTTAAACCCCGGCGAACTCTACAGCCATTATATGGGTTTAGAGCCTTGGATATAGTTATCTCAGCCACCTGAGATAAAGAATACATTTCAGAAGATTTAAAATCTACAGGTCTGGGGGAAAGCCATTAGCTCTCTCTAACTTAAGCATTTAGTAGGCTGTAGCTGCCCCTTGGATATCTTGATCTGAAATGGGCAGGCCTAGTGGGCTGGATCAAGTGTAGCCACTCTGTGCAGTCAAGAGGTCATGTGGCCATCTTATGTTAGGATACCTGCAAAGTGTAGGACTCTTTAGAATACCATCTTATTAGCAGGTTCCTCAAACAGTGGCTGGATAGTGGAGTTGGGCCATCTTAAGGCACGGCCTCAAGTCTTAGCTCAAAACAGGGAGTAGCTTTAGAGAAGTATCCTGTTGAACATTTGTCCAGAGGACCATTTCTTGCAGTTATTATATAAACAGCAGTAAAAATAATGTTAAAGGTCTTTAAGAATTAAGTGATTAAAGATAAAAGTGGTATGCTAAAAAAAAGTCCAGGAAAGGAGAGCAGCCAAGATGGTGGAGTAGTAAGACCCTGAGTTCACAGTCTCTTGGGAGCACTACACCAAAATCACAACTCTCTGCAGAAGAACCCATCAATCAAAAAGACTGGGACCTACCAGTAAAGATCTTCTATAACTAAAAGACACAAAGAAGGAACCACAACAAGATGGGCAAGAGGGGAGGACTCCCGATATAATGAAATCCCATACCCTCTAGGTGGATGACCCTTTTTTTTTCTACCAATACCAATACAATTTTATTGGAATATGGAATGTGAACAGATGTTTCCAAACAGTCTAACTTATACAAATGTATGGCATTATTAAATAGTTAACAAAGATCCTGAAATGTGACGTAGTGGTAGACACTTTGAGCTCCAGCTCACCCAGCTGAGGTGTGTGAGGTCCCCAGAGCTGTGGCGTGGCTCTGTAGCTGGGGTCAGGGAACTGCTTGCAAACCATGAGTGAGAGTTCTGAGCCCTGCATCAGGCTCCCCAGTCTGGGGGTTCAGCACTGGGAAGATGAGCCCCCAGAGCACCTGGCTTTGAAGGCCAGTGGGGATTAACTGAAGGGGGAAAGAGATTTCACTCTTAAAGGGTGCACATGAACTGGAGGGACCCCCTGAAGTGCTGGCCTCAGCCAACTAAAGAGTTCGGGACGTGCACTATCACAGGCACCAAGCACCCTTAGACCGGAACGAGGGGCACAGTTAGGAGGTGGTCTGTGCTGTGTCAAGGGGCTCGGCTGCACTACAAGAAGTTCTTGGCTTACCCCTGGATCCTTACCATCATGTGGCTGGAGAAATTGGGCATGTGGATCAGGCAAAAGGCTGATTGGCAGCAGGTAAAGTTGCTGCTGTGATCTCCTTCTGGTCGACCATCCCTACTCAGCAGAGACCAGAGCTGCCCTTCATCTTTCAGCCCTGCTGTCCCCTGTGTTTTCTCAACACCACAGAAGGACAAGAAAGGCCTGAGCCTGTCAGAACCAAGGAAGCTGATAAGAGGGCGAAGAGAGACCTCGGTGATCTCTGAGAAAGAGTGAAAGCTGACACAGGGTGTGAAAATTTCACCTGTTTTGAAAGGAATCTCAAGAAAGAAATACAGAGCAGAAGCAAGAAGAACTACAGTCCTGCAGCCTGTGGAATGGAAACCACAATCACGCAAAGTTAGACAAAATGAAATGGCAGAGGAATATATCCCAGATGAAGGAGCAAAATAAAACCCCAGAAAAACAACTAAGTGAAGTAGAGATAGGCAACCTTCCGGTAAAAGAATTCAGAATAATGATAGTGAAGATGATCCAGGATTTCAGAAGAAGAATGGAGGCAAGGATCGAGAAGCTGCAAGAAATGTTTAACAAAGACCTAGAAGAATTAAAGGGTGCACACAAAATATCACACATACTGGGACCCAGAGCAAATGCAGTAATTTGATAGGATCCTGAGTCAGACCTAGCTGCTGGTCTTGCAGAGCCTCCTGGAGAGGTGGGGGGTGGCTGTGGCTTACCCTGGGGACACAGATACTAGTGGCAGACATATTTAGGAACATTCAACCAAAGTAAACACTCCTGTTGGTTGCTGCCGTCTTAGCTCAGTAGTACCAAGCCCTGGCCCCCCACCAACAGCCTGTAGGCACCAGTGCTGGGATGCCTCAGTCCAAACAACTAACTAAGCAGGGGCAGTGTTCCGTCTATCAGCAGACAGGCTTCCTAAAGACTCCTGAACCCATAGCCACCTCTAGACACGCCCCTAGATGTTGCCCTGCCCAGCAGAAGGCCAAGACTCAGCTCCATCCACCAGTGGGCAGGCACCAGCCCTTCCTGCCGGGAAGTCTGCACTAGCCTCTAGACCAGCTCCATCTATCAGGGGGTAGACACCAGAATCAAGAAAACTATGATCTTGCCTCCTGCACACAGAGTCCACCAATAGCAGCCCATACGCTACCTTGGGACCAGCTGGGCCCTGGCCCTGCCCACTAGCCAGCCAATGCAACCTTCAGGACACTCTGGACCCCATACCCAAGTGTATCAGGAACTGCTCCCACCCCCACCCCAATGATCTGAAATGAGGTCTTGGACCCCTGGGCCCTGCAGGCAGACTCCAGGAACCAGTTCTGCCTGCCAGTAGTGTGGCACTAACCCCAGGATCTGGCAACAGCCCTGGAGTCTTCAGAAACTTGGCTCTACCAACCAGTGAGACAGCACTAGCTCCTTGGCCCCCTAGGCTTCTGTAACCAGCTGGCTCATGGCCAGGCTCTGCTAAACTGCAGTTGGAGCATCTGCATAAGGCAGGACCTGGCAACAAGCAAGCCTACCAGACCACCCATATAGCCTGACACAACAAAAGGACCCATGCAGCCCTCTTAGGGGGAACCCCTAGAGCATATAGCTTGGATGATGAGAGGGGAGTGCACTGCTGGGATGCATAGGACATCTCCTGCAGAAGGCCACTTCTCCAAGTTTGAGAAATGTAACTAACCTACCACATACATAAAAATACAAAGAGCAACTTAGACAAAATGAGGTGACAAAGGGATATGTTACAGATGGAAGAATGAGATAAAACCTCAGAAGAACTAAGTAAAGATATCATTCCCTCCAGGAGGAGAATGGATGTACAGAGTGAGAAGTTAGAATTTGTTAACAAAGAGTTAGAAAATATAAAGGACAACCAAACAGAGACGAAGAATACCATAACTGAAATGAAAAATACACTAGAAGGAATCAGTAGTAGTCTAAATGATACAGAAGAATGGATCAGTGAGCTGGAAGACGGAGTAGTGTAAATCACTGCCACTGAACCCAAAAAAAGAAAGAAAGGGAGTGAGGACAGTTTAAGAGACCTCTGGGACAACATCAAGCACACTAATATGTGCATTATAGGGGACCCAGAAGGAGAAGAGAGAGAGAGAAAGGACCTGAGAAAATATTTGAAGAGATAATAGCTGAAAACTTCCCTAACCTGGGAAAGGAAACATTCACCCAAGTCCAGGAAGCACAGGGAGTCCCATACAGGATTAGGCCAAAGACAAACACACCAAGACACACTGTAATCAAAATGACAAAAATTAAAGATAAAGAGGGAATATTAAAAGCAGCAAGAGTAAAACTAACAGATAACATGCAAGGGAACTCCCATAAGCCTATCAGCTGATTTTTCAGCAGAAACTCTGCAGGCCAGAAGGGAGTAGAATGATAAATTTAAACTGATGAAAGGGAAACACCTACAACCAAAAATACTCTACCCAGCAAGGCTCTTGTTCAGATTTGATGGAGAAATCAAAAGCTTTAAGACAAGCAAAAGCTAAAAGAATTCAGCACCACCAAACCAGCTTTACAACAATTATTAAAGGAAACTTCTCTAGGTGAAAAAAGAAAGGCCACAAATAGAAACATGAAAATTATGAAATGAAAAAGCTCACTGATAAAGGCAAACATACAGTAAAGGTAGGAAATCATCCACACACAAGGCTAGAAGGGAGGTTAAAGACAAAAATAATAAAATCATTTGTATCCACAATAAGCAGTTAAGAGATACACAAAACAATTAGATGTAAAATATATGATACTGAAAACAGTAATTGTGAGGGGAGGAGAGTAAAATGCAGGGTTTTTTCTACTAAACATTTATAGAAGCCTTAACACCTATCCTGCTGGAACTATTCCAAAAAATTGCAGAGGAAGGAACACTTCTGAACTCTATGAGGCCACCATCACCCTGATGCCAAAACCAAAAACATCACAAAAAAAGAAAATAACAGGCTAATAACACTGATGAACATAGATGCAAAAATTCTCAATAAAACACTATCAATCTGAATCCAATAATACATTAAAAGGGTCCCACACCATGAAAAAGTGGGATTTACCACAGGGATCCAAGGATTTTTCAATATCTGCAAATCAATTAATGTGATACACCACATTAACAAACTGAAGGCCATATGACCATCTCAATAGATGAAGAAAAAGCTTTTGATAAAATTCAACATCCATTTATGGTAAAAATTCTCCAGAAAGTGGGCACAGAGGGAACATACCCCAACATAATAAAGGCCATATATGACAAACCCACAGCTAACATCATACTCACTGATGAAAAGCTGAAAGCATGCCCTCTAAGATCAGGAACAAGACAAGGATGCCCACTCTCGCCACTTTTATTCAACATAGTTTTGGAAGTCCTAACCACAGCAATCAGACAAGAAAAAGAAATAAAAGGAATCCAGATTGGAAAGGAAGAAGTAAAACTTTCACTGTTTGCAGATTACATGATACTATACATAGAAAATCCTAAGGACACCACCAGAAAGCTAGTAGGGCTCATCAATGAATTTGGTAAAGTTGCAGGATACAAAATTAATACACAGAAATCGCTTGCATTTCTATACACTAACAACAATCAGAAAGAGAAATTAAGGAAACAATCCCACTTACCATCACATAGAAAAGAATAAAATACCTAGGAATAAACCTGCCTAAGGAGGCAAAAGACCTGGACTCCAAAAACTATAAGACACTGATGAAAGAAACTGAAGATGACACAAATGGATGGAAAGATATGCCATGCCCTTGGATTGGAGAATCCAAGGACAATACTTGAATCAATATTGTCCTTGAATCAAGGACAATACAAGAATCAATACTGTTAAAATGATCATACTACCCACGGCAATCTACAGATTCAATGCAATCCCTATCAAATAATCAAGGGCACGTTGCACAGAACTGGAACAAAAAATTTAAAAATTGGCATGGAAACACAAAAGACCCCCAAAAGCCAAAACAATATTAAGAAAGAAGAATGGAGCTGGAGGAATCAGGCTCCCTGACTTCAGATTATACTACAAAGCTACAGTAATCAAAACAGTGTGGTACTGGCACAAAAACAGAAATACAGATCAATGGAACAGGATAGAGAGCCCAGAAATAAACTACTTATGGTCAATTAATCTATGACAAAGGAGGCAAGAATATACAAAGGAGAAAAGACAGTCTCTTCAATAAGTGGTGCCGGGAAAACTGGACAGCTCCACGTAAAAGAATAAAATTAGAACATTCTCTAACACTATATATAAAAATAAACCCAAAATGGATTAAAGACATAAATACAAAACCAGATATTATAAAACTCTTAGAAGAAAACACAGGCAGAACACTTTTTGACATAAATTGCAGCAATACTTTTTGGATCCATCTCCTAGAGTAAAAGAAACAAAAGAAAAAAATAAACAAATGGGACCTAATTAAACTTAAAAGCTTTTTCACAGCAGAGGAAAACATAAACAAAACGAAAAGACACCCTATGGGAGGGGAGAAAATATTTGCAAATGATGAGACTGACAAGGGATTAATTTCCAAAATATACAAATAGCTCATACAGCTCAACATAAAAAAACAAACAACCCCATCAAAAAACGGGCAGAAGACCTAAGTAGATATTTCTCCAAAGAAGACATACAGATGGCCAATAAGCACATGAAAAAATGTTCAACATCACTAATTATTAGAGAAATGGAAATCAAAACTGCAATAAGGTATCATCTCACACCAGTCAGAATGCCCACTATCAAAAAAATCTACAAATATTAAGTGCTTGAGAGGGTGTGGAGAGAAGGAAACCCTCCTACACTGTTGTTGTGAATGTAAATCGGTGCAGCCTCTATGGAGAACGGTATGCAGGTTCCTTAAAAAACTAAAAATAGAGCTATCATATGATCCAGCAATCCCACTCCTGGGCATATATCCAGAAAAGATGAAAGCTCTAATTCGAAAAGATACATGCACCCCAATATTCATAGCAGCACTATTTACAACAGCCAAGATACGAAAGCAACTTAAATGTCCACCAACAGATGAATGGATAAAGAAGATGTGACACACACACACACGCACGCACACACACACACAACGGAATATTACTGAGCCATAAAATAGGAAATAATGTCATTTTCGGCAACGTGGATGGACCTAGAGATTATCATACTAAGTGAAGTAAGACAGGGAAAGATAAATACCACATATCACTTATACGTGGAATCTAAAAAAGGATACAAACGAACTTATTTACAAAAGAGAAACAGATACGCAGGCATAGAAAACAAACATGGTTACCAAAGGGGTAAGGGTGGGGGCAGGGAGGGATAAATTAGGGAGTTTGGGATTAACAGATACACACTACGTATATAAAATAGATAAACAACAAGGACCTACTGTATAGCACAGGGAACTATATTCAATATCTTTTTATAACCTATAATGGAAAAGAATTGAAAAAAAAGAATGTGTGTGTGTGTATAACTGAATCACTTTGCTGCACACCTGAAACTAACACAACACCATAAATCAACTATACTACAATTTTTAAAAAAGACATGAGAGAGCGGGAAAAAATGCCCAGATCAAAAATAAATCTGACATGAAGAAAATAAAGTCTAGTAGAGCTAAAAGTTAATGAAACTGCTAAGATAAGTCAGTAAATGTTTTTGGCTTTGCGGGCCATATTGTCTCTGTGACAATTGGTCCCCTTAGCAGCCATAGACAATACATAAATGAATGGATGGAGCTGTATTCCAATAGAACTTCAAAAACAGGTGGCCTTAGTTTCCCTACTCATGATTTAGAAGCTCAAGTTAAAAGGGCATAGCTACGTTAAAGCTTAAATCTTAGATTTGAAATGTAAAAGGTGATTATCAAGGAAAAAAGGAGCAAAATATCTCAATCCTTTAAAAAAGAAGGAATATGTGATAATGAAGTCAGGTGCAAGTGAAGTTTTTCTAATCACTGTGGTCAAAATTATAAAAGGTAAAGACATACATTTTAAAGTCTGGGCTAGAAGCAGTAGAATGTATGTACTTCAAACTGAGGCAACCAAAAAAGATGAATTTTCTTGTGGTTGGGATCTGGCAGAGTTCTTAAGACTTGGGATTCTTTGGCACCTCATGGCAGTGCTCCTACACCATTCAATGTGTACCTTTCCCTCTAGAACGAGAAAACAAGACATTCTGAGAACATGGCTGCCCGCATTGGGGTCTCCTCCATTGACCTGTAATTACCTGCTGTTAATTACAAGTTCCATGCCTAGTATTCCTCCATTATCATTGTATCAGCAGAGAAAGATGATGCTGATAGAGATCCCAAGCCAGCAGCCTACAAAAAAATGGAAGTTTAGTCTTCCTTCATATCCCATGGGGAATAGTCCAGGCTGTTGAGGCAGTTTTGCTCCATGAAGTTATTCAGGAACTCAGGCTCCTTCCATCCTGTGGCTCTGCCATTCGTAAGGCTGCTTCCTCATTTCCTTGGTTGCAGCTATATCATGAGTATGGGAAAGAAAATAGAGCAAACCCAAGGAAGCAACTTCCCATTATACAAGTGAGGCAGAAGTTGCAAACATCACAACTGATCACATTCCATTTGTGATCAGTTGTGTGGCTTTACCTAGTCACAAGGGTAGACACATATTTCAACAGAAGAATAGATTTGGTGGACAGTTGCAGTCTCTCCCACACCCAGGAGGGTGAGGATTAAAGGTTAAACTCAAGGAGAAACCTTGGGTTTAAGCCAGTGGTTTCAAGCAGGTAGGATAGAGACTAAGGTATTAAAGATAAGATGTTTATCTTCAGATAGACCTAAGGGGAGTGGCATATCCTTTAGTGTTCCTTGTTGCTGAAACAGGAAAATAATTTTTTAGAGGTATCAGGTAGCTCACTGAATCCCTGGGAGGGCCAAGGAGTTGGCATTGGAAGCTGGGTAGCTAGGAAGTGTGCCTAACCACAAGTGGGACTGTCCTAGAGACAACCCCACAGCCACTGCTGGGCACAGACACTGGGGCTCCGAACCCTGACATGTGGCACTGGAGGCGAACGTGTCACCACTGTTGCCTCCAAAATCCTGATCCCTCCACCACTACCTGTGCCAGATAAATTCTCAGGGCCTGACTCTTTGGAACTGAGGTCCTGTACCACCGTGTGCAGTTAACAGAGCCTGGGTCACAGGCCCGTGCCTCAGCCACAAGGGAGGCTGGAAGAGCAAGTGAATTAGGGTTAAGTTCTGCTGTATATAACTAAATAATAACAGTGGCTTAAATAGGACAGAAGTTTATTTCTCATGTGAAAGAAGATCTGGAGGTAGATAGTTAAGCACTGAGAATGTTGGCTTCATAGTAGGTTTAATGACTTAGTTTCTTAACTTTATGCTTCATCATCCTCAGCAGGTGTTTTCCATTCTCTATGTCACCTCATAGACACAAAACGGCTGCTAAAGCCCTGTCACATCTGTGTTCCAGACAGCAGGAGGGAGAAAGAGGAATGGGGCTTGCTCTTTCCCTC
>NW_006774564.1:2042058-2044719 GCF_000442215.2 Lipotes vexillifer | reverse complement strand
TCTTTCCCTCTTAAAGAAACTTCCTGAAAGTAACGTATAACACTTCTATTTATTATCTCATTGGCTGGAACTTAATCATTTTGGAAATGATGTCTTCCTGGGAAGTAACATGCCCAGCAGAAGTGGAGATTCTGTGACAACAGAAGATGGGGAGATGGGATATCGAGTGTCAACTAGCAATCTTTTACCTTGGGGAGGTGGGACCTATAATGTGAGAAATTCCCCACCTATAAGAATGATGTTTAAAAGATGCAGAGGATAGATGCCTAACAGAAACATAACCTTTTCCACACGTGCATTCCCAAACAATCATCCCTATAGCCACCACAAGACACTCATGCAACCATCCCTGTACAAACAAAAACACGTGCACCCTCTTTCACCCAAAACAGGAACCACCCAAAGTGTTATCAACTACTGCATCCAGTTCCAAGTTTGGCATCTCGGGGTGACATTCAGATTGATATTTTGAAAACGACAGACTAAAGCATAATGTCAGTGACTTCCAGTTCATCCCCTATGAAATAGTAAGGGAATGGGAGGTGTAAAACAGGGAAAATTAAGCGAGCTCTATAATTTAATAGAAAACAGCCTGCACTCAGATTTGCAGATAAGCTGTTTTGCATTTATCTACAATGCTTATAGGACGTCCTTCTTTGGTGAGAGGATTCCAGAGGGTCCCTGGATCGGCTCTTGTGTCCATCCTTCTGGTGACCCCACTTCCAGGTTCACGATCGTCCCACTTTATTAGTCTACCACCTGATTGATAACAGACACAGAGACCAGCCTGCTCTACATGGTAACTCAAGACTTGGAAGCAAAGAAGAGGGTCCAGTCCTGGTGGATTCCAGAACATGTCCATTGTCCTATTCCTATTTAATCAGATCTGGCTTTTCCCAGACTCTCCTTGGTGGGGTAGCCACAACCCCTGAAAAAGCATAGTCCTGCCTAAAAGGCCCAACAGCCACTCTGCATTTCCTACATTCTTCTACTTTTCTTCCCATTTTAAACATAATTTTGGAAGGAAGCAGATACGGTTTCAGTCACAGTTCCAAAAAAAACATCTGTTAATACAGTTGGAAACATTACACCACAAAAGATACAGTTCTCTCATTTTCCCTCCAACTTCTCACACAGCATGAACATTATCCTGTTTATCCTATTCCCACCCCTCGCCACCACTGTAAATACCCTCTCTAATGACAGTAACCTCAGGTTGGCCCTGGGTCTCCATGTGTCCTCTGCACCACAGCACCTATTCATTTGAAATTCAAACATACTCACATCTATATAATCTTTTCTTCTGGATTTAAATCTCACGTGTGAAGCACCTATAGTTATTTCTATTGAAAACCCCCCCAAAACACTAAGAGCTCATGCCTGTTGGTCCTCAGCAATGTTTCATTACAATTTGGCCTAAGCAAGGAGCATACTAGACCACGAAAGCTCATCAGCCACCCTCCAGACACAGAGTTCTTTGCTGATCCCCGGGACCTCCCGGAACCTGAACTTCCGTGCTGACTCCAAGCACTTCGGCCATCTGCTTCAAGAACAGGGCATTTCGTGTTGTGTTGTCACCCAACCAGAACAGAGAGAAATTTTTAAAGTTCCTTGAGAGCATGAAGCACTTTTCTGAAGCAAACTCTTCTCTTCTCCTTCCATTCTCATTAGAAGGAAGGGAATCAATGCATCGTTGCGTCTACTTTGTGTCAGGCTCTATACGAGCTCCAAATTAAAAAAAAAAAATTGGCTTAAGTCACAGTCCCTGCTCTCAGGCAACGTACAGTTTACCGGCAGAGACAGACATTTAAACCAGCAATTAGAGTTCAGTGTGGAAAGTGCTGATGGAGAACACTGAATCCTGTAGGAACAGGGATTTTAAAAGTCAGTGCATTTAAATTAGCTGCGGGGAGGTGGAGGAATGTCCGGCAGGATAAACCAAACCCCAGTGGCTTAATGTATATTTATTTCTTGCATATGCTTCACGTCCACTGTGGTCAACAGGCCCAGGTTTTCATGGTCTGTGAGAGATCCAAACTGATGGAGGCCTCTGCTTGGCACCTGCTCCCAGTCATGACAGCAATCGGAAGCAGATATGGCTACTCCCACACTGGCTTTTAAAGCTTCTGCCTGGAAAACGTGTGTAATTTCCACTGCATTTAATTGGCCAAAGCAAGTCAGAATGTCACACGTAAGTTCAAGAGGGTAATGAAGCTCCCCTAAAAGGAAAACAATCAGAAATCTTTGGTGACCATCACTAATGCTTCCCACAAGGGTTATCAGCTGTGGCTCCTCTAGGCAGGGGCTTCTCAGCTTACCTTACACAATGAATAGGCATTAGGCAGGCTTAGTTGGCCAGAGCAAAAGCATTCCAGGCAGGGGGCACAGCAAGTCCAAAAGCGTGAAGATAAAAGAGAACATGGTGCTTCTGGATAATTTATATTTACAAATTTATATAGCATCCATCCATTCTAAATGTTTTAAAAACACTGGCTTACTCCTTACAAGGTCCCAGTGAGGGAGGGTTCATTTGTCAGAGAAAGTACAGAGGCACAGGAGGCCAGAGTTTACTGTAGCAGAGCCAGGACCCGAACCCAGGTAGCCTGACTCTAGAGTCTAGGGAATTCAGAAAAGCTAGAACCCAGTGCTCCAGGGCAGGGA
>NW_006774564.1:2037251-2042035 GCF_000442215.2 Lipotes vexillifer | reverse complement strand
CTCCAGGGCGGGGAAAGAGGCGGGCGCCTGCCAAGAGATGTAGCTGGAAAGGAAGCAGAGGTCAGATTATGAAGAATTTTGTAAACTGGAGGAGATTGTCTTTTCCCCGGCCCAAAAAAACCCTTTAGCCGTATTCAAGTAGGGGAGTGACATGAGCAAGCCTGCACATTAGAAAAATCACTGGCTAAATGTCACTTCCTTCCCTCTCCCCTATCATCCACCTGAACTCCTTAAATCCCTTTGTATCCACATGGCTCATTGTTAGTCCTGCAGCTGAAGGATAAGGAAAATGCAATTTCTGTACCAAGTCCAGGTGTTTTCATAAGCCCTTAAACTGTCTTTAAAGGCAGATCCATGCCCATACACATCAGAGTCCCTCACTCCACCCATCCCATCAATGAAATAACTCTACAAATTTTTCTTGAATCACATAAGTTATTTCCTTCTGAACTGGAAATGCCTTAATCCAGTTGCTCAACAATGAATACAAATGAATTTCCCTAATACTTTTTGGGGAACTCCTCCACCAAATTCAATTCAGCTATCACAAGTTTTTGTTTTAAAAAGTTCTTATTGACGCTACTTGCACAAACCCATCACTAGTCTACTAGTTTCACACTTGTGCGATCTCTGTGCCTCTGGGATGATAGGGCATCCACTTCCCTTCTTTCCTTGAAGGGAACCACTGTGAGAGTGTTCTCTTCTTGTCCATCTTAGAATTAGAGTTAGGGGCAGTTGGGACCTGGGGGAGCCACATCTCCTGTGGAATGGATCTGTTCCTGTGACCTTCCCTGCTTTCTTGGTTTTGGATAACCGTTAAATGGATTTTCCCTAACAAACATAATAACTAGAAAAATTTGGAACATGTGATTTTTCTACAGTCTATCTGGAATTCAGGTGCAATATGGACCTATGCTTTTAAAACCTCTCCTTTACAATTGCCATGGTACTCTCTTCTGTCATCACTTTTTCCCAGGATTCTTTTCTCAGGGGACTGCAAGGCCAATTTCCCATTTCCTTGCCTCTTCCCTGTGGTGAACAGACTCTAAAATGGCCCTCATAATTCCACCTTCCAGTACTCAACGATCTTGTGAAACCCTCTCCCCCTGAGTGTAGGCAGGACCTATGATTTCTTCTAATAAACTGCAGCAGAAGTAATGGGATGTCATTTCCTTGATTATATTACATAGGACTGCAGTGTCCCTCTTTCCAGGAGACTCTTTCTACCTTACTGGGTTTGGGGAAGCAAGGTCATCTTTGTTGGGTCACAGGATATGATTTGAATTTTAGAAGATATTGACAAATTGTCCTCCAAAGTAGCTATACCAATTCACAAGTTCACCAGCAAGAAATCCTTATCAATTTCCCAAGCTTTGCCAACACTTCACAAACTTTAAATTTGTTCATCTGAAAAATGGTCCTCTTACTGGTATAATTTGCAGTTTCTTGGACTATAAACATTTTTTAAACTTTCTTTGGCCATCAATATTTCTATTTCCATAAATCATCTGTTCACAGATTTTTGTCCTTTTTAAAAAAACCTGAGTTGCCTCCACAATGAGGTATCACCTCACACCAGTCATAATGGCCATCATCAAAAAGTCTACAAATAATAAATGTTGGCGAGGATATGGAGAAGAGGGAATCCTCCTACACTGAAGGTGGGAATGTAAATTGGTGCAGCCTCTATGGAGAACAGTAGGAAGGTTCCGCAAAAAACTAAAAACAAAGTTACCATATGATCCAGCAATCCCACTCCTGGGTATATATCCAGAAAAGACAAAAACTCTAATTCAAAAAGATACATGCACACCAATGTTCACAGCAGCACTATTTACAACAGCTAAGACATGAAAGCAACCTAAATGTCCACTGGAAGGTGAATGGATAAAGAAGACGTGATATATAGGCACAATAGAATATTACTCAGCCATAAAAAAGAATGAAATAATACCATTTGCAGCAACATGGATGGACCTAGAGATTATCATACGAAGTGAAGTAAGTCAGACAAAGACATATATATCATTTATATGTGGAATCTAAAAAAGATACAAATGAACATATTTACAAAACAGAAACAGACTCACAGACATAGAAAATAAACTTATGGTTACCAAAGGGGAAAGGCAGTGGCAGGGGATAAATTAGGAGTTTGGGATTAACAGACACTCACTAGTATATATAAAATAAACAGTAAGGACTTACTGTATAGCATAGGGAACTATATTCAATTAAAAAAAAACAACCTGGGCTTCCCTGGTGGCACAGTGGTTGAGAGTCCGCCTGCCGATGCAGGGGACACGGGTTCGTGCCCCGGTCTGGGAAGATCCCACATGCCGCGGAGCAGCTAGGCCCGTGAGCCATGGCCGCTCAGCCTGCGCGTCCGGAGCCTGTGCTCCACAATGGGAGAGGCCACACAGTGAGAGGCCCGCGTACCGCAAAAAAAAAAAACCCCAAAAAACCCAAGTTGCCTTAATAAGAGTTCTTTACATGGTCTCTATACTGGTCCTTTATCTCACTTGTCATTTCGTCACAAAAAATTTTTATGTGGAATAATGTTGAATTTGTAAATCTTTCCCTTTATAGCTTTTTAAAATGTCTTAGAGAAATGTTTCCTACCCTATGATCCCAAACATTCATACGTTTTCATTAATACTTCTAGAGCTTTGTGTTTAACACTGGGCCTTAAACTCCAGATGACTTAATTTTAGTGACCGGTATGAAGTATGGGTCTATTATTATTATTTTTAATAAATTTATTTATTTTTATTATTTTTGGCTGTGTTGGGTCTTCGTTGCTGTGCGCGACCTTTCTCTAGTTGCGGTGAGTGGGGGCTACTCTTTGTTGTGGTGCGCAGGCTTCTCATTGCGGTGGCTTCTCTTGTTGTGGCTCACGGGCTCTAGAGCGCAGGCTCAGTAGTTGTGGCACACGGGCTTAGTTGCTCCGCGGAATGTGGGATCTTCCCGGACCAGGGCTCGGACGCATGTCCCCTGCATTGGCAGGCGGATTCTTAACCACTGTGCCACCAGGGAAGCCCAGGGTCTATTATTTTTAATTGCTAAGTAACTGTCCCACTCCTATATATTGGTTAGTCTATCAGTTTGAAATATCATCTTTATCACATATTTAAGGGTCTGTTTCTGAACTCCAGTTCTGTTGAGTTCATAGTACCACACAGTTTTACTTATCTTCACCAGGTCTTCACAGGGGATCTAGTCTCATTTAACACACTTGTCATCTACAGCCGTGCAATCTCACCTTTATTTCTAGTACTCTGAAGGGCTGGGCAAGAACCTCTAGCCCTTGAACTCAGGTGTGGGGTGGGGGAATGTCAACATTGCAGTGATTGAAATAACATGTCCTTACTCTCCTTTGGCCTTTACTCCCAAGAGACATCCAGCTGGACACCAGTAACCGCAGTGCTATTTATTGATAAGAGCAGAGAAAGTACAGGCCCCCTAGGGACAGGATGGAACAAAACAAGCAGCGCAAGTATGCCTCCTGCTCAGCATATTCTCTTGTTGCCCCACTGGGCCATCTTGTTGTTGATGGGCATCTTAAGGAAGCGGTCAGACTGCATGTAGGCAGCTATTTTCTCCAAGGCCTGAAGGGAAAGCACACCAAACCTTATAAAGACTCTAACCCAGCCAAAAGACCCATTCCAAAACAGCAACACTCACACGCTGCCTGACTCCACCCCCAAGCCCCTCACCCCTGTCATTTCTTGTAGACAGTGCCTTCAAGGTATAGAAGCCAGGGCCTTCCCAAGACTTAAAGGCTTAGAGGTGTCCAACCTTGATCCCTTTAGGCAAAAGCTGGTGTTGGGCAAGAATCTACCACAGTGGGGTCCCTTGGGGCCCAGGGGAGTCTGTTTTTATAAGAGAAAGGTGCAGGGAGCATCACCTCAAAACGGCACATGAAAGCCTTCAGATTTGGAAATTCATCCAGGCACGTAGGCTCAAAGATATGGTTCTGATCTAACACATCATAGGTGAGGAAATCCACAAAGGTGAGCTAGAGGAACGATAAGATCATCAGGTCTGGGGAGTTCATTAACACCTGCAGAGATAGAAAGGGATCCCCTCCTTTTCCTTTCTTCCTACCTTTTCCCCTGCAAACCATGAGTATTCCCCCAGGAACAAGGAGAACTGTTTCAGTTGTCCAGGTAGCTGTTCCAAGTACTGAGGCTTCAGTGTTTCCTGGGAGAGAAGTAAAAGGGGAAGTGAGAATAGCTGTCATCATCTGCATGCGAATGGAGCAGAATTAACACTTGGGTTCCTCAATCCTGCTTCTTCTTGATGCCTTCCCGCTAAGGAAACTCACGTGGTCAGGGTTGTAGCAGAGCTGTATCAGTTGCATGCGAAAATCCATTATTTGGTTCTCCATCATGTCCACTCGAATCTTTTCTTCTTCAGTCTCACCACCTGTAGGCCAAACTGTCATTTGGCCTTATTCACCCCCAGGTGAGCAGCCCTCACCTCACCAGCCCTACCCCACTCACACATATTGTGCTTGCGGGCGATATAGCGCAAGATGGCGTTGCTCTGGGTGATCTTGTTCTTACCGTCCATGAGATAGGGCAGCTGGAAGGAAAAGGAAAGGCCAAATGAACAACCCGACTCTCTTGCCTATCTGCCTCTCTCTCCTGGGAAAGATAAGACTTGCAGGGAAGTGAACAGTAGAGAGAAGATGCTGTGCCAGGGGAAAGAAGAGAGTAAGTAAAAGTTAGTAACTGAGTCCACACCTGATTCTAGACAGGGGTGCTTAGTGCGTGTGTGTG
>NW_006774564.1:2023907-2037241 GCF_000442215.2 Lipotes vexillifer | reverse complement strand
TGTGTGTGTGTGTGTGTGTGTGTGTGTGTGTGTGTGTGTGTGTGTGTGTGTGTGTGTGTGTGCGCGCGTGCGCGCGCGTATGTGCATGCCATGGGCCCTTTCTTTTTTTTTTTTCCTTAATTATTTATTTTTGGCTGCATTGGGTTTTTGTTGCTGCACGCGGGCTTTCCTTAGTTGTGTCTAGCGGGGGCTACTCTTCGTTGCAGTGTGTGGACTTCTCATTGTGGTGGCTTCTCTTGTTGTGGAGCACAGGCTCTAGGCGTGTGGGCTTCGGTAGTTGTGGCACATGGGCTCTAGAGCACAGGCTCAGTAGTTGTGGCCCAGGGGCTTAGTTGCTCCGTGGCATGTGGGATCTTCCCAGACCAGGGCTCGAACCCATGTCCCCTGCATTGACAGGCGGATTCTTAACCACTGTGCCACCTGGGAAGCCCTGGACCCTTTCTTAGAATAAGGTTTTTAAATGCATAAGGCAAATTACATATATTTACACGATTTATATAATATTAAAAGAACAAAATTGTAAGAGTAATATGTGCCTATGAATGCATTAAATAACAAGAGGTAATAACTATCATACTTTCAAAATATGATAAGTGTAAATAATATTTATTTATAATATCTGCAACACATGAATATAATACAAAAATATCCATTTTCTACTAGTGACAAAGCCACAGGCATGGCTAAATAACCAAGGTCACTGATTGCCTATACTCACAACAGAAGGAATTGTTAACTTTTAGTTAGTAGTTAGTGGAAATGAAAATGTAATTTTTTCTCCATCTAAGTTCAAGGACCCCTGAATTCTACCTATTCTATCCAGGTTAAGAGCCCATGTTCTAGATCCCCCTAGAATAGAGAGGAAAGGAGCAAGGATATACTTGAAGGCCTTCCCTTCTGTTCCCTCTTCTCCTAAAGCCACTTACGTTAGGAAAGTCCAGGTCTAGTTTGAATTTCATATCCAGCCACTGGCTTTTATCATAGTCAGGAGCTGTAAGAGAGGGAATGAAGTGGGATCCAACCTCCTTAATATCCGACCTGAGGAGAGTGGAAAGATCTAAAGACACACCCTAATTCCAATACCTCACATACTTAGGCCCCCAAAGCTTAACTATTACTCATAAAGTGTTAAGACAGGATTGGGCTATGGCAGAGGGAGAATCCCCAGCTCTCTCCCCACACTGGACACAGCAGAGAGCTCCCAGGTGATTGGGGCAGAAGTCCCACCCGACCTCGTCGTGATGCCACCCTCAGGGCAGAAGAAGACAGGGACAGTTGGAGGGCCTGCTCGGCTTAGCGCGGCGTCGCACTGCCACCCAGAGGGGCATTACCTTCCCCGCACGTGTATCTTTTCTCTTCATAGGCTGTATCCGTGAACTCCAGGAGCATGCGGATGGCATGCGCCAGCTGGGGAGTAAAAAAGCTCCCCGTCAGCATCTGCACAGCTCCCAACGGCACCCCCAAACCCCGCCCGCCAATGCCCCCGCCCCCTTCCGGCCCAGGGTTGCCCAGACGCTGCATCCCGCCGAGGGGGTAGTTAAACGGCTCCTGAGACCTACCACGTTGGGCTTGCTGCCCTCAGCCCCACTCCCCCAGGCCAGCGTGTCCAGAGGCGGGGCAGGGGTCGGCCTCCGCGGCCCGGGAGCTCGGCTGGGGCCGGCCGCGCTGCGTTAAGCGTCGCGGCGTAGGAGGTTTGGCCCCCGAGTAGAACCCCTTCTCTCGGAGACCACTGACCGTGAGCCCCCAGCCACCTCCGCGTCCGTCTACCAGACCGAGCGGCTTGGCAATTGAGACGGCACTCACCCCGCGAATATCCCAGTAACCCAAAATCATGGTCGACTTCGACGACATCCCGTTACTGAGTGCGTGCCTTCGCGGACTGGGGATAGATGGCCAACGGGAGGGGCTTTATACCCGACGTAAGTAGGCGGCACCAACGCGCGCGCCTGACTCCGCCCCCACCGTCGTCTTCCCCTCCCTCCGAGTGTCCACCTGGCCACGCGCAGGCGCGACTTCTGCAGTCCCTGGGGTTGGGGGCGGACCGTCGCCGGGCTAGGCAGGGGAGGAGCGTGACCCGGACCTGGGTTTGGGTCTCTGCATTCTCCACGCGTGAAGCAGAACTGTGTTTGTTTACTAGTGCCAATTAGGGTGGGAGGAGCCCTAACAGCCTAGGCGGTGAGGGCCCTGGTTACCCCGGGAGAGTGCGATTCATGCCATAAATATTTATCTAGCGGGTGTGGGGGGTTTGGGGGGAGGTGGGCAAGAACCAGGAGGCGACTGAGACTAACCACCAGGGAATCTCTGTCTTTGGCGTGTGCATTGAGGGTGGATGGAGAGGAGTTCGGAGCTGCTTGTTAGGTGTCTGGACTGGCCTCTACAGCACAGCCACTTAGAACACAGAGCCCCTGTGTTCTAAGACCCCCTAGCCTGGGTTTGGGAACTCACATTTCCCCCTTAGTTTGGCTGAAGCAAAGATGAGACTTTTTTTTTTTTTTTTGCGGTACGCGGGCCTCTCACAATTGTGGCCTCTCCCTTCCCGGAGCAGGGAACGAACCCGTGTCCCCTGCATCGGCAGGCGAACTCTCAACCGCTGCGCCACCAGGGAAGCCCAGGTGAGACTTTTTAAAAGGACAGTTCACTAAAAGAAGAAAGGAAAAAAGTACAAACACATTGGGACAGACGCATTTATAATGCCTGATTTCTCCTCCTAAGATAACAGACTAGTCACAAATTAACTTGGGTATAAGACTAACACTTACGGAACACCTATGATATGCTAAACACCTATGATATGCTAGCCAATAGTCTAGGTATTTCACGTATGTTACTAATTTATTGCAATTTAAGCTTCACAACAACTTTGTGAAGTAGGTTTTATGCCCATTAAGATTATTGAGGCCTGGAGAAGTTGGGTGAGTTGCCTTCCCAGGTTCAGGTTTCCACGGGTGGCCTGGGATTCAAACCTAGGTCTGTCAGCCCAATTTGTGCTAGTTCCTATGCGCTTGGATATCCAGGCAGTCTCACCTCATCTCAGTCCTTGCTGGGAAATCTGGGGAGCATACTTTTTTTATCTGGTTCTGGAGGGTTTCCCTGTTTCTAGGACTGCTTCAGCTCCATGAAGCCCCAGAAGGCAATGTGTCAATATCTCCTCTCCCCGTTCCCCCAAATTAACTTTTCTGGTTAACTTTTGCCCTTGAAAGTCAAACCTTAAGGGTCTCACTTTTCTTCTATTTTGTGAGGGAAAATGTTTGCTTTCTTATTCAGTGTTACCAGCTAAGAGAGGTGATTTTCGGAGGCCAGGAACTTGAGGGGATGACATAGGCAGTTGAAAAATACAATATTCTGGCAGTGTTAGGGTCATGGACAAATTCAATTAAGAGAGACTAAGGGAACATCTTAAGGACCCTTAATCCATAAGTACATCAAGCCTTATCTGTAGACTAAATCAATGAAAGTACAACCTCTGTTTTGTAGGGAGGGCAGTCTGTGACAGTTCTGAGATTAAAGAAGGCTATGTATACTAAACATTAGAAGCCACAGACAGTGCAGGCTCTTCACTTAACGTTTGAGAGAAAAGGAAGCCAGAGAGTGAAATGACTTGCCAGAGTTCACACAGGCAGTCCAATGTTCCAGTCCAGTGTTCCCTATGCTCTGCCACTAAAGAGACAAGCTGGGGAGGGGGCTCAAAGTTAGCTCACCCAACAGGAGGGGACAAAAGTATTAGAAAAGAAAGTTGCCAAGTAGAGCGTGGACCACCTGACATGCTTTTTTAGTGCGTCTCTGGATCACCAGCCAGTATGGCTGATCAAAACCTACCACTGTCAGTCCTGGTACTCCTTGCTCCTGTGAAGTGTTGTGTCCTCAGCTGTGCTGGGTGCCTTGGAATATACTGGACGAAGTGTACACAGAAGGATAAAGGTGTCAAGGACAGCCTTATTTTGGAGTTTGTTTAGAAAGTAAGGAGAGCTTGGACCATAATTGTCAAATTCTGGCTCAGCTCCGGTGAATTCCCACTCACATTCAAACAGTCTGGCCCAGTGATGGATGTAGGGTAGCTGCTGTTTCATGCCCAGTGTCCCAGCTCTTCCTGACTCTCTGCCTTTGGCCCCCATCAGGGCCAGAGGAAGCTGCAAGAGAGACGCATGACAAGCTTGAAGATACTTTTATTGGGGAGGAAGGGGGCTAAACAGAGTCCTGACAAACCTAGGCTTAAGTGCTCCAGGCTCAGGAAAGAGAGGCAATAAATAGGTGGCAACTGGGGAGAGCTCTCAACACAGCGAGAAGGGGCACCATTTGTCTCAGCCTCTGGGCTTGCTCATCTTCTTTGCTGTGTGAGCTGGGGTGTGGGGTTCGCTGCAACCTGGCGGCCTGAAAGAAGAATTCTCGGGGCTCTAAAGAGTTATCAGATCTGCCATCTTGCTTGTGAGAAAGTCTTGGTCTTGGAGGTGTTTGAGTTGCTGCCTAAGGGTTCATCTGAGGAAAGAAAAGGTTGAGGTGAGGCTGGTGGCAGGTGAGGGATCCCAGAGCTGACGCCAACGATCAGCTAGGAGCTTCAAGGCATGCCTGAGCACATGAAATCAAGCCCCTGGGGGACTGTCCTGTGGCCAGACCTGACACATTGAGTGCCATCCCAGGGTTGGGGCTGCTGGCTTGTCCACCTGACACTCTCACTCAGGGATCATCCCACATTTCCAGCGGGGGTCAGGATCCCAGAGTGGCCTCACCCCCAGCATCCTTCTGACAGCCTCCAGCCGTGCCAGGACATGTGGGGCCTCCTGGGGACACAGCATCTGTAGCTCCCCAGGTCTCATGTGAAGCAGCTGGCGCCCTGTCATGGACCCGAGAGTCTTCACTGTGCTGGGAACAGAAACAGCAGAAACTGTCAGTGGTGGGGCGGAAGGACTGGGCCTGGGTGTCTGTGTGGAGAAGGGGCTGTTTGGGCTTGTAGACTGGGGTGACAGAAGAACTCACAGAAAGGGTGTCTGGAGGCCAGGGAGTAAGATAAACATATTGGCTGAAACTAATTTCATAGCTCCTGAGGTTGAAGGGAGAAGTGCCCTGGAAGAGACTCTTGTGATGGGGAGGGGTGCCTGATTATTATCTGAGCCCTTTACAGAGGTAAAGCCATGGGACTTGGCACTCACACAGTGGAGAAGTTCTCTGCCCGCAACCAGGCTGTGACCTCCTCAGGCCTTGAGCTAAGTCGAAGCCCTGGAGCCTAGAATCAGGGGAAGTGGGGGTCAGAGGCCATCTCATCTCAGAGCCACCTACAGCCACCATCATCTGGGTCCCTTCTCTGGGCTTCCATCAGATCACTTGTCTCACTCCATGGTTCACTTGTCTGATAGGCACAAGGCTTGTTCTCTGCTCTGGTCCCACGAATAAACTCAGGATACAGTAAGCGTGTGATAATACTGATTAAGTTGAACCGGGACCATCTCCTCCACTTGTCACTGGATCCTCCCTGCCCCCACCTCTGACTCAGGCTTTATAGCTTCTGAATAGTCTAGGCTGGGTAGTACCGGAGGGGACGACTTGCTCTGGCTTCCAGGGAACCCCGACTGCAGGGGCTCCAGGATGTTGCTGGGGATGTAGCCGCTCTGTCCCGCTTCATTCTTTACCAGCCACCACCGCTTACTGTGGTCCAGAACCTGCCAAGAGTCAGTCCAGCGGGGACCCGAACCTCTGTACGACCAGCCTTGCCCCTCCCCCACCAGGCTTTCTCCCTTCTGGCCCTTCCCCACCTTCCCTCTCCCTCTCTAGGCCACCCACGCCACGCTCCCAGTAGCTCCCACCAACCACCACCTCCTTTTATCAGCGCAAGCCCATGCCTCACCTCCAGTACCTCTCCCTGAACCACAGTCAGTTCCCGTGGGTTCCTAGCTTCAAACTCATATAGGACTTGCATTTTCAGGGCTGGCTTGACAGGTCCGGGTCTGGAGGGCACAGGGTGGGGTCCGTGGTTGTGTGTCTCCTCTTGAGCAAAGTGCGAGTTGCTCCCTAACCTAGGGCTTCCCCCACTACCCCTGGAGATAGAGTCAGGATGGCCGGAGAGCAGGGCCTCAGAGACTGGGCCCCTGTCTCAGCCCCAGAGCCCCAGATATCTCCCCCTTGGAGTCTGACGGTGACTTTGGGCTTCCACAGATTTTGAGGGCAGGTCCTTGTTAGGTGGGCTTGGGGTGTGGGTTTCTATAAGCAGAAGGGGTCTGAAATGTTGATTTCTCAGGACTCTTCCAGCAGTGGAATTTTCTGTATCTGAGCTCTCCTTTGAGCACTTAATACTCAAGCTCTGGGAAATCAGAGGTATGTGTGGGGAGTATTGAAAGAAGAAGGGGTTGGAGCCTAGGAAGGTAAAAAACTGCCTCTTCACCCAAGGTAGGGGAGGGATGTGCCTGTACATATACGTGCCTGGCTAAAAGAGAGCCCGGAGGTCAGTGACACGTAGAATCCACAGATCCACAGGATCAGCCCTGTCCCTCCCTCCCCAGAACCGTATGGTCCTGACTAAGCCCAGGGCATACCGGATAGAAGTAGGGTCTTGGTATCTCGAAGGTGCCTGTAGGGGCAGAACAGAGTACGAGCAGGATGTCAGCCAGCGTGGTGGTAGGGAGGTGGGGTGTGAGACCACAGACGCCCCTGCGCACAGCTGCCTCATATCCCCTCACCTGTTTGCCCACCACACAGAACCCACCTACCACTTAGGTGTGACGTGACCATGGTTTGGACTGAGATAGTGGAAACCAGCCAGAGACTAGGGCTTTGACTAGGACTCTGTGCTAAGCTCCCCTTACCTGGTAGGAAGGTTCTGGAAGCTGCCAACCGTCATAGAATGTGGGTTGGTAGGGCAGGGGCTCACTGCCTGTCCAGTTGTCCCTGGAGAAAGAACAAGGCTGAGTCCACTCTGTGCCAGGCTGTGGGATGTGGAGAGGGCGGAGATGACAGGGCCTAGCCTGGGGAATCTTCTAGGTAGTGGAGGACGTGGCCCATGTGCACTGATCAAAGGCCCCAGCACACCCACATAGGAGCGAACAGCTAAGCATGTACAAATCCCACAGTGCAGGTATCCATGGGCCAGCCTCACCTCTGCCCGTGAAAGTGCAGACATATCAACACCAGAAGAGATGAGTACTTTATCTCACTGATGGGGGGTTTGACTGAAAGTGGTAGAACCGCAGAGCGTTAGGGCTGGAAGACCCCCGCGGGGTCTAACTGGTTATAGTTCCCAGCAGCAGATCTCTTACTTTCTAGCGGGTTAGTATGTGGAGCTCCGCCTTGTGATCGCAGCACAGCACTCTGGCTGGCTCTAGGGTGGGAGCTGGTACTTGCCACTCAGCCTCCCCCTCACTCATTGCCTAGCACGCAGGAGGAGCAGCACACTGTTGGTGGTCTCCAGTCATGCTCTGCTTGCCGGCCTGGGGAATGCCAAGTCCCCTCTTCGAGGAAGTCCCCCGTCCCTACCTCTCGGAGGCAGAGGTGAATGCTCCCTCTTTGCACTGCTGCTGAACTCCAGACACCCTGGATTATTGCTCCTCTCACGCTGAATTGCACATGATTCTCACATGTCTGTGTTTCTTACTTATGTTGAACTCCTTGAGAGCTGTATCCATAGTACAGTGCATGGGACACAGGAGGCAGCTAATTTATTCAACGGGGACAAGTAAATTATTTCCCCTTCTGAATCGTTTTTATCGGCTCCTTTTCTTTGCCCTAAAAACATGCTCAAGTCTTCCCTTGACTCTGTTACTCTGCCTTTTAAGCTGTCATTCTATTCCCTTATCTTTGTCCAGTTTTTTGAGGACATGTCCATAAGTCCTGCCTACATTTTCTTACCTCTGGTTCTTTCACTATGCCTTGCAACCTGACTTTTACCTCTGCCACTGCTCTGTTGAAACTAGCTCTTCTAAAGTCCTGATAATCTGACTGCCAGATCCAGTGGCCTTGTGTGGTCTATATCCTTCTGGATTACCACAGAATTTAGTGTTATTTATAGTTTTGGGTCAATTTGCCTAAAATCAAATAACCTGAATAAAATTTACCTGAAATTTAACTATTTTGAGAGTTTTTACAACACTTTAGTTATTCTATTTTCTGTGTTTCTGTCTTTCATTTCATTCATTTGTTCATTTTTGGTTACTTTAAGAAATGAGAAAACATCTTAGGCCACATCTGACTTAATTTTATATTTAAAATAATAAACAGAATCAGAAAATAGAATAGAGGTTACCAGGGGGCTGGGAAAAGAGAGGAATGGGTGCAGAGTTTTGGTTGATTGTTTAATGGGTACAGAGTTTCTGTTTGGGATGCTGAAAAATTTCTGGAAATGGATAGTGGTGATGGTTGTACAACATGGTTAATGTACTTAATGGCATTGAAGTATACACTTAAAAATAGTTTAACTAACTTTTATCCTATGTATATTCTACCACAATAAAATAAATTGATTACATTAAGTTATAATTTATGTCTTTAGATGAATTGGACACAAAAATCCTTTAATGGGGCTGAACTGGAAAAAAAAAAAACTGCTCATTAGGCGAAAAGAATCCTAGAACCACTGGATTTTTTTCCCAGTTGATTTCTCTTTCTAAAACCCTCTTCTTGGACTTCCCTGTTGGCACAGTGGTTAAGAATCTGCCTGCCAATGCAGGGGACACGGGTTCGATCCCTGGTCTGGAAAGATCCCACATGCCGCGGAGCAACTAAGCCTGTGCGCCACAACTACTGAGCCTGCACTCTAGAGCCCGCGAGCCACAACTACTGAGGCCGCGTGCCACAACTACTGAAGCCCGTGCGCCTAGAGCCTGTGCTCCGCAACAAGAGAAGCCACCGCAATGAGAAGCCCATGCACCGCAACAAAGAGTATCCCCTGCTCGCCGCAACTAGAGAAAGCCTGCATGAAGCAACGAAGACCCAACACAGCCAAAAATAAATAAATAAATTTATATAAAAAAACCCAACCCTCTTCTCTCTTGGTTTTCATGCTTCTGCTTTTTTCTTTCTCCTTTTAACTCTCTGGAATTTCTCTTTGCCTCCTTAACCCTGTTTCCTTTCACCACCTTGAAGTTTCCCCAGGCCCTTCTCTCATGGGGAGAGCAGACCATGCTTGTTAAAGTGAGCTCTGGAGCTCCCACCACAGTGCTTACCTCCAGGTGGCCCCAAATATCACTTCTGTACTGACTGTTCTCAAACTCTTGTAGCCAAGTCGGACCTCTCCCCCAAAGCCCAGGCCACCCTGTCTCTGTGAAGGTTCCATTGACACCTCAGCTCAGCATATCCAAGCTGGTTTCAGCCTCCCCTCCCCACAGCTGTCATCAATTTGGCCTTGCTGCCCAACTGCCCATCTCACGGTTCCACCCGCGTGGAATATCTCTTTCTCTCTTAGCTCCTTGGCTGGTGGGTTGCAACTCTTATTGATGTTACATTTGCAGCATCTCTTACGTCAGTAATTGTTAAAATCTGGGCAGGAATTGAGACAGAGTTTTCACTTTGTCCTTGACAAAAATGAGAAAAATTTTAGTAGAAGGTTTCCAACTCTCCTTCCTTGGGAAGAATTGTTCTTTTTTTCTGAAATAATGCTTTCCTTCAGTGGTGGGTGATGGTAAGTGGTGGTTTTGTTTTGTTTTCATTGTTTGTACTTAGCCTAACTGAAAGTTGGACACTCCAGGTAGAGTCCTTCAATTTGTTTTGAGATGTTTCATAGAATAGAGGTTACCAGGGCCTAGGGAGTGGGAAGAATGGGTACAGAGTTTTGTTTAATTGTTTAATGGGTACAGAATTTCTGTTTGTTTTAAGACACAATGTAGAGCCTGCCACCTCCTGCCCTGTGTGTCCTGCCCTATGCCCCCATGTCCCTTGCCTCTGATTCATTCAGGCTCTGTCGTCACTTACTGGCTGGTGGTCCAGGCTATGCCCAGCCTCTTCCAGAGGTTACTCTCAGGTGGGCTTAGACAGGACTGCAGCAGATCAATGGCCTTGGTGGTGAGGAGGGGTGAGTCCACTTGGGCTGCTAGGCCAGGCTCAGGGCACTGCTCCAGGATCTGGGGAGGGACAGAAGGTTTCAGGAAGCCTGGGCTCTTGCAGGGCCAGACAGGAGTGGAGAAGGGCCCGGGGTCCCTGGCTTCCCACTGTTGCAATACCACGTTGCCCCAGGCCTGCTCCTTCCTGCCCCCACTGTCCTTGGGGTCAAGGACAGTGCATAGTGGGGATGGCGTCTTGGGGTCAAGGAGCAGAATGTGCTGGGGTGAGCAAGGGGCAGATCCACAGACTCCCTCTGCCCCCTACCTCCCACCCCGGCCTCTGTCTCATCTTAACTTCAGCATGTCCCTCTGCACCACCCTGTCCTCCCCCGACTCACGGAGTTCAGAGATTGGAAGAGGAGGTGTACGAACTCAGGGGCGCTTGTATCCTGCAGCATCATGGCCAGGTTTCCCTGAGGACACAGGGCGAAGCCTGTTACCACCCTTCCTCCCACCAGGACCCCAGGGCCCCATTGTTCTGGGCCTTGATGGGGAGCCAGGCATTTCTCCAAGAGTCCCAAGAGTGGGGAGAAGCTGGAGAAGCTTGGAATGTCCATGAGACAAGAGAGGAGGGGGCTGCTGAGGTGGGGCTGGAGGAAGGGCTGGGGAACTTGTGGGGAGCCACATACCAGGAGACTGAAGCTGTACTTGATCTTCTGGAAGCAGTCGATGTAATGTGCCTCTGTTATCCCTATAGAGAGAAGTGGGAAGGTGGCGGGTCACAGATCAGCCCAAGACTCTCCCCCTACTCCTCTCCCCTGGCCCTCAACACTCACCCCCCTGATGCTTTATCTTTTTCTTCCTCTGTCTCTTCTTCTTATGACTGGTGTTTGACTGGGCCTCCTTCAGCTTTCCCATGAATAGCTCGATGTCTCTTAGGACGTGGCTCAGCACCTCCTGGACCCCAAACAACCCATGGTCTGAGTGGGCAGTTGGGCCCACCCTGGAACTCCCAACCCTGACCCCCCTGCCCCCTCCTACCACAAGCCTGAGCCTCAGGCCCAGCCCAGGGTCTGACCAAGGCTCCGTGTCCCTCCTCAGCCCAGGCCCTGCCTTGGTCATCCTGGCACCTGGCTCCTTGGGGTGAGGGAGACGACTGGTGTCCTCCCTTGGGCCAGGACCAAAAATCCGCAACGAGCCCAAGACAATCTGCAGTTACCTTATTCCATTCTGGGTCCCCGGGGCATGGGGACCTCCTCGAAGGAGGCAAAGTGAAGGCACTTGACCTTTGGATGCTGGAGTGGTGTGGCAGGGGCCTTGGGGATGGTGGTGTGTCTGCAATGGAAGGGAACCATGGCCCAGAAGTTCTTTGATTTTTGATGGGAATCCTTTCCTCCCACTGGCCCCCACGCGCAAACTTACTGTGCTCCGGAGTCATCCAGTTGTGCTGTTCTGGACGAGGTCCGCACTCCAGTGGAGGTACCTGCTCCTTAGGGATCGGCCTTTCCAGAAGAGGCCCCCTGAATCTGTCCTGACCTGGGAGAAGGGCTCCGAATCGGGGCCTGTGAGCACATGGTGGGGACACAGCTTTGACAGGGTTCTTGGGACAGAGGCACTGCCCACCCTTCTGCCCCAGGACCCGAGGGTACTACTCCCTCTCTCCAGGAGCCCAACCAGCCTTGCTCCCTGGTCTCCATCTGAAGCCTTCCCTGACTCTCCCGTGCCTCATCTGCCTGCTCTCCGGGACCAGTTCGTCCCACGTCAGCCTCCGAGGCCAGCCTCCAGTGTTCACTGGGCCCCGCCCCAGCCCCTTCCCCATGCCCATCTGTGCCCTATTTCAGCCTGGCCCCTCCCCAGGTCTATGCCTATGTTATTGGGCCACAGGCTCCTGGGCTCCCCCCGATGTGGGGCAGGGCCTGGCCCACCCAGGCCTGAGCTCTGAGGTCCTGCAGGTGGGCTGGGGCAGAGGCTGCCTACCTTTGCTCTAGTTCCTCCTCCAGAGCCTTCTGCAGGCTGGTCTTCAGTCGCTCTGCCTGCAGGAAGCAGCAGTCAGACAGGCTGGGGATGGGGGGTCGGGGAGGAGTGGGGGGGTGATGGCTGTCGGATTCCACACCTACTCACCCCCACTTCCTGGCACTGGAAAAGCAGAGTGCTAGTGGCTCGCAGGCCTGAATCCTGCACAGTGATGGACAGGACAGAGTTGTAGGAGCAGGTGTTGAGTGCCACGTCCATGTCCTTGATGCTGTCCAGGCGGTAAGATTCCAGTTCCTCCTGGGCCAGGCAGAGAGGTCAGCTGTGAGGTCACTGAGAGCCAGGCTGACTCCTGGGAGCTCCTGACCTGGGTTGCTCCACCCTTCTAGTGGTCTGGGATGGGGCGTCGTCTCCCCTGATTCCTGTGCCTCTGTCCCCCGTTTCTTCCTAGTCCTGGGTATGTATTGTGTATGGGGAGGGGTGGTTGCCATGTGGGACATGCATCGATGGCATTCATGCCTGGTGCTTGCTTTCCCATGGCCTGGGTCAGCTATGATCCCTTGTGGGGAATGGTGGGAGGCTGACCTTTGTCTCGATGTCCAGCAGCTGGAGCCAGCCATCCCTGACCTGCAGGAGCAAGTCCTGGCTCCACACCTGGCCCTGAGCATCCATTTCCTGCAGTTTTTGCAGGGCATCCTTGGGCTCCTGGACTCTCTGCGTCCCCAGCTTACATGTCAGCAGGTGCTGAGGGGAGAGGAGAGGATGCAGGACTGGGAGAAGGCTCGGAGAAGGGGATCACAGGTGGGAACGCGCAGGGCTGCGGGGTGGGGGAAAGGCAGCAGAGGGAGAAGACGTGTCCCTAGCCTCCGTGTTGGGGAGTGCCAGGCAATCCCTATAAAGCAAACTTCAAGGGCCAGTGTGATGGCCAGAGGCAGTCAGGCTAGGATGGGGCCCCCAAGTCAGGGTCTGATGGGCTGTAGGAGGGGGTTTAGGACTCTGGAGGAAGGACAGTCATGGCCTTTAACAGTCCAGGCCAGCTGAGGGGGCTAGATCGTGGTAGGTGTGGGCTTCAGCTACCCAACAAATAAGTCTGAACTCCTCTGGGTGGGATCTATATAGGATGCTCAAATTCTGTCCCCGGCTTCCTTTGCTCTCTTTGGAATCACCGTCCCAGGCTGGTGCATCTCCTCCCTGACCTAGCGTTCCTGTCTCCATGCCTTTTCTCATGCTGTTCCCCATGCCCAGAAGGTGCTTTCCACTTCTGCTAACCCATCACCTCCCAGTCTCTCAGGAAGAAGTCAAGCCCCCCTTCTCCCTGATTCTTGCCCAGAGAGGTCCATACTGACCTCTGTCTCCCCTCAGGCCCTCGCCCCTGCTAGTCTGATCATTCCAGCGGGGGGGGGGGGG
>NW_006774564.1:2010728-2023110 GCF_000442215.2 Lipotes vexillifer | reverse complement strand
GGGGGGGGGGGGGGGGTTATCCTTGAGGAGACCCCTCCCTTCTCCTATCCAAACGTTGCCTTCACAAGTCACAGTCCTGCCCCTCCCCCACCCCTCCAGGCCCTGGTTGCGGGGAGGTCGTCTGCCTCCTGCCCCTTGATCCCACCACGCTGCCCTCTGCATAGCTCCCAGCTCCTCTCCCAGTTCACATGGCTGGCATATTCAGGAGCTCTGACAACATGAGCAAATGCCCTTGGCATCCTGGACATGCCTCTTCTTGACCCTGCCTGCTAGACCTAACCGAAGCCAGTTCCTAACCCCCGTCCCTCCATGAAGCCCAGTGCTCCTGGGCCCAACCCAGCTGCCTGGGGGGCCCTGACCTCTGCCGCCCTCTGGAGCTCCAGCATCCCTCACTGCTTCTGCTGCTTCTCCGGGAGGGCCCTAGATCTGCTGCTGCCCAGGGGCGGTTTCTACCCCAGACCTTCAACCTGACCTGGTGTCTTCTCTGCCACACCCTTCCAGTCTGAGCTTTCTCTGTGGTGTCAGCAACTCTCCAGGCAACTAGATGTGGCAGAGCCAGTGTTGTCTTCCCACGCAGGGCCAGAGCTTCCATCGTAGGCTCTAAGCTGAGCAGGCCTGCCCGGGGAGCTCAAGCCCAGAAAGCTCCGCTCTCAGACAGTGGTCCTTTCAAGTCCTCACACAGGGACCGCTAACCTCACACATTCCTTCCTCCAGCTGTGCCAGATCCTGGGGCAGGGGGTGGACTGGGAGACAGGCGGGGATGGGGCGGTGGCAGGTGCCTCCTGACCCATCCCTCTGCTGCTTGTTCCTGCCCGGGGATAGGACGTCCACCACCTCAACATCTAGCCTGGCCTTCCCTGCCCATCTTCCTTCCCCACATTTAGCAGATGCTCAGTTAGGCTTGCTGGACCTGAGCCCACCTGCTCTGACTGGGTCAGGCCATTGGCTTCTGTGGCAGAGAGTTATCTCAGATGTCTGTTTATTTGTTAGGGCGGTGGACACACGGGAAAACTTGGGTTGAATCAGGAAACTGTCGGGACTCCCGGCTTACTCACCTCCACCCTGAGCTGCAGGTGGGTGGGCTCTGAGGTGAGATTCTTCAAGTACTCCTTCCGGTGCACTGCCGTGGCCCAAAGCAAGGGAGTGGGGGCAGAAGAAAGAGGTGAGACATATACAGCAATAGGGGTTGGTCAGCATGGCGAGGGAGGGAATGGAGGGCAGGGGATTCAGGGAGCTCAGTGGGAGGGAAGGGGAGAGGGCACTGGAGGGACAGCTTACAGTAAATGGCTCTGCTGCTGGGCCGGGACATGCTGATGCTGCTGAGATGACTCCCTAGAAGCCAAAATGAACGGAAGAGACAGCAATCAGGGCTGGGGAGGGGGATACCGGCGCAGAGCTGGGCGGGACAGCTGTTGCAGCCCATCCCTGATGCGGGTCTGAGGCCTGGACCACAGGTCTTTCTGGATCCTTCTCCAGATGTACCCTCTGCTGAGGAGCCCTCCGTCTTGGCTGGGCCTTGGAGGCCCCCAGGCAGGCTCCCAGCTTCCCATTATTTGGCCAGTAAAGCTCATTCCAATGGGTTCAGGAAAGCTGGATGGACAGGAACTTGGGACCAGATCCCATCCTGGGCCCGAGTGTAAAAGATGCCAGATGGGTGCGCCTAGCTTCTGGAGGGAAGGAATTAGGGTCAGCAGCCTTCCCTGCCAAAGCAAGCCTCTTGTCCAAGCCTGTTTCAATTCCTCAAATTAGGAGGAGGCCAGTGCTGGCTCTTATGCTGGGGACCTGCTCAGGAGGGGTGTATGTGTATGTGTATGTGTATGCACATGCATTTGTATGCACGTTTATGATGGGGCTCTGTAGGATGTGTCAGTGATCTGCACTTTCCTGAATGTCTTACTAAATCTTCTGTCTCTTTGCCTTTCCATTCTCTGAACCCCCTTCTCAGAGTCCCTCCCCACACAACCCTTTAAATTCCAGCTCAAGGGAATAGACATTTTTCCAAAGAAGAGATACAGATGGCCAACAGGCACATGAAAAGATGTTTAACATCACTAATTATTAGAGAAATGCAAGTCAAAATCACAATGAGGTATCACCTCCCACCTGTCAGAATGGCTATTAACAAAAAGGCAAGAGAGAAAAAAAAGTTGGTAAAGAAGTGAAGAAAAGGGAACCCTCGTGCACTGTTGGTAGGAATGTAAAATGGTGCAGCCACTGTGTAAAACGATATGGAGACTCCTCAAAAAATGAAGAATAGAACTACCATATGATCCAGAAATCCCACTTCTGGGTATTTATCCAAAGAATATGAGATACACACCCCTGTGTGTGTTCATCATGGCATTTACAATAGCCGAGAAAGATATGGAAACAACCTGAGTGACCATCAACAGATGCAGGATAAAGGAGATGTTGTATATACAATGGAATTAACCATAAAAAAGATGAAATCTTGCCATTTGCATGGACCTTGAAGGTGTTATGCTAAATGAAATACGACAGGGAGAGAAAGATAAATAACGTATGATTCCACTCTTTTGTGGAATATAAGAAAGAAACAAAACAAAATATATAAACAGACCAAACCAAACGAAAATGTAGATACACAGAACACAGTAGTGGTTACCAGAGGAGAAGGGGCAGGAGAGAGGGGGAAATGGGTAAACGGGATCACTGTGTGGTGATGGATAGAAATTAAAATTTTGGTGATGAGCATGCTATAGTGTACACAGAAGTAGAAATATAATGTTGTGCACATGAAACATAATGTTATAAACCAAGGTTAACTCAATAAAAAAAAAATCTAAATAAATAAATAGATTCCAGGTTAAGGATCACCTCCTCAGTGAAGCCCTCCTTGACCACCCCACTCCACCCTTCCCATCATCCTAATGCCACACCAAACCTTGTACGTTCCTCTCTAACAAGAGCAGCCACCCTGGTTAGTGCTGTGAGGCTAATGCCAAGTGCCTTATGAACCTTTATATCATTTAATTTTCACTACCATCGCTTACACTTCCTTGGCCCTATGTGCCGAGCACTGTTCTACAGATGTTACCCCCATCAACTCATTTAATCCTCAGAACAACCTAGCTGGGTGGGTTCTGTTATTATGCCATTTACCAGATGAGGATGCTGAGGTTCAAAGAGGGTAACAGGCCTGAAATCTCAAGTAAGTATTTGATAGAGAATGAACCCAGCCGTGTCTGACTGCAAACTCCATGCTTTAACTGTTTATATATGTGCCTCTGTCACTGGGCTGTGACCTCCTGAGGACGGACTTATCTTGCCACTGCTGTCCACACAGCGCCCTCGTGGCATAGAGGGGGTCTAGAATATGTATATGTTGAAATGGAATGGAAGTAAATGAGGTGTGTGCGTACGTGCAGGGTGGGGCGGGAGTTAGCTGAGTGTGTGGGTCAAGGCAATGTGTTACTTTAATGATGTAGGTATGCATCACGAATAGGGTGTCGGTTCCATGGGTGTCCGTGCACCTGCGTGGTGCCTCTGAGTTGTTCAGAAACCTTGGAATATCCTGGGCAAAGTGTCAGAGAGCAGCCCACACCCCTGTTACTAGGACTGTTATGAAAATAGCAGAAGATCTGATAAGATGACTCAGTGCTGGGGAAATTGTTGCTAGTAAACAATTAAGGGATTGTGGCTGGGTCTCTGTTTTCCTTGTTTGGGAGGAACCCTTTCCTCTCCAAGGGTAAGGGGGTACTAAAAGTCTGCTCTCCCTCTCCCCAGCTGCGCCTCTCAGGCTGCAACACTTCCTGCTTCTAGATCCAGGAGACAAAGAAGAGAAAACAAACGGCGTTTCGGTTAGCTCCCCGCCAGCCGCCTCGCACAAGGATGGTCCCTGTGGGTCTCTGTGAGCAGGTCCAGGGAAACATCTGCTGCCCAAGATCCTGATGACACAGGCAGGGGGTGGGGGGATCCTCAAGGTGGGGCGTGGGGATGGGCGGATGAAAGGCGGGGGGTGGAGGAGTGGGGGACTCCTTGCCCCTGGGAAGGGGGGATCTCTGGCAGCCCAGTTTCCCCCATTTATCCCCCAAATTTAGGGACCTGGAGCGGGGAAGGCGTTCGTGTCTGCATCACGGACCCTGGGAGAAGCAGCCCAGAGATGCGGCTGGAGCCCTGCTTCCTGGCCGGCTAGCGCTTGGCTGAGTTCCAAGCTCTTCTTAGGGCTGCTTGTCCTGGCTACATCTGACAATGGGCAGGAGACCCTGGCCTGGGAAGCCTCACTGAGTTGCGTCCGGCATCCCCCGCGGCTTGGCTGGGCCCTGATCTCCCCGAGGGCCAGTCCCTTACCTGGGTCCCAGTGAGGCCTGGTGGCTGGTCCCCCCGAAGGGCCAGTTGTTTGAGCTGCTGGTCCGACGCTGGTGGTGGGAAGGCAGTGACTTCTCTGCTAGAGGCGCAGCCACAGGCAGAGGCCCTGTGATCAGGTGAGCCCTGACGGTGCAGACAGGTCTTAACGCTGGTGAGGCCATGAGGCAGCCACACCTGTGCTCTTTGGACTCTGATGGGTGGGAAGGCCTCCTAGGCCACCACCTGCCCAGCACCAAAACCTGGGCCTGTGGCAACGCCTGCGCTGACATGTGTCCCAAGCTTAGCCAGACTCCTGCTTCCCAGCTTCCTCCTCTGCTTGCCTCTGCCATTAGTGTGTGGCCCCCTCTTCCCTCCCTCTTTGGGTACCCCCTCTGAGGCCCCAGGTCAGCAACAGGCACCAGGGTTGGGACCAGAAGGAGAGGGCACCCATGGTTCGGGAGAGTCTGGCTTCTGTGGTCAGGGCACAGGCGGCTGGAGGTGGGCTCCAGCCTTGGGGGCAGCCGTGGGCTGGCACGTGTGCCTGTGTGTGCTGCGCATGTGAGTTCGTGTGGGTTCATGATCGTGTGTGCCCAGGTGGTGCCTGCGAGCAGGATGTGGAGTTTGTGAGAGCAGATGAAGGCTGGGGGCTGGGACCACCATGGGCATTAGGTGGAGGGATAAAACTGCTTCCTAGCAGGGCCCACCTCATTCTGCCCTTTCTTCTTTCCCCTCTGACCCAGCAGGGAGCCCTCTCCCTCATCCGTTCTTTCCTGCCCTACCTTACCCCATGCCCTCAGACCTCTGGTTGAGCCTGGGTGGCTTCAGCAGAGATAGGAAACTGAGGTCTGCCTCTGTTTCATGGTCCTCGTGCTTCCATTCCAGGGGGAGAAGCAGACAGATATAGAGTGGGGCCCAGGGAGTAGCTGGGAGGGCCGGCCTCGCCGGGAGAGAAGGGGCCTGAGCCAGTGGGGGCTCCCGCGCGCACGGCCTCTGCCCTGGTTGGCTGGAGCCTCTACCTCCCTCCCAGCAGAGGACGAGGAAGGAAAGGGGTCTGGCAGCAGGAGGAGGCTGGGAGGGGGTGATCTGAGGGCAAATGGTCAACTCTGTGGGGCCTGTGTGGTGTCGGAGGATTAAGTTTTCAGGAAGGAAGGCTGGGCCTTAGGCTCTCCTAGAAACAGCCCCATCCAGGGACTGGGAGACTGGGCTTAGAATCTCAGGCCTGCCCCCATTTGCCTAGCTCACCCTGAGTTCCTCAGTCTCCTAACCCCCAAGCCCAAAGCCAGTTCTCAGGCCTTGTTTTTCCTTCCTTCTCCTAACTGTCCATGGCAGCAGGATGTTTTTCTAGAGGACAATCTAGATGACATTCTCAGTACGCCTCACCCCACTTCTGGGCAATTGGTTCCGCCTGCATATCCAGCCTTGGATCTGTTGGGTGACACTCCCACACATGCCTCCTCTTCCCTCCCCTCCATCTTGCATCCCACCCCTCATCCAGGGAGGTAGGTGGTCCCAGGGGCCCAGATTCATCCAGCCTCCCCTTACCCAGACAGCCCTGGCGGAAAGTCCCTCAGGGACGTCTGGAAAGCTCTTCACCAGAGGCCTGAACCTTGGACTGTGATTCAGAGCAGGCTTCCAGAAAAGCTGGCGTAAAGAGGAACCATGGGTCAGACCGGGGAGGGCTGCTTAGGAAGGGGCAGTCTCTAAGAAGGGCCTGTCCTTGATGATCTCACGGGAGGGGACGGACATGGGCCCAGCTCACTGTCCCAAGAGGGACAGCAGCCTGGGTCGCCCTCCCTGGGCCTGGCCTGGCCGCTTGTCATGGGTGTGCAGGGGAGCGGGCTCATCCAGGGCCTCTGTCATGCACTTCTGCTCCTGTCTCCATTTCAATCCACTGCCCAAGGTGAGCACAATGCAGCCATTCAAAACCGCGTGTAAAAGTCTACTCAGTGACGCGCGGGGAAGTTCACGGTGCAGCATTAGATGGAAACAGCAGGCCACACGATGGTAGATACTGTAAGATCCTAGTTTTGTGAAATAAACAAAGAAGTACATAAATTGAAATCATATAAATGAAAACATAGAAAAAATCTAAACAAAACTTGTAATCATGTAAATCGAAACAGAAAACGTTGCAATCGTAAATCTAAATATAGAAAATGTTCACGATTTTGTATTAGGTGAAAAAAGGCTTGTTACAAAATGGTAATACTCAATTTTGTAAAAAAAAGAATTGTAATCACGAAAATCTAAACATAGAAATAAACATCAGCATGTGAATCTGAACATTTATTCGGCATCCATTCTGTGACAGGCAACTATCTGTTGAATGCCCACAACAACCCTTTGAAGTAGGCTCTGTTATTTTCATCTCCAAGTTAGATAGGAAGAAACTGAGGCACAAAGAGGCGAGAGGTAATTTTTCCTGGGTCACAGCCCAGAGATGGCAGGAGTGCCATTGGAACCTACGCAACTTGGCTTGAAGAAAAGGTGCTTAAAGAAACAATGTCAGTTATCTTTAGGGCTTTTTTGCAGGGGGGCTTCTATGTGGTTTCTTCTTTGCGCTTTTCTGTATTTTCCAACTTTCCCCCAAAGAGCATGTTACTTTTGTAATCATTGTCTCTCCATTCCTTCTCCACCCCACGCAAAATAAATGGGAATTTTTAAAGTAACAAAACAACACAAAAATGTCCAGGAAGGTGCTCCTCCTGCAGCCCTGGGACTCAGTCCTGCCCAGGGCTGGCTGCTGGTGGGTGAGCTCAGTAGCCTGGGGCCCCAGGAGAGCCAGCGGGAGGGCTCAGCCCTCCCCTCTGCGCTGTGTGGTCCCTGAGGGTCCCAGAGGCCTTGGGCTGTGCCCCTGAGGAATCTCAGGTCTCTCCACGGAGGCCACCCAGCACTTGGGCTGGGGCCAGGCCATACCCTGATGGGCCTTGAGAGGTGCTGGACATGCTGTGCTGCCCCTCCTGAGCCTTGGGTTGGGGGAGAAAGGGTGGGAGCCTAGGGCCAGCTGAGCAGTCTCCGTGGTTTCTTGGCCCTCACACCCCCGCCACATAGTCCCACCCGACATGGCTCCTCCACAAGAAGCAAGGGGCCCTTCTGCAGCATCCAGTTGCTATTGGGACCCTCTTAGTGACCAGGATCTCATTACCTCCCCAGCCATGCAGGCCGTGTGGGACCCTCCACAGTCCAGAGCAAGGGCCGCAGAGCCAGAAACCCTCAGTGTGAACCCTAACTCTGGCTCTTAGCTGTGTGGCCTTGGAACCTGAGTTCGCTGAGCTTCAGGTTCATGGTTCGTCAAAAGGGCTGATGATGACGACGGGGAGGATTACATAAGACAACATAGGTCACATGTCTGGAGCAGGGGAGGGGCTCCGTAAATATGCTCCCCAGCACTGGCCTCCCTGTAAGTCCTTCTTGCTGCTCCCAGCTCTGCCTGCAGAGCCACACAGAACAGACCTGATACCTCCAAGATGTCTCTTCCCTGGCAGGCCTTCCCCAGCTCCCTCAGCAACACCAGCATAGCACGGGGCCAGGCAGGCTGCCACCTTGGTCTCTCTAGAGCACTGTCTCATGTACCTGGCTCCGTGGGAACCCCTGGGAAGCCTGGTTGAACATGCAGAATCCTAGACTCCACCCATGGAGAGTCCAGGAACGAGTCCCAGAATCCAAAGTTTTACAGTCTCTCCAGTGGTTCGATGGGAGCCAGTGGGCAATGTCCAACTGGCTCCCCAGCTTGCCCAACTCTGACCCAGAATATTTGTCCAAAGAGAGGCCTGAGCGCCAGCCTCACCGGGCTCCCAGAATGAGTCTGATGAGCCTGATCTGTGGCTGCGCTGCCCTCCCCAGCAGGCTGGCAGGGCTGTAACCTTGTGAAAAGAGCACAGAACTCAGGCCACCAAAGACCCTGCCCTGAGAGGCCTTCCCTGGATTCCAGAACAAGCCTCAGAGGGAGGGACCAGCTGCGGAACAGCCAGTGGGGGGGCTGCCCCTTGGCCTGGGACTGGGATCCTGAGGCCTGCAGAGAAGATGCTGGGCTTCTCCAGCCCTGAGGCTGGCCGTGTCCCAGGGAGAGTGTGGACTGCTGCAAGGCCCCAGCGGGGGCGGGGGGCCGGTGCCTGAGCCCCAGAAGGGCAATGGTGTCTGTGACTCAGGGCAGGCACCCACTGTACCAGGCCCTTCAGTCCTCTCAGAATGTGGTCCCCTGGGCTGGGGGGGGCCTTAGGGAGACCCACCACCCCTTAATTCCTGGCCCCCTGAAACACTCCCTTGGAGAATGTGCTCACAGTCAAGGCAGTCCCTGTTCCAGCCAGCCAGCCCTGACAGTTAGAACATTCTTCCTTAGGTCAGTGTCAGGCCTGCATTCCTGGAACAATCACCTAGTGTGTCTCCTCTTTTAAGGAAAGCTCTTCACATGTTAAGAGATAATATACACTACCAAACGTAAGGTAGATAGCTAGTGGGAAGCAGCCGTATGGCACAGGGAGATCAGCTTGGTGCTTTGTAACCGCCTGGAGGGGTGGGATAGGGAGGGTGGGAGGGAGGGAGATGCGAGAGGGAAGAGATATGGGAACATATGTATATGTATAACTGATTCACTTTGTTATAAAGCAGAAACTAACACACCACTGTAAAGCAATTATACTCCAATAAAGATGTAAAATTTTAAAAATTTAAAAAAAGAGAGAGAGGTAGTATCACGTTCTCCCGGAGCTGCCTAAATAGTCATCAGTGCCTGAACCCCTGGGGGCAAATTTAACTCTTGGAACCTCAGTTTCCTCATCTGCAAAATGGATACAACCACCTGGCCTTAAAGAAAAAAAAATTCATTGGCACATTTGGATAAAGTGCTATTGCTTTTTCCCCTTTCCAGTGAGAAAACTTTTCGTACCCCCCCAACAGCAGTGATTTAGTAAGAAGTTTTCCTCACCCTTGGCCAGCCTCCCAGGCCGAGCTCCGCGCTGGCTGGGAAGAGGTGTGGGCTCCCTCTGCTGGTCAGTAGGTGAATTGCAGACAGGAAAGGCGAGGACACAGTGGAATCATAGGCAGTCTTGGTGAGTGGGACCTCAAAGGTGGCCTGGCCCCGCCTGGTATCTTACAGATGAGAAAACTTGGGCCAGGGCTGCCACCTCATTGAATGAAGTTTGCCTGCATGACCTATGGCTTGGGGAGCTCCCTCGCCTGTCCCCCGCAGGGAAGCTGGGCAGTTCAGTCCTAATGGGCTCTCTGACTTCTCCACTGTCCTGCACCTTTTTATCCCATCCACCTCACTAGGTCTGGGGCTGCCCAGAGGAAGCGCAGGAGTTTGTGTGGTGGGAAGGACACAGCTGGGCACAGACACAGGGCAGAGGCTGAGGCCCCAGTTATGCCCTTCCACCAGCAAGCTGCAGTTCCAGGGAAGGTTCTGAAGGGCAAGGCAGGGGTCAGGAGGGGTGGGTTGTGGTGTCCATCCAGAGAACACCATCCCTGGGGAGAACAGGGGCCCCAGAGGGCTGGGTCTCCCAGCCTGTGCCCCTCAGGGACACAAGTGGGAGCTTCAGGGACATCTATGTCCTGCCTGGATTCGTTTATCTACCTGTTAACAAAATTGGCAGGTGAGGCTCAAAGGGGCTTCCAGTTAGGTGCGCTAGCAGACTTGGAAGATTCTGGAAACTTTGCAGCTTCTCCATGTTTGCCATTTATAATAGTGGCTTTCATTTATTGAACATCTCTTTGCCAGGAGCTGTGTGATGTGCTTTACAGGTATTATTATTTTCCCTTTCAATAATGCTACAAAGTAGGTATCATGAAGGCCATCTCACAATTGGGGAAACTGAGGCTTGGAGAGGTAAGGAAATGGTCATGTATCTGAAAGAGCTAGACTGTGAATCCATGTCCTCTGATGTGAACGCCTTTCCACTAACCACACTGCCTCTAGCTTGTCTCCTCCCTGGCCCTCGGTGATTGGCTATAGCACCTCTAAAATGAGCAGGACCTTCCATCTCCACCTCCCTCCTCTCTCTTGCCCACTGTCCCTGGGCCAGTGCAGCCACTCCCGAGGCTTCAGCCATGGTCTGGGAGATGCCTCCACTGATGGCTCAGGCCCAGTCTCTCGGCACCTCTGACCCAGCTCTGGCCATCTCTTGGTCGGCTTTGGCCAACGTCCCCCAAACATTTCGGGCTCACCATGCTGCAAACTGAGTCTGTTCCTCCTCATGCATGTGTCCTCATCTCAGTCTGCGGTCCCACCATCCACTCCCCACATCCAGTCACTGAGTCCTGGGTTTTTCTTGTTTAAAACTCCCGAATGTGCTCACGGTTTTCCATCCCTGCTGCTACTGCCTTAATTCAGACGTTCCCCACACCCCTGCACCTCACCCCTTATTCCACCACAGCCTCCCAAACCTCCCACGTGTCTCCTCCCCAGGGATTCTCCCTTCTGCTGCTTCCCCACCTCTGCCCAACAGATCTTCCTAAACTTCAGATCTACACACATCACTTCCCTGCTTATAAATCCTTCAGTTACTCCCATTGCCTTAAGGGGGAAAAAAAATTTCAGCTTCGCCTATGGCTCTTGAGATCTGCTTTCTGCCTTCTCTCCCATTCACACCCGTCCCACCCTAAAGCCATCTGCACAGAAGTACCTGGAAATCCAGACCTTGCTTCACCTCCTGCCACCCCATCTTTCTAGCCCGATTAATGCCTATTCCTTCTTCCCATCTCACCTCCAACATGCCCTCGTCCTGGAAGGCTCCCTGGATTTCCCTTGCCTCTCAGCCGGTTCAGGGGTCTTATATCTCTGTCTGAAACCTTAGTCCAAGATATTGGTGAAGACCTTCATTTTCTCTTCTACTAGGCAAGGAAATACTCGAGGACAGGGTTTTGTGTCTTTTCCGTGTAATACCCACAACCAAGCCAGTGCCCGCCACCTAATAGAGGATCACTGAGTGAATGAATGAGTGAGTGAATGAATGAATGAAGGTAGACAGGAACCAGAAGTTAGGAAAGCAGAAGTGGCTGTGAGTGGAGGGAGTGCCCTGGATCCTGCTCTGAGGAAGGGGTCGGTGTCCCTTGGGCACATATTTCTCCCAAGTCCAGCTGCATGTCAGGGGGCCTCCCCCTCTTTCCCACCTCTCCCTGACAGCTGGCACTGCCAGAATACTAGTTCTGTGAGGGTAAGGGGCCTGGAGGATGATCAGGGACCTACAGTTTAAACTGAGACCACCCTTCCCCTCCCGAGGGACCCTGCCAGCCTCCTCAAGGCTTTGGGGGCTGATAGGAGAGACGGAAGTATGAGATGTTGGGATTGATCACCTGCCCCACCCAGCACTGATTATGCACCGACTGTGTGCAGGGCCCTGTGCTGAACCTCTGAGCTTGTGCACATTCCAATGTGAGCATCCTTTGGTCTAGTTGCAGATGAGACTAGGGTGAGCACAAGCCACAGGGGACAGGAATGAACTCTGGCCGAGTGCTAGAGGACAGATTCGGCAGGATGAGGATGTCTGAAGCTGGGGCGGTCAGCCAGGAGGTGAGTGAGACTTGTCCAGATCGTGAAGCAGAGAGAAAAGGCAAGGGCATTGCTAGAAGGGGGATAGTCTGCATTGAGGCTGGAGGTCAGGACACACTGGCAAGTGTACTCTAGGGACAAAGAACAGATGCTTTACCTGGGGCCAAGGTCCGGGGAGGGAGTGGTGGGAAATCAGTTTGGAAAGGGACACTGGAACCAGGTCCTGGAGGACTTTGCCCGGCTAAGGAGTTTGGACTTGAACAGTAAGTGAGGTCGAATGGTGAGACCCACAGGGCAGTGGGAAGGTTGGGCCTGGGGTGGTCTTTGTCTTCGGGAGTGATGCCACGCAGGGTGGCTAGGCAACCCCCAGCACTTTCCCCAGCCTCGTCAGCCGAGGGGCCATTTTCTCCGAGGCCAGCAGGGGGCAGGACAGACCCACGATGTTTCCTTAGCCCAGGTCTGGGGTGGGGTGGCCCTTCTGGAAGTGCGGAGGAACACCAGGCCCAGAGGAAACAGGCCAGCTGCTTACAGCTTCGTGTGTGTGTGTGTGTGTGTGTGTGTGTGTGTGTGTGTGTGTGTGTGTGTGTGTGT
>NW_006774564.1:2005832-2009487 GCF_000442215.2 Lipotes vexillifer | reverse complement strand
GTTGTGTGTGTGTGTGTGTGTGTGTGTGTGTGTGTGTGTGTGTGTGTGTGTGTGTTGGGGTACGGGTGGAGGCAGGCCGGCTCCTTTCCTTAAAAGACGAGTGTGTAGCCATTGAAGCTGCCAGGTCGGGTGACCTGACGGGACAGCCCTGGGTTGGGCACCCACCCTTCTAGGGCATACGCCCCACCCCGAGTCCAGCTCTCCAGCTGTGCCCCTTGCTTTTGGTATCCCCAGCCCCTCCGCCTAATGAGGGAGCCCCAGCATCATGGAGCATCTGAACTGGGCACCTGAGGGCACCCCAGCTCCTCTGGAATCAAACCAAATCCAGGAAAGCAGCTAGGGAGAAGGAAGTCCCATTCCCCTGCTCACTCCCTTCCCCAAAGTGGAGGAGGGACGGTCGGTCGTCAGGACAAGCAGAAGTCATTCACTGGGCATTTGCCAAAGGTTTTACTCAGTGGCTTCTGTGCTAGAGAGAGGGACACAAAGATGGGAGGGCAGCATCCCACCAAGGCAGCACCCTGGCCCAGACCCCCCAGTGCACAGGGCCAAAGACTCCCACGGCTTAGCTGGTAAGGGTTGAGGGGCTGTGAACAAAGCGCCCGTAAACCCTGAGGAAGAGAGCATGCTTCTGCTCACTGAGGGCTGCAGAAGTTTTGACAAAGGAGGTGATGCTGAAGCTAGGCTTTGAAACATGAATAAGATTTTGCCAGATGGAGAAAAAGGAAAAGCATCCTGGATGGGGGAACGAGCAGAGCAAAGGCACAGAGGTAAGGCTGTGTTCAGAGAACACTGATGAACAGCTATGGTTATATATGATCTTCACCCCCCAGCTTTATGGAGATATAACTGACATGTAACACTGTGTAAATTTAATATGTACAGCATAATAAATTGATATATGTATATATTGCAAAGGGATTAGCAAAAAAAGGTAGTTAACTATATGCTTTTTATGTGGCAGTCATCGTGCTGTAACATTTATTTATATTATGTTTCTAATTCTCACATCAACCCTCAAGGTGCCATGATCTCCACTTTATGGATAAAGAGACAGATGATCAGGGAAGCAAAGTGACAGCCCTGGAAAGAAACTTAGGAGCTGACATCCCAGTCAAGGACCGTGTGACCCTACTCTGCCTCCATAGTACTGGAGTTAAGGTGGGGATGGGTGGGTTGGAGGGATGTCACAAAGACCCGAAAAGTCCTCTTCCTCCAGAGGACCCCACCCTTGGCCCCAGCATCTCTGGCTAGGCTGTGACATCTTTCGGTCAAAAACTTGTTCTCAAACAGCCATCTATTTGCCAGCCTTTTCACTTTTTCTTTCCCTTTTAGAAAAGTTCTTGTGCAAATTCTGTTCTTGTGGGTCAGAGATTTTGTCAGGCCTGGGTCAGACAGAAAGACAAGGAGGAACCCTGGGGTGTAGGGAGAGGAGGAGGGGCTGGAGCAGACCCCAGGGTAAGTCCGCCCGCCCCTCCAACGCTTGTGCTGGTATCTAAGGGCTGGCTTCTCTCCCTAGGCTCCCTTTGTCTCCCCTGCCTGAGTGGGATGGAGGTGCTGAGAAGGACCTCCTCTTGCAGATGAGAGAGAGGCCTGCTCCTACAGGGCTTCCCTCCTCTGCAATGGACTGTCCAAGCCTCCCCTCTAGGCCTTGGGACAGCCATCCTCACATCCTCCAATGGCCCCTTCTTAGAATCACCCAGTGCTTCTAAACTGGGGGATGTCATCTTTTCCTTGCCAAGGCCCCTTAAAAAATCAATTTATATACATATGTTGAATCATTATGTTGTATACCCGAAACTAATACGTTATATGTCAATTACACTTAATAAAAAATCATTAAAAATTATAAAAATCTTGATAAATAATATAAGATCAGAGGAAGGCATATGAAAATTAAAAGCAGGGACTTCCCTGGTAACACAGTGGTTGGGAATCTGCCTGCCAATGCAGGGGACATGGGTTTGATCCCTGGTCTGGGAAGATCCCACATGCTGCAGAGAAACTACGTCCGCACGCCACAACTACTGAGCCTGCGCTCCACAACTACTTAAGCCCGCGCGCCTAGAGCCCATGCTCCGAAACAAGAGAAGCCACCGCAATGAGAAGCCCACGCACCGGAACGAAGAGTAGCCCCCAGCCACCGCAACTAGAGAAAGCCTGCACACGGCAACAAAGACCCAACACAGCCAAAAATAAATAAATAAAAAATAAATAAATTTATTAAAAAATTAAAATTAAAATTAAAAGCATTCTATCCACCCTCGCTCCTTGCCCCATCCTATTCCCCAGGGAACCACTCTTAACAATTTCTTTTTTATCCCTAAGACACGTTCCTTATAAACAAGCATATCTAGCTACACGTCATTGTATGTTATTTTTTAATACAGATGAACTATATCATAACTGTATTATTTTACAGCTTACTTTTTTTCATTTAATGTCATATCTTGGGCATCCTTTACACGTTGACACCTGTGGATCTACCCATTCTTTGTATTGACTGCAAAGTCCATTGTAAAGACTCGAGTAACCAGTTCCTTTTTTTGCTGGACATTTAAGCTTCCAGTTTTTACTATTACAGACAGTGCTGAGATGAACAACTATATTTGCAGATTAATTGTCAACTGATTAAAATTTGAATGTATGTTACCAAATTGCCTTCCAAAAACACTACAACAATTTACAGTTCCACCAGTAGTGTATGAGAATGTCCATTTTCTTGCATCTGCACTAATATGAGTATTATCAAACTTTTAAATCTTTGCCGATGTGATAGGTGAAAAGTGATATCTCATTAAAAGTTTTTAAGTGTCTTTAAGAGTGAGGTTGAGCATATTTTCCTATATTTGTTGGCTATTTTACTTACTTCCTTCTCTTTTTGTGAATCCCATGTTACTGGCCTTTGACCATTTTGAGGGAGGGTTATGCATCTTTTTCTCATTGATTTGATTTGTAGGAGCTCTTTGTATGTTAAGGAAATAAGCATCTAAGATCCATTTTATTATCTGCTATACACTCCATGTTTGGAAAAAATTTGTTAAATAGAGATTGTTAAGTTATTACTTCTTTCTCCATTTTCTCAATCTGATTCTGGTACATGGACCCTCAGAATGCTTATCAGCATGAGATGGTGTGCATTGAGCTGATGTAATTCCAGCCAAAAGCAAAGCCTTAAACTTTTTGTTGATCCCAGAAGCCTCACTGTGGCTAAATGTAGGCTGTCTGTCGGCTTTCTGAAATACTTTAAGTGGCTTGAGGGACCCTAGGGTCTGGGGCCCTTGCGTGGGAGCCGCAGCCACAGCTTTGGCCCCTTTAGCGTGGCTCTCTTGAGCAGCAGTGTAGTCTGCACCTGTGCTCATCCCTCAGTGCAGCTGTGGATTCTTATGTTCTGGTGAGTGGGCTGAGTGTGCATATTTTTCCTGTTTATAGACACTTAGTGATGTGGGTCCCTCTTTTTGTCAGCAGAAAGTCCCTGAGGCAGGACTGAGCCTGCCCCCAGGCCAGGCCCAGTGGGACTTTACTGGTGCTGAGTCCTGGGGATGGAGAGGGGATGGAGGAGGGCAGGAGGGGTGGCAGGAAGAGGCTCCCAGATGGCCCCAACCCCTCTGGCCTCTCCACTTCCTCGGGGGAATCTCCTCAGAACCACATCTCTTTC
>NW_006774564.1:2005219-2005664 GCF_000442215.2 Lipotes vexillifer | reverse complement strand
AGGGGTGGGGGGGGGGGGGGGGAGGGGGAGGTGGTTTCTAGTCTTCTGGGCACCCCCCCCAATCTAAAGGTGGTTCCACTGGGGGAGGCACTGCTCCCTCCTAGTCCTGGGGGGTGTGTGGGAGGGTGGCTTTGAGATCCCAGTGGGAGCAGGGACTGGGGGTGGGCAGGGGTGGCGGGAGAAGGAGAACCCTGGTGGAGCCTTTGCAACGGACTTAGAAGTCTCCAGTTTGGTTTGTTCGTTTAACCCAGGGCTGACTTTTATGAGACCGCCACATTCCTGGGGATTGGCAAGTGAAAGTGATTAATGGGGCTGGCTGTGGTAGCGGGAGCAGCAGGAAGCAGAGGCAGAGGAAGCCCAGAAGAACCTGAGTTGACACCCCGAAGCCCCAGATTCCCAGAGCTGCGGCGGGTGCTGGGGTGGAAGGGACTTGTGGTCCTGCTGA
>NW_006774564.1:1980820-2005112 GCF_000442215.2 Lipotes vexillifer | reverse complement strand
TGAACCCCGTGTCACCCCCCGCCCCCTGGGCTGGAGAAGGAGGGGTTCTCCTGCCTCTTCCAGGGTGAGAGCGCTTCTCTGCCTGGTGAGCAGACCCGAGGCTGGGCGGGAGCAGAGCCGGGGCAGAAACAGGGAAGGGTCAGAGGCAAGTCCACCCGGGTTCTGTCCTGGAACCGCGCCTGAGGCATGTGACTCATCCCCGGAGGCTGTGCTTCCTCTGGAAAACAGGGCCAGGAGGTAGCTTATAGATAGCGCCTGGCTCCGCTCTCCTGATACCTCCTTATCTCGTGGGCTCCCTCAGCCGACGAGGCCTGGGCCCACACGGAGTCTCTGAGGAGGCAGTGAGAAAGCACCACCCCGTCTTCCACACGGTTTACTTTGGTTCTGCAGAAGTTTACCTCACTGAGTAAATACACAAATCTACCACGACGACGAATTTGAACGCTGCTCCCGTGTACAGTGCGACTCGGTAGGTGTATTAACTTCTGTTTCCCTTTCATGCCTGTCAGAGCCAGTGATGATGTAAGCAGGTAGGGTAGGGGGTCCTGGAGAACGAGAACCAGGCATGGCTTTCTTGACATAAGAGAAGCCATTTTTGGCCTAAGGCATTTTGGGATCTAAGTCTCGCCAGGATGCTTGCCCTTGAACAGTTCTCAGTAACTAATGATCTTAAGGAAAGTGAGAGAATGCAGGAACAAAGGGAAAGCAGTCAAGAAATAATTGTTCAGGAATACAACAAAGTCCTAGTTCCTCCTCAAGGATACACATTACAATCTGATACAGTCTTTGAGTTCTGCAGGAACTAAGGCCCCCACCCAGGTGGAGGACGGAATGACGTTGACCCTCCTGACTTCAGTCAACTAAAGCCTGGACTCTGTTGACCTTTGCCCCAATTCTACGCTGAATTCTCCTCTGCTCAAGCCCCTTCATGAATATGCATGCACCCCTAGCTTAAAACTTCCCTAATTTGCTGTTGGCGGGGACACGGCTTTGGGAAAGGTCCCTGGTGTTCTCCTTAGTTGCGGCAAGTAACAATAAATCCTTCCTTCTCGCGACCTTTGGCTTGGTTGTGTCTTTTGGTTCAACACCCACTGAGAGGTGAACCCAGTTTTCGGATAACAATGACACTCAGAACATGGTGGTGAAGAACGCAGCTTGAGAGCCAGAGCCAGAACCAGACAGATGAGGAGAGGGCCTGCCCCACTGGAGCAGGCTTTGCGGGCTGGTTCCACATCTACACATGGGGCCTGGCAGGATCCACTGCTCCTGTGAGGGTCAGGTCACCCTGGTGTGCAGTGCTCAGCGGAGGGCTGAGGGGCCCTTCGCCTTGTCCCAGCCAGGCCCTGCCTGCCGAAGCTGGCTGGGAGAAGGAGTCTGACTCTAGGCTGGTTGGTCTCATCCAGAACATGCACGGGTCTTGAAATCCCTTTCAACTCTTAAGTCTGACACCCGAAACTACCACTAGCTCCAGGTCTGGGCTGTCCAAATCCACGATCAGTTTAGTGGGCCGGGTTCAAAGAGCAGGCCTAGGCTGAGAACTCAGGACACAGCCGTTTGCGGGGAAGAAAGGTGGGTCCTTTGGGGTGTCAGAAAAGGCCTAGAACGTGAAGGAGACATGGGGCCCCCAGCTGGAGGTGAGAGAGGAGGTGCTTGAGGGTAGCTGACATGGGACATGTGTGTGCATGTGTGTAGTGGTGTGTGTGCATGTGTACATGTATGTGTTGGTGTGTGGTTTTGTGTGTGTATATCTTTGAAAACATTTGTTGCATTTTCCTGTTTTTCTAGAGCAGGCCTGATTGGGGCAGGGTCTGTCCTGGAACTGCCAGGGCAGTATGTGTGTGTATTGGGCTGGATGTGAGAAAATGCGGCTCTCGATAAAGCCACAACAAAGGCCTCTCGATTTCTTTGGTGTTGTTTTGGGGATTTTTTTATGCCTCTGCCACCCATGAAATCAAGAGCTTCTATTTAATTCATTTCCTCAAGGAATGTATTGAGCGAGACCCAGCAGACTGTACTCTAGGTCAGAGACTGGGCCTGAGGGTCCCAGAGATAGAGGGATAAGACGTGGCTCCTGTGGCCCCTGAGCCCACAGCCAGCGGTGCACTGCAGAGAGCAGGGAGGCTCGCTGGGATAGCTTGGGCCGTGGGCTGCAGAGGCACAGAGGGCTGCTCATTCTGCCTGGGATGGGCAGCAGGAGGCGCCACCTCCAAGGTGGCCTTGAGCCTACAGTGAAGAATGGATGAGCATCAGCGAGGTCCCCACGGTGGAGACAGGCTCCTTGGCCTTAGGTGCCACTTGTGCCAGAGGTGTGAAAGAGCCTGGGCTGTCGGAGAACTAGAAGTACGGCGGTGTGGCCAGACCTTGGGGACAGAGTGTGGAGACAGACAGATGAAGATGCTCATCTTGAGGGTTACTTCTCTGAGTTTTCTGGGGCCTGGTGGAGGAGTCTGGACTTTAGTCCACGGCAGGGGTCACCTGCTCAGCGGCCTGCAGGGCGGGGGTTGGGGGCAGGGGTGTGTGAAGATGCCCGTGTAGGAGGCTGCTCTGTGGGGGGCAGGTCTTCTCCCCAAGGTGGGCCGGCACAGCCAGTCGATGTGTCGCCCAACTCAGTCTTCAGAGAAGCTGGAAACTCCTATTTTTATGTGGCACTTGTATTTTTAGATGTTAGTAATTAATTCAGATTTAACACATAACAAAACAAAAACACACGTGCAGGTCAAACAGGAAAGGTCTGCGATCCTGATGTGGCTCAGAGGCCGCTAGTGTGACCCCAGCCTGCGGTGGGAGGGGAAGCACCCGAGGTTCTGAGTGGGAGCAAGGGGGTCAGAGCCTGCTTGCTGTGGAGGCATCTTGGAGACGGCCGTAAGGAGGGCAGGGTGCAGGGAAGCCGAGAGACCGGCTGAGAAGCGGAGAGAAAAATCTCCTTCCTCTCTATTCATACATTTACCGAATGCTGATTGGGCACGTGTTCCGGGCAGGCACTGTTCTGGGCGGTGCTGCTAAGGGGACGCCCAGAGGTGGAGCTGCGTCCTAGTTAAGAGTACTATAGGCACCTAGAGGGCTCCAGCCTTCAAGGTTGCACGCTGGTGTCTTTGTTTTCTGGATTCTTATGCCTCCTTTAGCCTCATTTCCCCACCTGCTGGCCGAGGTCCAGGCTAACTCTCCTGTTCCCTCTCAGGCATCCTTTCCTGTCTCTGTGGGCCCCGGGGCTATACTTTGGGTCCCGGGCCAAAACCGCCCTCGGCAGAGGCTCCATCACAGCCTATTTTCTGCATTGTGCCTCCACTCTGGTTGTGCCCCCCTTCCCTTCTGGAGTTTATCGCTGCCTCTTTTGGAACTCACAGTTTCTCTGAAAGCTCCCCTTTGCACTATAGCTCTGCCCCGCACACTCATCCTCCAGTGACCAGATCCCGGTGGGGGAGGGGCCTCTCTCCCTGTTCCCCAGTCTTCGCATTAGCAGGAAAATAGCAGAGCTTTTACTCTGGACCCGGGCAGACAATGCCTGTATTCATGCATCTAGCTGAGCAGCCAGTCTGGGCCTACGCTAGGCTAGGAGTGGCCACGTGAGACCTGGTCCCTGTCCTCAAGGCAGTCCCGGGAGAGGAGAGTGAGCCCTGTCCACCACCAACAGGAAACCACTCAGTGCCTGAGAGATGGTGCCCATGAGCCAATGAGGGCTGTGTGAGAGCGCGGACCCAATTCCCAGTGCTAGGCAATTGACCTGCATGGACTCATGGAATCTCACCACAACCCATTCAGCTCAGCCCTATTATTCTACCATTTTACAGGTGAGGAGACTGAGGCTCAGAGAAGTGAGTAACCAGCCTGAGATGGCATAGCTGTCAGTTGCAGCAGCACTTTGTTTTGACCCCAGGGTGGTTGACTGCCAAGCCCACTTCCTTCATGGGGTTGAGGCTTGGGGCGTCAGCTGAGAGCCAGCCTGAGGTGGTGGTGGAGGCTATTTCGGGGGTGGGGTGGGAGAGCTGGGGAGCTGCTGAGGCACAGCCCCAGTGGCATCTGCTGGACTTTTCTGGAAAGGAGGAGTGCTTCAAGCTGACTGATACATTACTTGTGGGAGAGCCTGGCTGCTGGAGGGGTCCAGCAACGCCCCCACCCTCCTCAGGATCTCGCCCAGCCCTCTCTCAGGTCTCTGAGTCCATGGCACATGCCTCTCCCTTCTCCTTCCAGACAAAGGATGAGCACTGGATTAGGAGCCAGTGGGTCCTAATCCAGGAACTCACCCATGACCTCGACTCTGGGCCTGTAAAATGGGCATAAGTACTGACTATCCTGCAGGGACTTAGTAGAGGTCAAAAACTTGAAGGTTACAGAAGGAAACTGCTAGAAACCTTTTGAGGCGCGATTCACCAGGTGTTTATTGAGCACGTACTGTGTGCCAGGCCGTGAACTGGAGTTTAGGAATACAGTTCCCAGGAAGACAGACACAGGTCTTACCTGCACGGGGCTTAGAGTCTACAGGGGAGGCGGGCGAGAAGTAATGACACAGATAAATACGTTAAGTACAAAATGAATCGAGCCCTACGAGATTGTTTAACCGGGACCAAACGTGGGGTCAGGGAGGTTTTCCTGAGGAAATGGGATTTAAGCTTAAGCTGCAGAAGGATGGGGGTGGTCAGCCATGTACAGGGCAGGGAAGGGCCCTCAGGTACAGGGCGTGAATGCAAAGCCCTGGAGTGGGGAGCGAGCCAGAGGCTTGTGACAGGACATGACGGGGAGGGAGGACTGACAGCTTGCTTGGGCACGGCCTTGCGAAAGGGAGCTAGCGAAGGAGTTTAAGTGACCAAACAACGATAAACCTGATCTCCAACCCTTGTCTCCTTGTCCTGGGCCCCTGGAGCTGCTCTCTCCCTTCTTTGCCCTTGGTGTCCGCTCTGTGTGATGAGAAACTGGGCTTGGGGAGGAGGTCTCAGCCCCCGCCCCCTCCCTGAATCAAGGGGCAGCTGATTGAAAGCAGATGCCTTGCCCTGGTGTGGCCCTGGTGGGAGTGGTGAGGCTGGCTCCCCACTGCTGACCTCAGACCTGCACCGCTGGCATGTCCAGGCCGCAGACTCTCTGTCAGCAAAGCCGCATCCGTCCTGCACAGAGACGGTCACTGTGGCTGCCCACACCCCCAACCCAGCAATTTCCCTGCCACGGTGAGAAACCTCCTGTGCTCCTGGGCCAAGGCCCAGCCTCCTCTAATTGGGCCTGGAGCCCCGGCTGGAGGAGGGAGAGATGCCAAGGAGGTTCTTAGAAAGGCACGAGCCTGGGAGAGGTCCCTGTCACCCTTACCTGGCTCCTCAGCACACCTGTGTCATGCCAACTGGGGCACCATTTTCCTATGTGCCTTGGGCTAGGCTCTGGGCTAAATGCTTTAAGTCCTCCTACTAAATCCTCACAAACAGCTCCATGAGGTCCATACTGTTGGCAAGGTGCATGACTGAGGCTCAGAGAGGGTGCTTGTCACATAGCTGGTAGATGGCAGAGCTGGGGTTTGAACCCAGATATTAGGTTCTAAAGGCTGTGACTCCAGTGGTCCAGTGGGCTCTGGCTGTTCCAGTACCCTCAGACACTCCCCGTGTCTGGTGCTCCTGAGGGAGCCCAGCTCAGCTCCAGGCTGCTCAAGGCCCACAGGCTCCTGGAGGTCTTAGCACAGGGCACTGAGATGGACCCAGAGAATGCTGCAGCAGCCTCTGCATGGTGGGAGCCCCTCTCTCAAGCAGCCTGAGCTCTGGGCTCTGTCAAGGGCAGTATGCTTGCTGTTGATTCAGTTTGAACCATGCCCAGTGGTCCCTTCAGAGAGGGGAGTTACAATTTTGATGGTTGCTTCTGAATCCCCCTGGGAGCACCTCTGGCACACCTCCCCTTCACTAGGTCCTGCCATCACACTCCCCAGTCCCCACGGTGCACCTGGAGGAATTCAGGGATCTCCCAGAGATGCCTCCTGGGTCTTTCAGGAAACCTAGTGCCACCCTGACTGCCCCTCGCTCTTAGGCCACCCTAGAAATGTGTCCTCTTTCCTCTGCTCCCACAAGGCTGCCCACCCCTCCCGTGGACCCATCTGTTCCCCCATTACCGTGGTTTCCCTGGTCCATTTCCCCCTCTTTTGTCCAACCCAGCATCTCTGCTGGATCCGCTCCTTCAGATAGGTCTTTTTGCTCTCAGTCAGTCAACAAGCATTCATTGAGCCATATGGACAAACTGACAGGAGCTCAGGTGCTGGAGCCAGCCACCAGGGATACCAGAACGCAACCCTCTCCCGCCCTGTTCCAGGAGCTCACATCTGGTGCTCCTGGTGCATGAAGAAAAGGCTCCCCTGCTCCCCTGGCCTCAGTTTTGGCTTCTCCCTGCTGTCTAGTTACTGAGAAGAAAAATCATGCCCCATGGAGACCACTTTTTTCTTTGTTCTGTGTAAGGGTTACCTTGGTGGTCTGTGGGCAGGTGAAACAGCACTGAGGCTAACCATGGAGGGTGGCCAAGGTGTGCTGCTTTCTGGGGACTCTCAGACACAGAGGAGTAGCGAGATCGTTTGTGCTTTAGGGTCTGGAAATGAGAAGTAGCCCCAGCCCCAGCACAGATCCTGGGGAAGGAAAAGGGACTAAACTCCAATCTGTGGAGAGGGGACCCAGGAGCCCTGCAGACTCAGCATGGGAATGGTGGTGTATGGGCATGAACAGCAGGAGAGTGGGTAGTAACTCTGGGAGCAGGACTGGGGGCGCTTTGGGCCGTACCTGGAGTTATCCCCCTGGAAGATCCATGTGGCCTGTGGGGCTCTGGGTGGCACAGGACCAGCTTCTCCTTCTGACCATGTGGGAATAGTGTCAACAGGCAGTGGGACTGGTCAGAGTTCCAGGGCTCCTGGCCCCCTTTGGGAAGTTGACCACCCACTTCGGAGCACATAAGACTTGGGGTTCTTGGACAATTCAAAGGGAGAGGAAGCTTCAGAAGGAAGGTATAGATTTCCTTCAAGTGTAGTAGACTGGGTCTGGATGGTTTTAATTAAAATTCCAAAATCAAAGAAATGCAATAGTATTTGTACCCCACTTTTCTGCAGCTTCTATATTCCAAGAACTTACTGTGTGCCACATATGTGCCAAACCTTCCATATACATTATTCTATTTGATCCTCAAAACAAGAGAGGTGCTTTTTATCATCATTTTACACATGAGGAAACTGAGGCACAAAGAGGTTAATCAACTTGCCCAAAGTCACACAGCTAGCAGAGCTATGAACTGGGCTTATAATCCACATTATCTCTCACTCCAGAGTCCTTCAACCACAGATCCCACCCTACATCTGCATCTAGGGGTTCCCATCTGTGGAGGTCCCAGGAGATCTGGGCCTGCAGGCAGGAGTCCTGGGGTCTGGAGGCCCCGGGGCCTAACATGGTGGGGCCACTGTCAGGTGCCTGTCTCCCACAGCTGGATTCCATTACAGTGTGGATGGCCGCCTTTAGAAAGCAACCTTCTCCTGGGCTGCGAAGGAACAGTGTGACCACAGCCAGTGAACCCTGGGGCCCCTTGAGTTTCCACTGCTCCCCCGGCAGGGTTTCACAAACCCGTTGACGTTGACAGGGCAGCCTGTGTGGAGAGAGCAGGAAGCCTGGGGGCCCTGTGGTCTGCTGGCATTGCTCAAAGTTTCCTTAGCTGAGCTCTTCCTGCAGGGCCCTCTTCAGGGCTCTGCCAGGCCAGCACCCCTGCCAGGCCAGCACCCCCTGTCCTGAGGGCTGCTTTGGCCTTGTCTGGCTCTGAGAGACAAAGCCTACTGACCCCAGGGTCTCTGAAGGGCCAGGAAGGCCCTGTCCTCTGGGCGCTGAGCCTTGGGGGGAGCTTTGAGATTCTGGCGATGGCCTCAGGGTGTCTGAAGGTTCCTGGGGACCAGCACTGTGAAGTGGGGCAGGGACAGTGCTACCTGCAGTCAGAATTCCCAGCCTCCACGCTCAGCTCCAATGCAGACTAGGGCTGTGACCTCTGGCAGGTGTCTTACCTCCCCAAGCCCCCTTCCCTCATCTGCCTTACAGGGGTATAAAACCCTTGTCAAACAGGAAAATGCTCTGCAAGTATTAGTGGCCCTCACCTGGCCGTGGGCTAACCTTAGGACTCATTGGTCCTCCCTTGTGGAAACTGCCAAGTCTGAATTTACAGGTTCCCACAGAAAAGGGGAAAAGCATTCTAGGTAGAGGACAGCCTGAACAAATGCTCAGTCAGGAACACACACACACATGTGTTGAGCTCTTTGTGCCAGGCACTGTCTTAAATATTTTACATACATGAACTCATTTTTCTCTCTTAATATACCTATAAAGTAGATACCAGCTTGCCCCCATTTTACAGCTGAGGCAATGGAGGCCCAGAGAGGTAAAGTAACTCGCTCAAGATCACACAGCTGGAAGTGGGGAACCAAGATTGTAACCCAAGCAATCTGCGATGAGAACATGAGTGGAGGCAAGGGCAGTGGGCCTGGAAAAGACATCAGAGATTTGGGCACATCTACCTTGTCCTCTGTGGTAGGGCCAGTGTCTAGTACAGTGCCTGGCACACTGTGGGTACTCAAAGGTGTTCCTGAAACCTAGGCTCTGCAGAAGGTGTGGTTGGCTTGTTTATCTGGGGACACTGAAGTTTTGCACGATCAGGGGAAGCTGGACTTACTGGGTTGGGGGAAATATGGGCCCAGGGCTGAAGCCTAGACTGTCTCATTGCCTCTTTGGCTTGAGATTTGCCCAAGCCAGTCCTGGGACAGTAGTCTCCTTCTCAGTGGGGCTGCTGGACCCCCACTGGCAGGAGGGCGCACCAGGTGGACAGGCAGGAATTTTAAATAGCTCCTCAGTCCCCCTCTGGACCCCTCCCCTTAGGCCCTGCCTCTCCTCTCTTCCCTCAGGTACTGGCACACTACCTGCTTCCCTCCCTGTGGGATGTTCTTTGCTCCCAGAGCTCAGGGTCTGGGGTGGGCTGGACTTCTAGGGGGACACACACAGACTTGGAGGAGCGTGTTTGCTGCCGGCAGAGGCTGCTGAGAGACCGGCCTGTGTGTCGGGCTGGAGAGCTGGGAGCCTGGTGAGAAAGGACGTTTCCGTGTTCTGTGGCACTCAGACCCCACCAGGAATGTGGCTTTGGGCCAGGATCCCTCTGGGCAAGAAAGGATGACTCGGCAGAAACAGCATCCTGACCCCACAGGATAACTGGAGCCGTTGCATTGGGGGTGGATGCCAAGCGGCAGGGCTGGTGAATTTATGACCCCTCCACCTCAGCCTTCATTTCCACCCTCCCCCCAGCCCGCCTTTAGATGCCCTTCTCTGGGCTGTGGTTTTCAGACTCTCAGAGTAACAACTTTCAGACAGACTGGACGGGGGGGCCCCCAGCTCTTCCCACTCCAAGGGATGGAATTAAGAAATGGTGGGGAGGAAGCAATCTGCCATTGAGGCCCCCAGGTCTGGCCAAGGGCACGCACCCAGCATGACTCAAGGTGGGGGGCGCTGGGCAGTGGAGGGAGCTGGCCTGGGCCGGGCACCGGGGAATTCCAGTCCAGCAGAGCCAATTGGAAGCACGTGTTTAGACAGGCATGGAAACCCACAAAGCTGCTTTTCCGTTCCTTGAGTCCAGCTTCTGAAAAATGAAGCATCTATCACCAGGAACCCTGGGAAATGTGTCCCTTTGTCACCAAAAGCTTTCATGGAACAGGCCAGTCACTACTGTGGAGTATAATGGCACTCTAATTGGTGCCAGCCTTCTGCCCACTTGCACCCCAGGTCCTGAGCAGAAATGGATGATGGTGGTGGTGAAAATGAGGATATTGTTATAGCCCCAGCCGCTGCTGCTGTTAGAATTCATTAAGTGTTTCGCACATACACTGCTAACCATTTTTACCTATTTAATCTCACGCGTTCCTCATAAATACCCTATAAAATACGTATGTACTTATCTCCTAATTTTAAGAAAGGAAACAGCTTTGCAGAAGATTAACTTGCCTGAGGTCACCCAGGTACTAAGTGGCAGAATACGCTTCCAAGTCTGGGATCTTAATGATTGGCTTGATTCATGACCCCCTTCTTCTGCCCCTTGGGGGAAAGAGGAAGGCAGAGTGCTTATGGCTCTGCCCCCTTCCCTGGGTGCCACACAGTGACAGAGGGTCACCAGGGTTGGCCCATGGAAACACTGACCCCTTTCTGGGAGCCGTTGCAACACTTGGCAGTTTCCTGTGCAAAGCATCTTGGGCTCTTGGGGTCTGGCGAGCAGTGAGGATCCTGGGATTTGGGGCTAGATGACACGAGTCTGCCTTTGACTTACTAGCTGTGCGGCTTTGACACTTTACTCTGTCCCTCTGACCTTGGGTCCCTCACCTGTAAAGTGAGAAGGAAGAACACAACGACTTGCCCTCCGTTACCTGCCCAGCGAGATAAAACGTAGACCATAAGGCCACTGCAGCCAGGGGAGCCAGCCAGACAGCAAGCAGAGGGCCTGACGGGGGCGTCCAGAGGGGAAGAGGTAGGCGGAGCTGGCATCACACGGCTTGGCTCCCTGGTCAGGAAAAAGGCGGGCAGAGATCAGGAGTTCCTTTCTTAAAAGATGACAGCTGCTTTGCATTGATTATTCATCTGCCTCATAGAGATCACCTGGAGGTGAGGACCCACAGCAGAATGGCTGCATCTTCCCAGGAAAATCCCACGGGCAGAACTGGTCTAGGCACCAGATGACAATCAGTTCCTTGCAAGGGCCCTGTTTTCTGACTTCCCTGCTGATGGAATCTCTTGTCCTGCTCTAACGTGGGCTTCTGTTAGTTGACTGGTTCCTGTTGCCCCAGCAACAGAGCAATAGTGGAGGAGGTGGCTGCAAACGGCTGTTAAATCACTTAATCAACTGTGACACACAGGCACCCTGCCAAACAGGGGTGGTTACAGCTATGCCAGACTTAGTCACTGCCTGCAACTTAATGTGGCTAAGATGGTCATAAACATGCACGGAGCAGGCAAATAGGCCCCCAACATCTTGGTTGATTGATTTCAGAATCATGAAGACATTATATTATGTCGCTTACAGTTTTATCCCTGAGTTTATTTTGTTATATTCAAGACCTTGGCAAACCAGTAATTTCCTTAGAAGGTGTATGGCCAGGCTATCCCCCCAGTCACCCTGTTCCTCGGCTCTTCATAAGGATTTATCAATAACAACATATCCGTTCTGTTTGGGCTGTTATTATGGTTCTATTCTGAAACATCCTGTAGTGGTTATTTTTTGGAAACATCATTTGGCTTATAATTTCTTAGCAACAGAATTGAGGGCTAACAGCAGATGTAACTCCAAGTGAGATGATTGTACCTCGTGCGTGGGCAAACAAACCCACAGCAGCCAAGTCCAAGCACTCTCTGATTATGGGTTTCATCGTTTTAGGTCATCGAACGTCACCAGCACCCACCACGAGTCAAGCTTGCTTTGTTATATGCCTGCCAAGCTTGCTTTGTTATATGCCTGAGAGCATTTGCTGTGGCAGCCACGCACCCAGGGCACGGGAGAAGTTTCAGTCACCAGGTGCCCAAGGCCGTCGTCACAGCCTCGTCTCCTCCTGGTACAGGTCCCAGACTGTGTGTCTGACTTGGAAGAGGAGGAGGGCGGGGCAGTGGCCCCTCACTCTGTGCGTGCCTGCACATCATGTCTTCACAACCCGCCCTGTGCCGCGGTATCAGGACTGTCCTGCCATGTGACAGCCAAAGAAGAGGCAGTTCAAGCAGGTGAAGCCACCAGCCATGGCCACAGTTTGGCAGGCAGGATTGGAATCAGGACCTGTCCAAGCCCCCAGCCTCCATCCTTTCTTTGTTTCCTTCCATCCTTCCTTCCTTTATGTCTTCTTTTTCTTTTTTTAATAGTCAGTTTTCTTAGTTCAGGGGCTCCTATTGCAAACATAAAACCAAACATGGGCTTTGATTCTGTGAACCTGAATTCACACATCTAGGAAGAGAAAAGGAAACTGTGATCCATGTACGTGGATGAAAACCAAAGGATCATGGCTAATCACATTGGAGTTTTTCTTGTTGTTGTTGTTTGTTTGTTTGTTTTTTGGCCCCTCTGCGCAGCGTGCAGGATCTTAGTTCCCCGACTGGGATGGAATCCGTGCCCCCTGCAGTGGGAGTGCAGAGTCCTAACCACTGGACTGCCAGGGAAGTCCCTCACACTGGAGTTGTAAAATTTCTACAGCCCAGAACCCAGAAGCCACAGGTCTTATAGGTCATTCTGGATGTCCCACGGGGTATCTGTACTTTTCTTGAGTTGAGCAAACTTATCGGCCTTCAGCTTCTGTTGATAACACTGGTTAACCCCCGAGCATTAAGGATATATGAACAGCTCTGGAAGACTTCGTTCTCAACGCCACGCATCCCTTTCACCATTGTTGACACTGGTTGAATCCTGGATAGATTTTTCACCATGGATTCAATGAGATCAGTCACATTTCATCCAATAGGCCAGCTGGTTGTCCTTTTAGCTTGGTGATTTCACACGCACTTTCCACCACTGTCTTGCACGCTTCCTTCCAATTTTCATTATTGTTGTTCTTTCCCATTTCTGGACTCAGGTCCCGGAGAGAAACGCTGGCCACATATACTCCAAACAGCCACACTTGAGTTGCCATGTTCTCTCCAAATCCATCCATGACAGCTGCTGACATGAATGCCAAGTTTTCAGCCATAAAATAGTGAAACCTAGCAGAATCCACATTCGACACCCACTTTCAATCACACGGTGCTTAAGTAATCCACTTTCTAGGTAACGTAAGTGAGAATATCCACTGGGTTGGAAACCACAATTATGATGCAATCAGGACTGTACTTGATGATCTGAGGAACAATGAATTTGAAGACATTTCTCTGCACCAGATTAAGATGCCTCTCTCCTTCTCACTGGCGCACACTTGCAGCTACCCTCACAATCTCTGAATTGGCAATCACAGAGTAAACTGTATCTGCCACAAATTTAGGTGTCTGAAGAAAGAAGTCCCCATGCTGCAGATGCATCATTTCTACTTTGAGTTTATCTTTTCCAGCATCCACAAGGGCAAGTTCATCAGCCAGGAACTTTCCCAGAATGCTGATGTCACATGCCATACCTACATGTCCAATACCCACTACAATGATTTTATTATTTGAGACTGTTGCCTCTTCTGCGACCAGCGCAATCAGTTTTTCCTTAAGAGATGCCATTGTGCACAGGAGAGAGAAGGCTTTGGGGACAGGTGTAATGGTCGTGCAAAGGATACAAGGTCAGCCATGTGTCCAGCCTCCTCTCTTTCTGTTCATCCTGTTCACGCATCCAAATCCATAGAGACAGCTAGGCCTACATGAGATGTGTGATCTCCATAAGGCTGTTCTCCAGAGTGTAGCACATGAGGGCCATTGCTGCACGCCAGTTCCATAGGGGAGCCACTGACCCCAGCATTCACAGGCAGGGTGGGGCCTGCCTGCCCCTGGGGCTCGTAATCCCTTTTTTATTTTGGTCCCTCCCCAAGGCTGAGACCATGGTTCTCCATGGTAGGAATGCAAATTAAAGTAATAGCGACCACTTATTACTATGAGCCAGGAACTTGATTTATATGCCTCTATTCACTCCTTAAAACTTTATAAGGACATTTACAGATCAGGAAGTTGAGGGTCAGAGTAGTTGAATGACTTACCATAAGTTTCATAAAACAGGTTCTTTTGGTGACACCCACAGTCATCCTCCTCCCCTTCCCACAGCTCTGTTACTCATGAGCGGAGCTGGATTTACTGAGCAACCCTTGATGCTTATGCTCTGGGTCCCCTTACTCAGAGCTGCCTCTTCCAAGCCCTAGAAATCTAATCATATGGCCACATATTTTTGTGAAATTTGAAAAAATAAGATGTTTTAATTTTTATCTTCTAGAGGAGAGCCCCCCTCAGGTTCCACAGAACCTGGATCACCTGTTCATGAGTGTACACCTTAAACACCCTATCTAAAAGTTTGCTTCTTCCTTCTGTCTCCTTTCCCTACTTTATTTGCTCTCCTTGGCACTTTCACTAACACACCATGTACTTTATGTATTGATCTTATTTACTGCACATCGCAGGCACCACTCACTAAGTGTTTTTGGGTGAATGAGGGCAGCCATTGTCCTTATACATACAGCCATCCTGTGCAGTAGGTTGTTTCCATGTCATAGAAAAGATATAAAGATGTGAGAAATGACTTGTTCAGAGGCACCCACCAACAAATCCAGTCCCCGTTCTCCTGCTCTGAGCTACCTTTGGACTTGGCCATGTCTAGATTTCCTCTGGCCATGACATCATAACTTACTCATAGACCAGATATCTCCCTGGTATTTCATCCTTGACTCCTCCCTCTCTCAACAAGCTCCCCCTACCCTCCAAATACTATCGACCGCCTCCCAAACATCTCTCGGACCCAATCACTTCTCTCCATCGCCCCCACCACAAACAGGGTCTTCATCAGCTTCCTGCTGGTCTCCCTGCCCCTGGTCTCTTCCCCCCACAGCTTCCAGAGGCTGACCTGATCAAGTCACTCTCCTGCTGGAGAACTATCCCATGGATTCTTATTTCTTAGAGGTCAGATCTGAAATCCTCAGCCTGACCCACAAGACCCACATTGGCTTTTATTTTTTCCAGTTCCTCAAACTCACCATCTCCTTCCTGACTCAGGGCCTTTGCACATATGCTCCACCCACCCTCAGCGGCTGAACATTCTTCCTGTCCTCCCTCCCTATCATCCTACTTAATTTCTACTCACCCTTTTGGTCTCAAAGCAGCATCACTTCCTCAGGGCTACCTTCCATGTCCATTCACACTGGGTGAGAGCCCCTGTGAATTGTTTTTACAGCTCCCTGTATATCTCTGCTAAGAACTGATTACAACTCTCATTAAATGAGCTATCTCAGGGGCTTCCCTGGTGGCGCAGTGGTTGAGAGTCCGCCTGCCGATGCAGGGGACACGGGTTTGTGCCTCGGTCCGGGAAGATCCCACATGCCGCGGAGCGGCTGGGCCCGTGAGCCATGGCCGCTGGGCCTGCGCGTCCGGAGCCTGTGCTCCGCAACGGGAGAGGCCACAACAGTGAGAGGCCCGCGTACTGCAAAAAACAAAACAAAACAAAAAAACCTATCACATTGTTTTTTTGGGGCGGTTGATCTGCTGTTGTGACCCCTCCCTCCACCCTCCTCCCCAGACCAGGTGTACCTTGCTCACTACTATATCTTTGTATGATGTTGTTCATTTGTTTGTTTCATATTGGAGTATAGTTGATTAACAATGTTGTGTTAGTTTCAGGTGTACAGTATGTATGGTTTGTTTGGCTTAAGGGATAAAGACATGTATTCCTCTCTCACATATAACCCTCAAGGTGAGTGTTTCTTATCAGCTGGAGGCAGTGTTCCACGTGGTCCTTTGGGGACCCAAGTTCCTTCCATCCTGTGGCTCTGTCATTCGTGGGAGTCGTCATCTGCATAGTTGAGGCTGGGTCATTGCCACATCTGAGTTGGAGCCAGCAGAAAGGGGGAAGAGTTTTCTAGGTTTTGGCTTAGCTCCAATTATCTACTACAGAATAACAAACCACTCCAAAATAGTGCTATAAAATATCAACTATTCCACTATCCTCATCAGTTCTGTGGGTCTGTGAGGAATGCTGGGGATTTTGGACAGAATTCAGGGAGGATGGCTTGTCTCTCTGCTCTACAACGTCTGGGACCTCAGCTGGGAAGACTCAGGTGACCAGGGGTGACTCAGATGGTTGGGGGCTGAGTTGTCAGGAGACACCTTCACTTGCCTGGTGCTTGGCTAGAAGACTGGGCTCAGCAGGGCTTGTTCCAGGGCACTGACATGGGGCCTCTCTAACTTGGTGGCCTCAGGGGAGTTGGACTTCTTTTTTGGAGGCTCAGGGCGCCAAGAGTGAGTGTTCCCACAAGGTGGAAGCTGCCTAGCCTTCTCTGCCCTAGCCTCAGAAATCACATTGCTTCCCACTTTCCTCTTAGGTGAAGACTGCCCAGGTTCAAATAGAGGGGTCATAGACACCCACCACTCGGCAGGTAGAGAGTCAAAGACTTTGTGTCATGTTTTAAAACCATGATATCTGGAGGGGCTAATGTCAGCTTTACTCACATTCCCCTGGTGAGAATGCAGTCATATGGTCCCTTCTAAACGCACAGGGCTGGGAAACGCTGTCCCTAGTCAGGCAGCCATGCGCCCAGCTTCAAGCCCGTTATAATGGAAGAGAGAAAATGGATTTGGGTGGACTCTTTGCAGTTGGCCACGGTCTACTCTGGCTACCAAATACGTGTGTACCCCTCTTCCCACATGCAATACACCTCTCCTCAGGAAAAAACCAAAGTTCCAGTGACTGGATCCACCGCTGCCTATTTGTTGAACAACTAAGTGATTGAATGTCTGCAGAGCCTCTGTGTTCACCCATCCATTATGGATGGTCCATTTCTTAACCTACAGCCTTGATGTCAGCTAGTTCTAAGCGGGGAGGCAAAACCACGTAGCTGTGGCCTGTTAGGAATGAAGAGAAATCTGCTTTTCCTTTTATGTCAGTACTTAATTCAGTCTACTTATGGAGCAGGAATATCAATAAGTGTTCATCGAAAAGAGTATCTGTCTCACACAGCATCTAAAATTAATTCCAGATGGATCAAAGATTCAAATGTAAAAAGTAAGCCCACAAAATGCTAGGGTTCAAAAAGGGTAAGAGCAGACAGCTTACAGGAGAAAATAAACAAAAGGCCAGTAGTGGTATGAAAAGTTGTGTTCTCAAGGATGTGGGGAGACAGAAACTCTCACATGTTGTTTGTTGGTGTTTGAGTGGATCATATTTAGACGGAGGGTTGGCAATATCTTTCAAGGTGTCAAATGTTCAGTATTTTTTACCTGGAAACTCCACTTTGAGGTATTTATTCTACAGATATACAGTATTCCCACAAGTGAGCAAAATATATGTCACAAATGTTCAATGTAGGCTTGTTTAGAATAGCTAAGTCTCTGGAAACCACCTAAATACCCATCCATGGGAAACTTATCAAGTAAAGTAGAATCTCATGCAGCTGTTAAAAAGAACACAGTAGATTTATTAGTACTAACAGAAAAATGTCCAAGGAACAGTGACAACTGGAAACTAAAGTCATGTTGTAGAACATTATGCATAGTGTAAGCTCACATGTATAAAGAAAGGAAACAAAATAATATATTCATATGTATTAAAAGATACTTGGAAAGATTCATAGAAAGTTGTTGTTTTTGTTTGTTTGTTTGTTTTTGCGGTACGCGGGCCTCTCACTGTTGTGGCCTCTCCCGTTGCGGAGCACAGGCTCCGGACGCGCAGGCTCAGCGGCCATGGCTCACGGGCCCAGCCGTTCCACGGTATGTAGGACCGGGTCATGAACCCGCGTCCTCTGCATCAGCAGGCGGACTCTCAACCACTGCGCCACCAGGGAAGCCACATAGAAGGTTTTAACAATCGTTACTTCAGCGGGGAGTGACTTTAAGGCTGGCGGTAGCAGGAAGATTTTTACTTTTTGCTTTATACGCTTTTCCACTATATGGATTGCTTTACAATACCCATGTATCACTTTTATAGGGGAATCAAATTCAGAATAGTGGGTACCTCTAAGGAAGAAGGGAAAGGCATGGGAGAGAGGTCATAGGGCCCTTTAACTGTACAATGTTATGTTTCTAAAAGAAATTGAAATGGTCAAAACGGTAAATTTTGTGTCAGTGTATCTAACCACAACAAAATGAGGAAAAACTGTGGCAATCTGTTAAGAATTGATAAAGCTGGTAGGTGGGTACTAGGGGGTTCATTTTATAATTCCCTCTCCTTTTCTATATTTTAAAAACATTTCACAACTTTAAAAAAAGTTTTTTTTTCTAAAAAGGATTCATTCAATACACAAGATAAAATCAATGAAAAAGAAACCAGAAAAATGAAGCAGAGGTGGGTACTAGGGGGTTCATTTTATCATTCCCTCTGCTTTTCTATATTTTAAAAACATTTCACAACTTTAAAAGTTTTTTTTTCTAAAAAGGATTCATTCAATACAGAAGATAAAATCAATGAAAAAGAAACCAGAAAAATGAAGCAAAAGGAAAACACAGGCAGTAAAATAAACAACTTCATGGCCCACACTTTTTATAAGCAACGTGGTAGATTCAATCACAGCCTCATCGGAGATGTGGACACGTTTCCCACGCTGAGCTCAGGATGCACCTGAGCCGCCAGGAGCACGAGATGGCGTCGCTCAGCAAAAGGAAATGTGCCACCGTGGCGCGAGGCTGGAGGGGGGCGAACGTTAGGGGCTGTCGCAGTGGAGGCAAGAGCTGGCCAGTGCCCTGGCCACGTGAGCTGCCCCCCTCAACCTAAAAAGCAGTGGGGCAGCCCTGCTCTCCTTTCCCTCAGCAGCCTCCCTCTCTACCCCTTCTCCCTCTCCTGCCCTGGAGAGCGGGGAAAGCAGCGGGCTCCCTGCGCATGCATGCACACCCTTCCCTGCCCCCTGGCCCCTTCCCACCCTGCAGGGCCTTAATCTGCTATACCTGCAGTTCTGTGATCCTTTTTGGTTTCCTTTCTTTTGAAAATACTGACCGCAGTGCCATCCTGACTCTGAGGCTTTGAAAACCCTCTTCCTGTGAACTTGAAATGCAGGTCATAAAGAAATAAAGGGCAGAGGGCTGTGGGTTTCATCCGCTGCCTTTGTTCCGGGCACGGAAGCAATGTCACAGGCAGACAGAGGTGGGGTGGGGGCCTGGAGTCTGTCCTTGAGGCTCCGAAGACTGTCCTGGCGGGGCCTGGATATCCAGGGGCAGGTGGCTGCCTGGGGTGCCCTGTGAGGTGGTGAGCTCCCTCCCCGTTGCGGCCGGGGTCCCACCTAAATGACTCATGTCTAGGGTGCCGGGAAGGATTTCCACACAAGGAGGTGCACTTTTTCTGCCCAGTTCCCTTCTAGCTGGGCTCCATGGGCAGGGTTTCGGGGCCCAGTCCTGCTGTCTGTCCTTCCACCGACCTCAGCCATCCCGAGGGCAGACCCTGGGCTGCGACAGGCCTACTGCGGCTTCTCTTCAGAGGGGCCAGGAGGCGAGGCACTGCCCTTCCTGCAGCTGCTGTGTATGTGTGTGTGTGGGGGGGGGAGGCATGTGTGCCACTCAGGCCCCCGCAAAGAGAGAGAGTTTCTGGGTTCCAGTCCTGGCAGGGCCTCCAAGACCTGCTGATCAAGCCTCTCATAGTGCAGTGTTTGGATCCCCAGGGTTTCTGGGATGGATGCGCAGGGTGTCTGGCTCCTCAGTGGCCTCGATTTTGTGTTCTCTTTGCTGCCTCTTAGAAACCAAGTACTGGCAGCCAGCCAATGCGTGCGGGGCTCCAAGCTGGAATTCTTAAATTCATCACTGAATTTCAAATTCGGGACACACTCACTGTCCTTTTTACAGAGAAGGAAACTGAGGCCCAGGAAAGTTGAGTGGCTTGTCTAGACTCCCCCACTGGGAAGGGGTGGAGTTGGGACTGGGCCTCTCCTCACTTCCGGGTCTGCTCCCCAGCTTCTCCACGCTGCTCTGCAGCGCCCTGGGAGGCTGACCTGTGGGACTGCTTCAATGGTACACTTAACTCTCTGCCTTGACCAGTGGGGAGCACCGCCAGCTTATGGGAGGCAGAGAGGGGAGAGAACAAGGGCACTTATTCCCCCTAATGCCCCCTGTGGGGTTGCCACTGTCTGGCTGCATCCCTCAACTGAGGCCTTAGATACTCTCAGGCAGCCTCTCCACTCGGGCCCCTTCTGGTCACCTCCCCGGCCCCATCAGGCTTAGCAGTGGAACAGACGGTTGCTGTTGGTCCAGGTTCCTGCAGTCCTTTCCTACAGCTTGCCCTTACCTTTGAAAAGAATCTCTTTATTGGATGCTCCTCAAATGGTCCAGTTTGAGTATGCTGTCTGCTTCCTGCTGGAACCCTGATTGAACCATACCATCCTGCCAGCTCATGGGCAAGGACCCCTGGCTCCGCTGAGTCATCACAGTTTGCAGCTGGGCCCGTGGTGGGGGCGGGGGGGGGATGGGGCTTTCTGATTCCTTCTCTCTGCCTCTGCTCCTAACCTCCTCCCTCCCCTATCTGCTTGCTTTGCCTCCAGCCCTCATCTGTCATTCTTCCCCTGCCAGATGTCTGGGGATGTTTAAGGGATGAGAGTGACTGGCTAAGCAACTTTCGCGCCTACCCTGTCCTACCCATGATACATCCAGGAAGCAGTGGTCTGAGGCCTTGGACGTCACAGGCCAGTCAGACAGACCCTGGGTCCTTGCGACAAGGTGTCTTGGAAGCCAGTGCACAGAAACAGGGTGGCTTCACATTGCTGGAAGAGGCCTCTTCCCTGGGGACCCTCGATCAGGAAAGCTCACCCACTCACTCACTCACTTGCAATGCAGAGGCTGACTCCCTACCAAGCCCACCCCCAAGGGACCTGCATGTCACTTCCTCATGGACACTATCCCTGGCCCTTGGCTGAGGCTGGCCCTCCCCCTACATGTTCCCAGCACATCCCATCCCTCCTCGTTTTGTAACCCTCATCACAGCGATAGCCCTTGTCCATTGTCTACATCCTCCACTGCTCCAGCCTCTCCCTAAAATGAGACCCTGTGTCTGCACTGCTGACCGCTGTATCCCCAACATCTGGCACAGTGCAGGGCACACAGTAAGGGTTCAACAGATTGTTGAATTGAAATAGAAAAACAATATTTCAATCAATACCATGCATATTATTCCTCTTGTGTCTAGGTGGACACTGGGAGAACAATGACCAGCGTGGCAGGCTGGGTCCTGGAGAGAACGTCAGCCCGAGGAGGCTGGAGGCGGGGCTCTGGTCCCTGCTGTGCCTTATACTAATTTGGGGACTCTGATCAGCCTCTGGGCTTTAGGTTTTTCATCTGTAAGATGGGGCTAATATTGACATTAATGTTTTCTACTGCTTCATAACGAATTATCACAAACTTCCCAACTTAAAACAGCACACGTTTGTTATCCCCAGCGTCCACGGGTCAGGAGCTGGGCACAGCTTAGCTCGGTCCTCTGCAAGGCTGCAGTCAAGGTGCCTGCCAGGGCTGCATTCTCATCTGGAGATTTTAGTGAGGATGGATTCCCTTCCAGGCTCACACAGGTTGTTGGCAGAATTCATCTCCTTGTGGTAAAAGACTGAAATATTGCTGGTTGGTGGCAGGGGGACAGCTCTCAATCCCTAGAGGCCACCCACAGTTCCTTGCCATGAGACCCTCTCTATAGGCCCTCTCAGAACATGGTAGCTTACGTCTTCAAATTCAGCGAGAGAGGAAGTCTCTAGCACCAGTCTGCTGGCGAGACTGGGTCTTTACAACATGCAGTCGTGGAAAGGACATCCCATCACCTTTGCCAATATTGGTTAGATACTGGCATACTGGTTATTCCATTGATTAGAAACAAGTCCCAGGTGTTGCCCATACTCGAGGGGAGGGGATTACACAAGGGAATGAACGTGGGGATATGGGGATCATGGGGATAACCTTAGAATCTGTCTCCTACGATATTAATCTCTCAGAATTCGTGAGGGAGTTAAACGAAAGAAAGCACGAAAACACGTCACACAGTGCCTGGCACTTAGTGAAAACTCAGAAAATGCCATAAAAGGCAACTAGAAGCAGCTGTTTCTTCTTTGGCCCACTTGGAAATAGGAAATGTTGATCCATAATTGGTCCCCAGGCCCCACCATGTCCTGTTGGCTTCCATCAGGCTGCTTCAGCCATTTATATCATCTGTCTGGATCTTGAAGACAGTTGAATTTGTCATGTGGTATTAGCTAGTATGATCAATAGGTGTTCTTATTATTGTAGTTTAAAGTTCTTGGAAGATAAGTTCTGTATCTTATTAACTTTTCTAGCCTCTGGTGCTCAGCTTTTTGGGTTTAGGATGTTGAGTTTAATCTGAATGTTTCACAAGGGTTGAGCCACAGCACTAACCAGAACGATTTCAGTCCGAGCTATAGCCCCAGAGGGCACGTGGTAGTTGGTGGGAGGGAGGGAACAGGAGCAGGTTGGATGGACAAGTCAGGAAGGACAAGTAAATACATGTCAGGCCCTGCTATGGGGAGCCCCCAGCTCCTATTGCCACGTTTTCCCACCTGCCTCCACCCCGGGCTTTCTTCCCTTCTTAGCGTTCAACTCCCCTCCCACACCTCCACCCAGCCTCGCCAACTCTGAGCAGGGTCTCCCTGGGATCTGGGTGTGGTGTGCCCTGCAGGTTTTAATGGGGGAAGAAAAGAGGGATTCCTTCAGAGACATAGAGCATCTGGGCTGGGAAGAGCCTTAGACCCCTGGGAAGGGGTCAACAGCCATCTTTAGGATACGGGAGGAGGACTCATGTCTGTCAAGTGCCTACTCCTGCCTCTGGGCTCCACACTTCACGTATTTCATTTTCTCTGTTTCAATCTTCAAGGTAGATAAACGGAAGCCCAGAGAGGGGAAGCGGCTTCTTCTGGTCACACAGCTGCTGCGTGGCTGAGTCAGAACGGAACCTACGTATCCTGAGCTGCTGGTCCAGGGTTTTCTCTCGACAGTGCTCCTCCCTCAGGGTCTGTGGATCCCTGGTGTTGCTAGGGCACCCTTGGCCTTGGCTCAGTTCTCTCTACGGAGCTCTGGCTCCCCACCCTCGATTCTTCTTTCCCTCTATCACTGCTTCCAGCACTTTCTCCGCTGGGGGGGGGGGGGCTCCAGACCCCCGCTGACTCGGTAGCACGTCGCTCATCCTCAGCCTGGCACCAGACCAGCCATGCAGCCCATCCAGACCCTGAGCGTAGAAATTCTTTCCCAGCAGGGGCAGAGGCAGTCTGAGGCTCACGTATCTGGGCAGCCGTTGCCCAACTCGGATCTGAAGAAGACAAACCAGAGGGGTCATTTCTGTCATTTCTGGGCAAAGCCACGGCCCTTAGAGCTGGGGTCTCTTCAGAGAGGCAGAAGGCCCATCTCAGCTGCAGGAGGTGGGTGGTGGGTGGTGAGCGGGGGTCCTGCTGGAGCAGGGTCACCTGCCCTGGGCCAGTCAGATGGGAGGTTCACCCACCCTCCTCAAGCAGAAAAGTGGAGGCCAGAAGCCCAGAGGCAGTAGCCCAGTGGCTAGGACCGTAAGAGCCTGTAAAGGTCTGAAAGATTCCTCAAACCCTAACGTGGGATGCTTTTGTTTCTCCCTTTTCTTTCCCTGAAGGAGTTAGGGGTGAACCCTTTGAAAGGCATGTCTTCGGGGTGGGAAGGGAAGGAGAGCTGGGTGCCTGTCTTCCTTTTGCACCCAGATTAGGTATGGGGAGGGTTGGGGGCAGATGTCCAGGCTAAGAGAAGCTGGCTGTGCCCCTGCACGGGGGAGGCTGCTTGGGCCTGAGCCAGGCCTGTGCTGGGACTCTGTTAGCACTGGAGCTGCTGTGAGGGCTCAGAGAGGCTGGCACTACCTCGAAGCCTGGCCCGTTCCAAGAAAACGCTCTAAAACCAGTCAGTGACCCGGGGGAAGAACATCCTGCAACCTAGTTTTACTTCCTTTCAAAAGTTACAGCCTCCTCCGGGGTAGAACCTAGAAAAGAAGACAGCACACACCAGACACACACACACACGCCTCTCCCTCACCTACCATGGAGTATGGGCTGCAGACCCCTCACCTCCCTGGGCCTGTGCCGTGGAACACACACGTGGTCTTGAAGACTCATACGAAGCCCACCCAGTCACACACAACCATCCACAAACACAACGTGACTGTCAGCAACACGCAGCCACAGAGCCACTCATAACCACAGGTGACCGTGCACTCACACGCCGGACACCCGAGCACGTGAAGTCATGCACACTGTGCCCAGTGAGACTTCACCACACACATCCACACTCACCCGTTCACCTGAGTGTGATCACACACAGCTGGACACTGTGACACACAGGGATTCTGCATCCACACAGTCACGCACAGACTCATACCAGCCTACACACCCACAGTCACACTCAGGCACACTCATGGGTAAGTGGAACACACAGTCATAGGCAGCTGCTCACAACCAGACACCGTCACGGGCAATCCCACGGAACACGGAATGACAGGGAGGCTCCAGATGGTGCTTTAACACAAGCAACAGGGGCAAGGGGCCGGGGGAGCCTTTTTCTCTGAAATGGGGGGTGGTGAGGGCCTGGCTGTGACTGAGTCGGGGACAGAGGAGTCCACTCAGTCCCCAGGATGGTCCACTTCCCGGTCAACCCTTCAGAGCAGCAGAAACTGGGAAGTTAGTCGGTTCCACTTCCCGCCCAGCAGGGCATTC
>NW_006774564.1:1964068-1980734 GCF_000442215.2 Lipotes vexillifer | reverse complement strand
CCTGGGTCCTGATGCAGTGTCCGCAGCCTCCTCGCTCCCTCCCCTTTCGCCCCGCTGGGTTTCTGGCAGGAAGCTTGGACCAACAAGGGACTGCGGTGAGTCAGCAGGCAAGGGCTCAGGGAATGCGGGTGGGTGACCAGTGGAGCCTGCAGTTGCTGAAGCTTCTGAGGGAGGAGCGGCTGCCCTTCATCGTGAGGGGCTGCGCACTGGAGTCACTCCTCCAGGGGAGGGAGGGTTACAGGCACGGGCCTGGGTGGTGATGGCCATTTCTCAGGCAGCCCTGTGTGCAAGGAAGCAGATGAAAGGGGCCATGCTCCCCCAACAGGCTGCCCTCGGGCCTCCCTTTCCTGCTGTGGGCTCTGCCCCCGCGTGGTCCTCAGCTGGGCTTGGCCCACACGCAGCCCTGCGGCCCCAGCACCATAGCCTGCTCTCCACCATCACTGACTCATTCATTTATTCAGCCATTCGTGGAGCACCTACCACACCAAGCTGCATGGTCTGTGCCTTCCCATGGGGAAGGTCACCTAAAAGATGATTCCAGGGCAACATAGGGACAGAGATGTACACACACTATTGGGAAGCTGCTGGGGCTGGCTGCTTGCAGTCCTTAACCTCCAACCCCTGCAATGGAGGCCAGGATGGCTGTTGATGGCGGTGCCCTTCCCTTAGGGTGTTCTTGACCTCTGACCTCTCCCAAACCAGGCGAGCAGCACAGCCAGGATAGCCCTTTCAGGGAAGGCACGAGTGGGCACGACTGTTAATAATATGGCGCTTTTCATTTTCCCAGGAGTCAGGGAAATACTTTTCCAGATCTGAAGGACAAAATTTTAAATGCCACATCTGAAGGAAACCTTTATAAAACGACTTTCTATCTCCTGCAGCCTGGCAGAGTCCCCACAGGCATTCTCCTTGCTGTCTCAGTGTTATTATTATGAACTTCCCTTACCACCAGACCAGATACGGCGATCCTTCCTTGGGCTCAGAGTAGGTGGCCAAAAACACTCATGGAAGGAACACACGCTGATGAGCCCAGACCTCTGGGCAGAAAGATTGGAAAGAGGTGGCAAAAGTACAGAATGCTCCCCGGTATGGGGTATGGGGTTTGGGGAGTGGTGGATGCTGCAGGGGTCTCTCTCTTGCTCTCCGAACTCTTCTCAAGAGGAGCATGACTCTTCCTTTCCTCCTTTCTTTCCACTCACTGCAGGGCTCAGCTGCTTCCACTCCTGAGGTACTGCACCGCATCCTCCCAACATTGTCTGAAGGCTGCATCCCAGTCTCATTTCATCCCCCTTTCCTGGCTGTCCCTGAATTTGAAGACAAGCACCAGCCATGTTCCTTCTAATCTCTCCTAATTGCTCCATGGAAATGATAACAGCAGGAAATTTATGAAAGTTCTGGAATCTCACAGAGTTCTTACATCCCAATCTACTATCCATTTGAAAAAAAAGAAAATTCATCACTGCTTCACATATATAATGCAATTTTTAAAACTCCAGATAGGTGAAATATTTAAATATAAAAAGATACCGCAGATGCCATGAAAAAAACCCCACAGGTGACCATTTTTTTGTGTTATTTTAGGGTGAGTGAGACGTTTTAAGCAGAAAACCAGAATAGCCTGATATGTTGGACCACAAAAAAATTGTAAAGTTCTGACAACAAAAGCTCTATATACAAAGTCAAAACACAAAGAACAAGCTGGAGAAAATATTTGCAACAGACTGAACACGGGTTTATACCCCTAATCTACAAAGAGCTTTCACAAGTTAACAACCAAAAGATAACTCAGTAAAAAAAAGAACAAAGGACCAGCAGGTAATCCATAGAAGAGGAATTATAATTAGTTAATAAGTGTGTGTGTAAAGATGTTCACTCTACCTTACAGTTTTAAAACAAGAAATTAACTCTGTTGGGATACAAACATTAGAAAGATGGGTAATATTTAGTATGTACTGACAAGAGGTGGGTTAATGGGTCTTTTCATAGGCTGTATTGTTGGGAGGAGACGTGGGTAAATCCTTTGTGGAGGGTGCCTTAGAAATGTCTATTAAAACTTGAATATGCAAGCCCTTTGTCCCAACAGCTCTATTTCTAGGAATTTATCCTAGCATACAGGTATGTGCTCACACGTAAGGATGCTCATGGTGCGTTTTGGGGGAGCTGGTGTGAAGTTGCTCCTCATGCACCTGTGCTTGGGCTCTGCCCCCTTGGGACTCTACAGGCACCAGGGTGTGGGCATTACACAGCCCAGAAAACCCACCTGTTTTTCCCTAAGCCAGGCCGCTTAGAGCCCACTCACTCTTAACGATGCTCATGAACCCCTGCTGGTTCCCACTACTCCCTGTTTCCCCTTTCCCAACCTCCTAATTTTTATTGGAAAAAATCCCCCTACTTTGGGAAAGCCATCTGCTCCTCTAACCCCAGAGGATTAAACCCTCTGGAAACTCCAGAGCTCGGGGTGGAGGGAGACATGACCTAGGCTAAATCTGTCAGGACATTCCGACTCCCCACCACAGTGATTGGTTCAGTGATGAGCACATGACCTAAGCTGGTCCAGTCAGGATGCATCTCAGGAGTTTTGCTGGACAGAGTCTAGGACAGAGATTTTTCTTTTTCTATGAAGAGTGTCATGAGTGAATGTGGGCCCTGAACTGCTCTAGGTCTTTTCACTATAAGGAAGAAAATGATTCTGTGGACAAAGCTAACCTACAGAGCAGGACTGAGCCAAAAGAACCACAGAAAAACAGAACCAGAACCTAATGATGTGAAGAACCTCTGGATCAAACTACACCTGAATCCCCACTCAGCCCCTAGGCTTTTCTGACACAGGAAGCAATACATTCTCTCTATTGTCTAAGCCAGTTGGATAGGAGATGTTTGTGTGCTTGCAGTGGAAGCTCCCCACAAACACAGAGCCCCTCCCCCTCTCTGACAACTGGTTCCTTGTCTCTGTGAGGCTCAGTCTTAGAAAACAAAGGCCTATTAATTCTTCCTAGGAGTTAGGGAAGCCCTGACTTTTTTTTACCCAAGGCTTGATTGCTTTGGCGTGAGTTGGGATGGTGGGCGAAGGAGAGAGAAAAATGCCTCCCCATCTTGTGAGCTTCCTGTAGCAGTGTGGGCAAGGCAGATATTAATATCTCACTGAATTATCTCACCATATTTGTTTCAGCTGAAAAATTAGAAACAGTTCAATTGCCCATCAATAGGTTAACTACTCATGGTCCATCCTCAGCAGCCTTTAGAAATACGGAGGAGGGCTTCCCTGGTGGCGCAGTGGTTGAGAGTCCGCCTGCCGATGCAGGGGACACGGGTTCGTGCCCCGGTCCGGGAGGATCCCACATGCCGTGGAGCGGCTGGGCCCGTGAGCCATGGCCGCTGGGCCTGCGCGTCTGGAGCCTGTGCTCCGCAACGGGAGAGGCCACAACAGTGAGAGGCCCCCCTACGGCCAAAAAAAAAAAAAAAAAGAAATATGGAGGAAATGGTACATGTACGGCCATGAAAGGCACCCCAAATATATCATTTATTGAAAAAAACAGGTTGAAGAACAGGATGAGTAGTATAATCCCACTTCTGCATGCTAAAATTATAAGTATATGGGTCTACCTGAATAGAAAAAGTTCTAGAAAGAAGATCACTTTATACAACAAATTTTTTATTATCTCTGGAGGCTGGGATTCTTGAAGGATTAGCATTTTCTATTTTTTTCCATTTCTTTATTGAGTTTTTATGGCCCTGGCAACTGGTCTATAGTTCCCTGTTTCCTTCTGTGGTGGTAACTGGAGGCCTTACGGGAGCTCTTACTGCCTGAGTGTGCAGTCCAACATCCCCACTCCTCCCAGAAACTCCAGGCCTGGCCTGTTCGTAGATCCATACAAGACACCTCCAGGATGGGCAGGACATCAGATCAGTGCTGAGTTTTCAATTGTTATTACCCTCGTGTATGGTGCCAAGGAGAGAGTGATAGGGTAGCACGCCAGGGCTGAGTGGTGACCTGCTGTCTGATTTTGTTGGAGGGAGACATTGGCTTGGATAGTAGGCTGAATAATGATCCTTGAAGATATCAGATCCTCATCCCTTGAAAACTATAGATGTTACCTTCTATGGAAAAAAGTTCTTAGCAGATGTAAGGTTAAGCTGGGGGTCCTGACACGGAGGGATGCTTTTGGATTATCCAGATAGGTTCTAAATGCAATCACAAGTGTCCCTACATGAGAGAGGCAGAGGGAAATTTGACACAGATAGAAGAGGAGAAGGCAATGTGACCTGGAGTGATGCAGCCACAAGCCAAGGAATGCCAGCAGCCATGAGGAGCTACAGAGGCAAAGAACAGATTCTCTCTTAAAGTCTCTGGAGGGAGGATAGCCCTACCGACACCTTGATTTGGGCCCAGTGATACTGATTTTGGACTTCTGGCCTCCAGGACTATAAGAGAATAAATTTCTGTTGTTTTAAACCACCAAGTTCATGATGATTTGTTACAGTAGCCATAGGAAACTAACATAGCTTTAGAAAGTGAGGCATAAGTGTAGCTGTACAAAATACTCTTTGCTGCTGATTTGCCTGCCTAATTAGACACCGCTGAGGCTGAAAAGAAAAGAAGGTTGCTTTCTCTGGATACCCTTGAGAGAGTCCCAGAGACATCTAAGGGGCTCTGGCACTTGGGACGAGGAATCGTGGGGTTCCTTGGAGCCCACCCTTGGCTCTCTACTAGGCCTCAGCTGGGGTGGGAGGCCAGAGGGTTTGCCTAGCAACCACAGAAGCACAGCGGGACACCCCACTGTGCCCTGGTTTCTCTTCAGAGCCCCTGTGTGTCTGTATTGTTAGAGTGCAGAGGCTATTAAAAATGTAACAAACGTCAACCCTCTGCTCAAAATAACTTCCCACTTTCTAAAAATGGAATTATACCCAGTAGTAACATTTCTCACTCCCACAATAGTAAAATTTCTCACCCCCTCGTGTTCTGTGGGTTTGTGACTGGCCCAAGAGGGAACTACTATTAATGGCAATTTCCACCTGATGTAACACCCTTGATGACCCATCTGCCCATGGAGGGTGACAGTCCCTTGCATAACAGGCCTCTTCCCTTCCTCCCATGGAACCTCTCCAAGGGCATTTTGGTTTTGCTTGCTCTGATATCCGTAGTGTCTCTTGGGATATAAAATAATGATAGTAAGATAATTGTAATAATAAATCCACTGCTTATGTAACTCTTACAATGTGTCAGGCATTGTCTTAAGCACCTTACTTGTATTAACTCATATATTTCTCATGACTATATTATGTAGTAAGTACTATATTACTGTCCTCATTTTATAGATGAGAAAACTGAGGCACAGAGAGGTTAAGAACTTGCCCAAGGTCACACAGTTATCAGGTAGCTGAGCTGGGGTTTGAACCCAGGATTAAGGGCTCCAGGATGTGTACTCTCCCCTCCTATAGAATGCTGCTGGCTGGAGCCGGGGTGGGGAGGCTAATCTGGCCAGTGGCCAAGGCCTTTTCTCTGGGCAAAGTGAGCTGACTTAGGCTGAGACTTGGGGCTCACCAGCAGGGGAGTCCTCCAGCTTTCTCACGGTCAGGGCCGCAGTGGCGTGTAGAGGCCAGCGCTCACCGTACTCTCTACCTTGGTGCCATCCGTCTTCTCATCCTGTTTGGGGCTTTGCAAAGGCTGTGACCTTGAGCAGGGAGGTGAAGAGGACCAGTGCCCACACTGGCTGCACCCACACAGGGCCAGCCTGGCTGGTTGAGATGAATAGAGCTCAGAACTTGAGTGAGGAGACCTGGTCCCCAGTCCTGGCTCTCCCAGGTTTGAGATGAGGCATTACTCTCTCTGCATCCCAGACTTCCCCTCTCTAAGCCAAGGGATTAGATGTGCTTCGATATGGGAAATCCCCTCATAAATGCATAACTGCTCTACAATCCAAGTTGGTTTCCTGGGTTTCCTGAGAGAGGCAGCAAGCCCTAAACAGCAAAATCCAACCCTCGTGTTCTGCAACTCATGTGATATCACCTCTCACCTAGACTCTGTTCCCTCACTAGCTAAACAGGGGTTAAAAATTACCCATCTCAGAGTTGTTGCCCACCTTAAAAAGACAGGGCACCAGGCAGCGGGAAGCTCCTCCGAAGGTTGGAGCCCTGCCCCCTGGGACCTTCCAGAGAGTGGTGGGTGCTGGGATCCTTGGGAGATGAAACCAGCTGGGAGGGTCGCAAACTGGACAGGCCTGACATTTTTTTGCCCAGCAAAAAGAGCACATAAAAAACCTTCTGAGTGTCTTGGGCAGGAGAGGATGGGCCCCCCTCTTTAGTTCTCTCCCCACAGAGCCCACCCTCCCCACTGTCTTAGGCAGGGCTGCTTCATACACTTTGTAACTGGCCGGGTACAGCAGGCCAACGAGTTGGCCTTCAGAGAATCTCGACCAGAGGGTCTGGATGTCCCAGGGCGGCAGCAGATGCTGCTCCCATCCTCAGCCCCATCCAGGTCTTGGCAGAGCCCAAGTGGGTGTGTTGTGAGGGAAATTGATCTGACCTCATCGCTCTCCCCTCACCCCCACCCACTACCCCAGAGACCAGGGCTCTAAGTCCAGCCCCGGCAGGCCTGCTGCCTCCTCTCCTCTGTCCTGCGGTCCCTGAGCTCCTCGTTCCCCAGAGAGGGTCAGGGCAGAGGCAAGCAGCGCTCCTGCTGGGCCCATAGAGGAGGCTGAGGGCTGAGTGCACCCTGGCCAGCAGCCCAGGGAGCCTGAGCATGTAATTAAAAGATGAATCTTCTTGGGGTTGCTTTTGGGGACAAGAGCTCACGGTGTTGTCCTCGTCCTGTGACCTCTGTCTGGGCACAGACCTGCTGTCTGGCTCTGATCTGTCCCTTTAGGCAGGGTGGGCAGATCCATTTCGGCTGGTTCTGAGCACGGAGAGGACGGACTCCCCTTCTCTCCTCCAGGCCTCCTAATAGCCACCCCACAGGGTGATGGACATGCCTCCCATCCCCATGCATCTTTGCTGTTGATAAAGCACAGACGCATCCATTCTGCCAGGATGTCTACACAGAGCCGCGCAGCTAGTCAGCGGTAAGCTGAGCCTCAGATATAACTCTGCCGAGTGTTGTGCTCCATGTTCATCCCTACTCCACCCTGACTCCCCCGCTGGGAGGACCACGGGCTGTGGGGTTTGAGGGGGGAGTGCAAGAGAAGAGTCCCCTCCCCCAGCACTAGACAGTGTTTTTGAGGACACCAAGGGGAGGGAGGACAGAACAGGACAGAGGGGAAAGGTCAAGGGCTAGGAGCCTGGGCACCAGGGCAGTGGGGAGAGTGTTTAAGGGGATGAACCGGGGGGCTGACCACGTGGCTCTGTCTTTCCTCTTCTCTGTGGCTGGTCAGGAGCGGGGTGGCTGGGGGCATGTGCTTTCTGGGCCTGGCGGCCTGGGCATGGAAGCTGAGCATGGCCATGAGTGGCATGGGGAGAACAGTTAGGAGGTGTCAGTCAGAGCGCCGTGTCCCCACACTTCATGGAAGAGTCTATGACGTGTGCCCTGAGCAGCTAGGACCAGCGGTGCAGCCTTCCTGGCCTGGGTCAGATGGCTCATCTTCCCCTCAGCAGGAGCAACCAGTTTGGCTGGAGAGCTGGGCAGGTGCAAAGGGCAGATGTGACTGGTGCAAGTGCGGTTGACGAGGCTGCCGTTCTTGAGGATGAGTCAGTTGCCTGCACCCTGTGCCAGCGCCGGCAGCTTCCTGGGGTTGCGACGAGGATTCAGGGAAGGGTGGGGGTGAGGGAGAGGAGCTGGGAGGCTCTGGGGGAGGCTGTGGCTCGAGAGGCCCCAGGCCAGCCTTGGTTCCATCTCTGCTTGAACCCAGAAGGCACAGGTTCGGGAGCCTCTTTCTGCACAGCGGCTGGGCAGCCCAGGTTAACCCCTCCAGTGCCAACTTTGTTATGCCCTGCCCCCTCCCCTGGGCCCTAGCCTCCAGGGGTACCCAGAGGCAGGACTGGGAGGCCAAGCTTTCATTTCCTTTCTCTCTCAGGTCAGCATAGCACTGGCTTCCAGCTCTCCCAGCCTGAGAGTCCTGGGGCCACTCTTGATCTTGACGCCATGTCCAGGAGCCAGCGCCCTCCTCCAGACCGGCCTTTTCCAGTAGGCTCCACCTCTGTCAGGTGGCTCCGCAAAGAGATTAAATAACCAACGAGGATCAGCTGGCCTTCCCAGGAAGGTAGCTGAAGGCTTGGGCTCCGTCAGAGGAATGGAGTCAATGGCAGGACCCTGGGGTGGGAGAGTGGGGAGCATGACCGTGCAGGCAGGGGCTGTCTGAGGCTCTGACACCCAGGAGGTCTGGACAGTAAGCTGGGGAAGCCTTCTCATGGGGCTCCATGGGGCTATCTTCTGAGGGTCCCACATGGGAGTGGGCTGGCTCTGTAGAGCGGAGGGCTGGGGTGTTGGCCCTGGGCTTGAGGGAGGGAGGGCAGGAGGATTGCTGGTGCCATTGTCTTTATTAAACATGGGGCCCCAAAGGTCAGAGTGAGTCCCTGGTTCAGGCTTGGCTGCCCCCCGGCTCCATCTAAGGGTGGGAGGGAGGTCTGAGGGGCCTCTCTCGGGGCTCCCCCTTTCCTCTCTGGGGGTGGGGGGACAGGGACAGGGGTGAGGGGGAAGGTGGCTTTAGGGAGATTCCATGGACAGTGGAAAAAAACGGCTGAGGTAGGAAAGATGACTGACTGCATGAGCTGTCCCTTCCCTGAGTAAAGCAACCAGGAGTGGGTAGAGCCGAGGGGTTGCTGAGTAGAGTCCTCACGGGGGAGGGCCAAAAGCGAGGAGGACATGTGACCCTCGGGTGGCTCAAGGGCCAGTGAAGTCACTCTTTCTCCTGGCCTCAGCTTCTCCATTCTCTCAGGATGACAGGGTGCCCTCCTGATGCAAGTTCCTTCTTACTGACACAAGACCAGTCACCCTGGACAGCCAACCTTCCTTCCTTCTCTCCCACCTTCCTTCCTTCCATAAACAGCCACTGAGGAGAATGCGGAGCAGTGCCCCTTTGCTGGAGGTGGGGGTGGAAGGCGCAGGTACACAGGGGTTTGATTCTCATGTGGTGGGTCGACATCATAAACTGCAGAGGTCCAGGGGCAGAGAGATGTGGCTGCCCTGAGAGAGGGTTGGCTCTGCTTGGTCATGATGGGGAGGGCTTCACAGAGGAGGTGACTTTTCTTAAAGAAAGGGTAGTGGGACTTCCTGCTGGTCTAGTGGTTAAGACTTCGCTTTCCAATGCAGGGGGCACGGGTTCAATCCCTGGTCAGGGAGCTAAATTCCCACATGCCTCAGGGCCAAAAAAACCAAAGCATTAAAAAAACAGAACCAATATTGTAGCAAATTCGATAAAGACTTTAAAAATGGTCCACATCAAAAAAAAAAATCTTAAAAAAGAAAGAAAGGATAGTGACTGGCTTCAAGGAGAAAATGGGAAAGGACCTTCTAGGCAAAAGGCAGGGACCTACCAGGGCGGCACTAACTAAAGGAGGCACAGGGAGGGAATACCTGCAGCGTGATGAATGCCAAGATGTAAATAAGCAGGGGTGACTGTCTTAGATGGGGAAGAAATCACCAACCCATCATCTGGACTCTTCATCGGGTGAAGAGAGAGGATGTTGGTATAATGTAAAGAGTGTGGGGCCCGGAATGTGACAGGCCTGAGTTCTAGTCCAGGTTTTACCACTTAGCCGCCCAGGTTGGGCTGGGCAGTTAACATCCCTGAGCCTTAGTTTCCTCATCTGTACAATGGGATCATGGTGGCGCTGGGGTTTCTGTAAAGATCAGCTGTGACAGTGCTTTGCAAGCTGTCAATAGCTCTGCAAACTCGAGGCCCTCTTGAGATAGCACCTCAGCAGTAGCCCACTTCTGCATTGACCTTTTGGGGTGCCATTTCCTGGGGAATGGCCACAGAAGGTTGCTCTCACCCAGGCAGGCTAGTGTTTTTGACTTTCACCATACTTTCTGTGGGGTCACTTTTTGGTGGATCAGCCGCTGCCTGCCCAGGGTCTCAGGGGCCTGCTGTGGAGAGCTTGGAGGCAAGGGGATGGGAAGCCTGAATCTAGAACTGGAGGGTGTTCTATTGCTACTTCTGGTCTTCCGGCCATGAGTGCTGGGACAATGAGGCATGAGAGGCTCGGGCCAGTGTACCTACAGCGGGACAGGGACCCTGCGGCAATGGGGCACCAGGTGAGTGAAGCCAGGAGTGGGTTAGAGACATAGTGGAGCCGTGAGGATGTGGAGGAAAGGATAGAGTGAGAAACAGATGAGAGAGGCAGGCAGAGTGCCTCTCGCCCCTCCCCTACCCCACCCCTTAGTCTCAGCATCCTCAGTTTTGGGGCTGCCCCTGAGGGGAAGGAAGGAAAGGGCCTGTTTAGCTTGAGTGCCTGTTGATGCCTCTTCTCATGCCGCCTGCCCCGTGCTGTACTATGGTAGCCAATTCAGTTCCCTCTGACCCCCAGGTTCACCCTGCCTCAACCTGGGCAGTATCCCTGGTGGTCTGTGACTCAGCAGTTCTTTGCCATGGGTGGGGCCCCAGCTGGCTACTGAGTTCAGATCCCCCCAGGGCTGAGGCATTGCCCAGAGCCAGGCGATCCTCAGCCCCAGGCCTGGCTCCTGCACCCTCTCTAAGCCCCTCGTCTGTTCTGGTGGCCCTTGAGGCCCCTCTGTCAGCCACGCAGTGGTGCGAGGACAGGGTCGTGCCCGGTGACTCAGCCTGGCCCCTTGCACTGAGTAGGTGCTGTAAACATTTGTTGAATGGAATTCTTGCCTCTGGTTGGGATTTTCCACAGGAGCCACGTAGCTGTTCCCAGCTCTGCCGTGGGCCTGACCCGTTTCTGCGTCTGCCTGCACACATGCCATGCCTTCTCTTCCCTACCACACCCTGTCCCTCCTCAGACACCCCTGCAGATTGCTCCCCCAAACTTCTGTCTCCCAGAGGTCCTCTCCTTCCCCAGCAGCCCCAGCCTCCCCACGGGCCCCTCGATGGCCTGGGAGCTCTGGAGGCTGCGCCTGCAGGTGCTTGGTGGTCTCTGCCTTCCGTTCCTTCGTTGTTTGTCTTTCCTCCCTGCATGCCTCGGTGGTGTGACCAAGGAGAACAGGCCCTGACGCAGAATCTACCGTGGAGTTTTGTGTGTGCCCGTGTGTGATAGAAGGGCAGAGGGCCAGCGTCGGGCTGAGACGTGAGAGCAAGACTTTGGTGTGGGGAGAAAATGGTTCCTTCATAGACCGGGTGACCACACATCCTGGTTGCCCAGGGCAGGTCTGGCTCAGGCCTGCTGCCCTGGACTAATTATTTAATAGCACCGTAGGTTCTACAGCTACCCTAATCAGAGGTGCTACCGTGGAATCAGGGCATGGGAACCAAGCCCCTGTCATGCCTCCAGGGCCCAGCAGGTTCACACATCTCCCCTCTTGAAGACCATACTGAGCCTTCAGACTCACCACCCAGGGGAGCACCACTCTCCTGACTGAACCAGGGTTTCAAGACGGAGGCACATTCACCAGGCACACAGTAACAGGACAGGCCATGGTTCAACGGCAGTGTGAATTGCAAGGGGATGTGTGACAAGTGTATGAGCCTCAAAGAAGGTCAGGTAAGAAAGGAAGAGAGCTTTGCAAGCCCAGAGTTCCATATTCATAATAACAGGTACTTAACTATATCACTAAGCCACACCATGACAGGGAGCGTATCATTATCTCCATCTTATAGATGCAGAACTGAGGCACAGAGAGGTTAAGTGACTTACCAGAGGTCACACAGCTAGTAAGCCAGGTTTCAAACACCAGAGCCATGTTTTTATCCACTATGTTACAGTACCTCACATCCGATGCTTCAGTAATATCTACCACAGGGATTTTGTGAAGGCAAAATAAGGCCAAATGTGTGTTTGCTTTGTAAACTAGGAACACTTTTACAAACATTAATGAATTGTAGAGTATTTCAGAAATAGCTAAGCTGTGACAAACTATGGAGAAACAGTAGAAAATAAAAGTATATGCAAACTTCTCCCAAATCCACTGTCTCAAAACTAACCGTAAAGTAAGATTATGAATTTTTTCCTTTCTTTCCCTTCTTTTCAGATGAATAAATTATAATAGAATTGCTTTGATGGTCAGTTTTAGTCATTTATTTTCATGATCAGTATCACCATCAAATCCAGTCGACTCTTATTCTAAAGTGTCTCTTAGCTGGAGCCCCCCTTACTGTTTTCTAGGGTGTCATCCACCACGGAGCCATCTTCACATCATAGCTAACTTACTGAAAGAGCTTCCTAGCCAGCGCTCTGCTTCTGGCTATTCTTGTCTCACATGCATCCTTCCCACAGCTGCTTGAAAATTCAGCATGGATTTTACCATTCCCCAGAAGGGCCTACATTATAGCCAGTGAGATAAGGCAGAACATAGAAGTAGAAAGTAGGATAATGAAAAGAGAACTGGCCAGTTTTTCATTATTTACTGATGATACAATTGCAAACCTAGAAAACCTGAGAGAATTCACTGAAAGGCAAATATTTTAGGTGGCTAAAAACTAACAGTTGACACTTTTGTAGAACGTACCCTGTACCAGGCCCCATTCTAAGTGCCCTACATGCATTGCCTGGGAGCAGGGGACCAGTATCCTCATTTTGTTGACAAGGAAACTAAGGCAGGGAAGTTCAGTGGTTTGCCCCAAACCCAGGTGGTTTGGTCCCTGGGTCTGCTTTCTTGGCTACTCTGCCATTAACAGCTTTCCTATGTACCAGCAATTACTTCATGCAAGACGTATTAGGAGGGCAAGGTATAGACATTATAGCCATCAGAGGTGCTGGCATCTCCCACGTTGGTGCCTCACTTTGTCACCTGTGTCCCATGGCAGCTGTGTTTGTGCCCAGAGTCTCACACAGCCTCTCACAAGATAGTCATCAGCTTCTGGCCCTTATGCCACTACCACCAGGGCCCCCAGGGAGCAAAAGGAGAGGAAAACTGCCGTAGCCATTCATCAGCATTGTCCCTTCCTTAGTGAGAACATATTTGTCTACAGCAGCCTGGTTTGTAAAGTTGCAACTCTGCCTTCAATAGACACAGTCAGAATCTTCTTGAAATCATAGTTCCATTTCAAGAGAGGTCCTTAGGTAGTTGACAGGCCCATCTGGGGAGTTCCTCTGGAACAAAAAGAGAGCGTGCCCTAAATGAGTATTGCAGCCTCCACTTCTTATCAGAAAGCAATGCCTTGCAGCTATGCTGGCCAGGCCCCTGAGAGCAGTAGTGGTGGCCTCCGAATGTCTCAGGATCCCAGGGAGGTGTCGGTGGCACCATCTTAGTTTGCTAGCAGAGTGCATGTATTATGGTTTCCCTCACCCATTTGGGAATTTCCCCAGGGCTGAGACGATATCTCCTCCCCTGTCTAATCATTTCTACAGCACCAGATAACACTCTGAAAATTACAGGATGCTAACTGGCCGATTGACTAAGCTATGGCCCATGACGCTCCCTTTGGAGGATGTGGGAGGAAACAATATTTATCGAGCATCTTCTATACATACCCAGTGTGGTAGGTACTGTCACATGTCATCTGATTTAATCTCCATGGTAACCTTCTGCAGTAAGTGTCGTCAGAGTCACTATAGATGTGAGGAAACTGACGTTCAAAGGGGTCGGAGAACTTTGAGTAAATAGCATGGCTGAGGATTGAATGCCAGCCTGTTGGCTGCAAAGCCCCCGGTCTTCCCATTGTGTTACGATACCTCCGGAGTAAGACCCTTTCTTTGCAGTCTTGCTGAGGAGATGTAAAGTTGGAGGGGGTGTGAGTTAAACATCTCCTCAAAAAGGCAGCCATGGTGGGACACTCACCCACAGGGTGAGAAAATTCCAAGGCAGTGGGACTCTGGGAGGTGGGGGGAGGGGGAGGGGCAGGACTTCTACGGACTAGTGACTTCCTCTGGGATGTCACCAGCGGCAGTAGCAGGAGGGTGGTGGAAGCCCCATAAGATGGCGCTTGTGCAGAATGCTCCCTGGGTGGTGTGAGCCCCGCGACGCCTGCCCCCGGCCTGCCAGCTCTCAGCTCCTCTGCTCTGAGCCTGTCTGCGGGATGGGACGGCCCCACTGGGAGACTTGGACCAGTGGCTTTCCCAGCCCAGGGTCTTTGCCGCTCCTAAGGCTGAACCCACAGCTTCTCTCCTCTGGGCCAAGTTAAATGCCAGGATGCTGATAGCGTAAACAGGAAGGAGAGAGTTTGGATTTAGGAGAGGCTGGGCCTGAGGGTCAGCCTGTCCTCCAGGAGGAGGGGGAGATGGTAGGGGCTCTCCGTCTCTGCCTGCTCCTCTCGCATTCCAGCTGTCTCTCTGGTTCTTATGCAGTCCCCTGTGGCTTTTTCAAGGGTGTGGGTTTGGCGGGAGCAGGACTGGGTGAGAAAAGAGGGACTTGCTGTGGCACTGGACGTAGGAACTCGTGGAGGGCAGGGCCGAAGCACCATGGCAGCATATACTGAGTTCCTTCCATGTGGCAGGAGTGGCGCTGAGCACTTCACGTAAATACCTAATTTCTCGGAACCCTCACGGCCTCCTAAGAGCTAGCTCCTCTTACTATCCCCATTGTATTGATGGGGAGGCCAAGACTTAGCAGAGACTGGAGCCGGATCTGTCTGCCTCCTGAGCCAGTGACCTTGCCCACTACAGTGCAGGGGTTCTGTGGTGAGGTGTTCTGAGGAGAGAAAACAAGAGAGCCTGGGAAACTCAGGCGGGGCAGGCCGGCCCGGAGTCTTGACCACTGGAGTCCTGGGCTCCCCGTTCCTTTGGCCCCTCATCTCACTACTCCTGTCTGCACTCTCCTCCAGCAGGTCTGTCTCTTTTAGGTACCTTCCCGCTGTGCTCTTAGCCCCAGTAAAACCTGCTCTCCGCAAGGGGCCTGATGGTTCACCAGTGACTCAGAAGGCAGCTGAGGTGCCCTGGGAGAAGCATCATGCATGGGAGATCTGGCTCTGAGTCCTTCCTGGGCCACTTACGAAACAGAGGAAGATAACTTGGGAGAAAGAGCCTAGAAAATGGCTTGACATAAAGTAGGTGCTCATTAAAATGTTCATCTGTAAAAGCAGAGATGATAACCCAACCTCACAGTCTGTGATAAGGTTGGATGGATATTCTGTATGTGAAATCTCTTAGGAAACTATAAAGTTATTTAATTGTAAGAGTATTAGTATGATCTCAGGAATGTGTGTTTTATGAGAGCAAAGCCTTGAGCCAAGGGATGAGGCCTTGACTGGCTGGGGAGTTTTCCTGGGTACAGAAAAGTCCCCACTGCTTCTCTTGGAACACACCGAAAATCCCACAACTTGTCTCTGGTTGTCTTCTGTGAGGCTGGAAGCCAGGCTGAGCTGGTTAAAGACTCTTACAAGGAGCCCCAAGGCTGGATCCCTCAGAGCTTCGGAGAATTTCCCAAGGAGCAGAAAGTCCTGTTTTCCGAGGGTGTAACTTAGGTTTAGGTAGCAGGAGGTTGTCCCCAGAGAGAGGCTCACTGTGATTGCACATGGAGCTCCCGGCAGTACCACCACATCTCTGCAAACTGGCTCCGGTAGACCAAAGGACAGACAGACAGACAGACAGACAGGAGTGCAATGGGAGGGGGCCGTAGGTTGTATACTGCTCATGGAAGTCACAGCTCTTTGGACTCCCCTCGAATTCTACCAGGCACTTTACTCCCAGCTAACCCTCCCGCTGGCACTAAGAACTAGCTATTTTCCTGTTGAAAGCACTCAAGCGTCAAGGGTTGACGTCGCTCACCCGAGTCGCACAGCTCTGAAGAGGTAGAGTTAGGATTTAAATCCTGATTTGTCAATCCAGCACCCAAGTTCTGTCTGCTAAATGGTGTAGCCTCCAAGTAGCATCATCTTTAATTTTTTTTTTTGTTTTAGATTATGGTATAAAAACACATGACAGGGAAGAGATATGGGAACATATATATATGTATAACTGACTCACTCTGTTATAAAGCAGAAACTAACACACCATTGTAAAGCAATTATACCCCAATAAAGATGTTAAAAAAAAAAAAAAAAAAAAAACACATGACATAAAATTTACCATTTTAATCTTTAAGCATACAGTTCAGTAGTATTAAGTATTTTCACATCGTTGTGCAACAGACCTTTAGAACTTTTTCATATTGCAAAACTGAGGCTCTGTATCCATTGACTAACAGGTCCCCATTTTCCCCTCCCCTCGGCCCCTGGCCATCATCATTCCACTTTCTATCTCTATGAGTTTGAGTACTTTAGATATGTCATGTTAAGTGGAACCAGACAGTATTTGCCATTTTGTGACTGGTTTATTTCATTTAGCAGCATGTCTTCAAATTTCATCCATATTGTAGCATGTGCCAGGATTTCCTTTTTTGTTTAAAGGCGGAATAACATTCCACTGTATGTCTATATCACGTTTTTTAACCCTTCTATCCTTCAGTGGACACTTGGGTAGCTTCTACCACTTGGCTATTGTGAATAATGCTGCAATGAACATGGGTGAACAGCAGCACCTGTTGAAGCAAAGATATTTGCATGTGCACACATGTACACGTAGACGTGAACACATACACAAATGAGTGGTGCGTAGCATGCCTCCACCGAGGCATAACCTGCTTTGGTAATAACCGCAGAGCCAACCAACTCTTTTTTTTTTTTTTTTTTTTTGGGGTACC
>NW_006774564.1:1960896-1963579 GCF_000442215.2 Lipotes vexillifer | reverse complement strand
GGGGCACGAACCCGTGTCTCCTGCATCGGCAGGCGGACTCTCAACCACTGCGCCACCAGGGGAGCCCTAACCAACTCTTTTAAGCTATCACATTTTCGTGGAATAAAGTCAAGTTTTAAAAAACTCTTATCAAATTAATAGAGCATTAAAATACAACAGAAATAGTCTTTCAAAAAGTTTTTTTGAAATGTTTCACTGAGTTCAAAACAGTGGATCTATTTTAGTAATTAAATTGGTTTGGGACTTAAGCCCTTTTTTATTAGTTTCATACTCTGAAGCTGCCAGTCAGATTTTCTCAGGGCTCAGGCAGTGGCACTTGGCCATGAGGTGTATTTGGAAGGACAATGTCTCTCTTCAAGGATGGCCTGTGCCGTTTTGCATGAATATGGATGTCAGGAAGGGATTCAAACAATAAGAAGTACAAATACATTTTATTATCTCAGTCCTGAACACATAAACACATGTATCTAACCGAAACAGAAGTTTTCTGAAATAACACTTAACCTCACTCCATGTAATGCACTCACATTTTCTAGTCCAGCGTTACTTGAATTGTGGTCTGTGAACTGCTTATCAGCAGCCAGGGAGGAAATAAGTGCAGAAATTAAGTGTACAGCACATGAAAAGATGCCTGACATCATTAGCTATCAGGGAAATGCAAACACAAACCACAATGAGATGTCACTTACACCCACTAGGATGGCTACAGTAATAAGTGTTGATGAAAATGTGGAGAAATTGGAACCTCCATACACTGCTATTGAGAATGTAAAATGGTGCGGCTGCTATGGAAAACACTATGGCAGTTCCTTTAAAAGATAAACGTAGAGTTATATGACCCAGCAATTCTACTCCTGGGTGTATATACCCAAGAGAAATCAAAACACACCTTCACACAAAAACTTGTACTTAAATGTTCATAGCAGCATTATTTGTAATAGCCAAAAGATGGAAACAACCCAAATATCTGTAAACTGATGAATGGATAAATAACGTGATATATTCCAATGATGGAATACTATTTGGTAATACAAAGAATTGAGGTACTGATACATGCAACAACATGCATGTACCTTGAAAACATTATGCTAAAGAAAGAAGCCAGTCACAAAAGATCACATTATTGCATGCTTCCATTTGTATGTCATGACCAGAATAAGCAAATCTATAAAGATAGAAGTAGATTAGTGATTGCCTAAGGCTGGGAAGAAGGGGTCTGGAGGAAAAAGGAGATTAACTGCTAAGGGGTAGAAGGCTTCTTTCAGGAGTGATGAAAATGTTCTAAAATTGGCTGTGGTGATGGTTGCACAACTCTGTGAATATACTGAAAACATTGGCTTGCACACTGTAGATGGGTGAATTGTGTGGTATGTGAATTATATCTCAGTAAAATAGGTGTCTTTAGAAACTTTTATAGCAATTTGACATTACTGTGACATCTAAGAGCACGATCCTTTTTCTAGTAATTAATTTTTATTGTCTTGCATTTTACAAAAGTATTAGTCCATGACAGATTTGAATTAAAAAAAAAAAAAAAAAAGCAGGCCATCCATGCAAAAGGCACTGCTTTAGTCTATTTCATTATTTAAAAAAATTCATTATCCGCTAGGGGGGTTGTGACGTATAGTTTGAAAAATACCAAAAAATATTGCCCCTGAGCAGAGCAGCACCCAGGCACGCAAAGTCTGCTGTGTTCAGGGTTCTCAGCAATCCATCAGAGACAAGAGGTATCTTCAGGATAAGCTAAAAGGCATAATCTGTGATCTGACTCCTACCCACACTTCCAGCCCCATCTCTCACTGTGTTCCCACACAGACCCTCTGCTCCAATCATACCCCACAACATGCTTTCCCAAAGATGCCAAACGAGCTCAGATTCCAGTGTCTCTGCAGATGAGGTTTCCCCTGCCAGGGATGATGACACTCAGTGCCACCCACCTGGAAAATACCACGTTATTCTCCAAATTGCAGCCCAGATATCATCCTCCCTGTACCTGGACCTGCCCTCTCTTTGCACCTCTTTTCCCAAGTCCATAAAAGTATCCATTACACAGCATGGCCATCACACGCCTGCCAGTCTGTCTGTCCCAGTAGATGGTAAGCTTCCTGAGGCCAAGTGTGACTTTTGGTTCATCTTTGTAGCCTGGTCCTCACTAAGGGGCAGATGTATGATGAGTGTCCAAAGCATAAATGTGGGATAGTTCACCCCAGTTTTTATGAAAACCAGGATACTTCCTGGCTCCGACACCAGCACAAAGAATTTGAGCCAGGCAGAGCCCCCTTCAAGTAAATCCTGCTCACCCACATCCTTGGCCTGGGCTCTCCCTTTCCTTGTGCTTCTGAGCTGCATTTCCAGCACCATGGGTTTCCATGGTGACCCTGGTTTCCTGGCTGCTTTTATGTCTTTCCTTCCTTGTATCTTCCACCTTGGTACCGACTGCATCAGACTTCTCTTTCTGTTTCATACTGATCATATCTAGGGCCACAGTTTGTATCATTTCCAGGCTTCTTTGATATGACAAATTCTTACTTTGCACTGTGCCTCTCAGGGGCAAAACGTTAGCTTCTAAATTTATTACTCAAAAGAGAATCCTCCCTTTTTTCCCTCGATTTGCCCTGATTTTTTTATGCCCAGCTGGACCCAGACTGCTATTTATGATGCATGATATTATGTTTGTTTCTCT
>NW_006774564.1:1945269-1960645 GCF_000442215.2 Lipotes vexillifer | reverse complement strand
CTTTCCCTCTCTCTCTTTCAGGCATGCGAATCATTTAGCACTATTGAAGTGTAAAAGGTCAAATTACTCCTGGCTTAGGTGAGCGGTACAAACAAATTAAGGGAGACAAGCAGACTGAAACACATTGTGGAGATGATTTTGATAGGCAGAGAAAAGCAGATGGAACTAAGCCGCATTAGGTCAAGGTTTAGCACAAATTAGAAGTAACCTACATTTCATTACTATTCAACTTTCAAGCTGAGTTGAAACTGAATTTGTGTCTCCGCCCCAGTAATGAGGCGGCAGAGTAGAGCCCTCAGGAGCAAGGGCTCTGGGACTAGGATGTGTGGGCTCGTACACTGGCTCTATTATTTACCAGTTGTGTGCTCTGGGCCAACTTACTTAACTTCTCTGTGCTCCTAGTCCTTTCTGTAAAATGGGGCTAATAACTGCATCATTTCCATAGGGTTATCGTGAGAATCAAATGAAATAACACAAAAAAGGCACATAACACAGTGCCTGCTTATAGTAAGTGCTCAATTAATGTTAGCTGTTATTAACTGTTTTTGAGTTCTACTCTGCATGTGCTCATTAAAGCTAAAGATTAAGATGGGAGGGAAGCAAAGATTGATTTCACATGTGAAGTCTGCGCCAGGCCCTGCCTCTTGGTAGATACGTGACACCTCATTTAATTTTTACAATCACCCTGTTAAGAGACATTGTGTTACCCCATTTTACATCAAAGCTTGGCTTAGAAATGTTGGGCTTAAAGAAAAAAAGCAGAGAATGCTACTGTCTAAAATAGGGCAAAGCAATTGATGATTTAATGTTCTGTCAACAATTTCTCTCACCCAAGGTCAAAGTGAAAATTAGTAGGAGGTGATGCTTGATTACCCATCTAAGGATATGAAAATGCTGGCCAGAGCTGGTTCCTGAAACACACTCTTGTTCTATAACAGAGAGCCTTCCCACATAACCTCTCAATTTAGTCTTTAAGCCTCTAAGCAACTCTGTTGAGAAGGGAATTATAATGTCCCCAGTTTATGACTGGTGACTTGCCAACTCAGAGGGCCACTGAGTGACAGAGGAGTGCCTGGAACTCAGGTCCTTTGATGAACATTGTGGTTTTTCAAGGGAGGACACTCCCGCTCTCAGTGTCATGCTCAGCCAAGAAAGCATCACTCCTGGGTTCCTACACACAGGCTCACCCTGCCAGGGCAACTGGGTCAGGAGGCGACAGTCAAGTCACCTCTTCACAGGCCCCTGCCCTCCTGGTGGCAGCTCTTGGTGGCCCTCCCACCAGTATTCCTTAGGTAGGACCATGTCAGCTCATCAGAGAGGTTCTCATAATCTTGAGTCTAAAAAGGGGAGGGATTGGGGTAGTAAATCCTTTCCTCCTCCTTGGCGTGCAGTACATATTTATTACATTGAATTTCATTGAATCTGATTCCAATCCCAAGAATTTCTCGTGACTCACGTAAAATCTGAAACTGCCTGTGGAAATTCAAATAACTTTTCTGTACTCCTTACAGATGATTTTGAATCATCTTAGAAGTTACTCAGTTGGGTGAGTTTTAAATGGAAAACTAAACTTCCTTAGCTGAAGCCTATGTTTCACCCAGTGACAGCTTCATTGTTTTATTACCTCCATCCTCCCACCTTCCGCTAAACCATAAACACCTTGGGAGAAGGAAAGATGTTTTTCATTATTATGCCCCCAGTGTGCAACACAGAACGTGGCTCCTAGTGGAAGTTAGACAAATGTTGGCTTGATGGATGAAGGTATAAACGGATGGGTGGAGGGTCAGATGATGGATGAATGGCAAGACAGACACAAGACCTGTGGCTGGATAGGGGGACGTGGCCACAGCATGCCGGGGATTTGGCACCTTATCAGCCCCCAGAGCACCTCAATACCCACAAAGAGCTGTCCCTGTACCTTTGCTCCCAACTTGGAACCCCCGGACCAAAGAACATGATTTCTGACCCTGCAGGGACCCTCCCTCTCCCGAGAGGTCAGAGAGCTTGTGAGAGTGGACAGACTAGACAGACTGGACAGATGGCCTGCTGGTAGGTTTGCGGGCAATGCCTCAAGTTGCCTATTAACAGTGGACTTTGGCAGCAAACCTGATAGAGGAGGCGTTTTCTGTTCTAGCTGTTGCCTCCCCGACCTTCTCTGCTGGGCCTGCCAATCAAGCCTCTGTCTGCTCTGCTCTCTCCCCTGGGCTGACATCCTGAAGCCGTGAGGGCCCTGGCCAGCTGCCCTACAGCTATTCCAGCTCTGCCACCCTACCCCTGCCCTGCCTCTACCTGGCTTCTTGTTACTCAGGCCTATCTGTCTGTCCTGATCCAGCTCGGTGCTGCCAAGGTCCAGGGTATGGTTGGTTGGTACTAACTGATAGAATGTTCCGCATGGTACCGAGCTGAAATCTTCGTATTGGTAACACCATCTCTTGGTTCCATTTCCATTCCCTGGGGCAACACAGAATAAGTCTACTCCACCTTCTGCATGAGGCTCCTCCAGTGTTTGAAGACAACTTTAAAGACAGCTAACATGTCCCCTTAAGACTTCTCCTCTCTAGGCTGACAGCTCCAGTCCTGGCAAACGGCTCCTCAGGGTTCTTGCTTTCCAGATGCTCACCACTCTAGACATTTTCTGGTTTGTCAAAGTTACCCTCACATATTCTTTCAGAAGGCTGATGAACTGCTCCAGATGGAAGGAGACCAAGGAAACATGACAACTAACTGCTATGTGGGAGCCTGGCTCGGGTTCCAGAACAGAAAAGGGAGATGAGTGGGACAGTTGACCTAACTTCGGTAGGATCTGCAAATGAGTTAATAGGATCAATGTTAATTTTCTGTTTGTTTTTTTTTTTTTTAACAGAAAGCTACTTTTATTTTTATTTATTTATTTATTTGGTTGCACCGGGTCTTAGTTGCAGCAGGCAGCGTCCTTAGTTGCGGCATGTGAACCCTTAACTGCGGCACGCATGTGGGATCTAGTTCCCTGATCAGGGATCGGACCTGGGCCCCCTGCACTGGGAGCGAGGAGACTTATCCACTGTGCCACCAGGGAAGTCTCAGTTTTCTGGTTTTGATCATTGTACTCCGCCTGCATCAGATGTTAACATAGGGGAAAGCTGGGTGAAGGGTATACAGGAAATCTTGCGGCAATTTTTTTGTAAGTCTAATATTATTTCTAAATGAAAAGTTCAAAGATCGTCTTTCCTATGTTGTGTGGGATTTGCGTGGTATGGATGTAGCTAAGCTGAAGTTACTGTCCCCAGAATCTCCTTTTCTGCATACCTTGCAGTTGGTGTGGGCCGCAAGAGCCTTTGCAGGGGAAGGGGAGTGAGGAGTGCTCAGTCTGGCAGGCCTGGGGCATTCTCGCAGTTCTGCAGGCGCCAGTTATCTGCTGGTTTACCTTGACGGCGAGGGGCAGTAGCCACGTCCACATCTCCTGCCTGGTCTGCTTCAGATCCTCTGACTCCTCAGCGTGGAAGGGCAGCATGGGGAAAGGACAGTTTGGAGTCTTGAGGCTGCTTGTTTCATATTTAATATATGCTGAGCATTTTCCTAGAAACCGCTTCCCTCCCCTCGCCAATACACTCACTTAGTTACTCCTGTGTATCACAGCAAGTCGCTAATCGTCTGGTCTTCCCAGGAAACGCTCTGATGACCTATATTCAAATCATTTTCACCTATCTGTAAGGAACTTGATTAATGAGTTAGTTGTTATTGGTACAGCTGTATCAATGCGATCTAAAATTTTATTACCTTTTTGAGTAACCATGTCACATTGCTGCCTTTTAAACTAGCGTCAACTATAAATCTCCAGAAAATTTCCCATGAATTGTTCTCAACCCAGGTCACCTCCAGTTCATTCTTCCAACTGACTTTGGGAAACTAAAGGTTTAACTTTACATTTTTCCCCATAAAATGTCATCTTGGGGCCTTTGTTTCATCATTCTAGCTATTCTGATTAATTTGAACGTGGGATCTGTCATCTATCATATTATCCCTACCAACTTTGTATTACTTATACATTTGACAAGAACACATTCAAAGTCTTATCCAAGTCCTGATAAAAGCACAGAGTCATGCAGTCTTCTGTGGGTCAGCATTAATCAGTCCATCCCAATGAGTGTGAAGCTGGCAGACAACCCTCATACTTGTATTATCCTCTAACCTACATTTCTCTAATTTAGCCTTAAAAATACTATAACATGTCATTTCTGCATTTTCTTGTTTATCCAAATAGCTAAGACAGCTGTTTAATAAGCTGTGACTAGCGTAACTTGCTTTACCAGATTGGGATTCAAATAATATTCACATCATTTCTTACTTTTCAGATTGCTCTCTTGAATCCCCATGCCACAGAATCAATTTGTTTCTAGGACCGCTGTAACCAAGTACCACAAACTTGGTGGCTTACAACAACAAAAATTTATTCTCTCATAGTCCAGGAGGCCAGAAGTCTGAAATCAAGTAGCATCTGTTCCATGCCTCTCTCCTAGATTCTTGGGTCTCCCAGCAATCCGTGGCATTCCTTGGCCTGCAGGTGCATCACTACAGTCTTTGCCTCTGTAGTCATGTGGACTTCCTCCCTGGGGGTCTTTATGTGTAATCCTCTCTTCTTACAAAGATACCAGTCTTATTAAATTTAGGGCCAGTGTGACCTCATCTTAACTAATTACAACTGCAATGACCCTATTCCAAATAAGGTCACATTCTGAGGTTTCAGATGGACATGAATTTGCGGGGGGAGGTGGAGGGAACATTGTTCAGTCCAGTGCACCAAATCAGCAAAAATTTCTATCTCCGTGCTCCCAGGGTATAGTTGTACAGTTTGGGCAGTGATTTGCCAAAGGTGACCCAGGCTCTCTCTGCTGCTGCCACTCATATCGCTGCTGAAGGACGAAGGCCCCACCCAGCTTGTGTGCATTAATGCCAACAACCCACCCAACTCCCTTCACAGGCCATGGACAGTCTTCCCTGGCATCAAGCTTACATAAGAATGTGTCACACGTGGGATCCTACTGAAACCGTGCAATTCAGATGGGGCTTGAACCCAGCCAAAACCTAGATTGGGACTTAAACCCACTGTCTATTTTTTTTTTTCCTTAACATCTTTATTGAAGTAAAATTGCTTTACAATGGTGTGTTAGTTTCTGCTTTATAACAAAGTGAATCAGCTGTACATATACATATATCCCTATATCTCCTCTCTCTTGCGTCTCCCTCCCACCCTTCCTATCCCACCCCTCTAGGTGGCCACAAAGCACCGAGCTGATCTCCCTGTGCTATGTGGCTGCTTCCCACTAGCTATCTATTTTACATGTGGTAGTGTATATATGTCCATGCCACTCTCTCACTTCGTCCCAGCTTACCCTTCCCCCTCCCCATATCCTCAAGGCCATTCTCTAGGTCTGTGTCTTTATTCCTGTCCTGCCCCTAGGTTCTTCAGAACTTTTTTTTTTTTTAGATTCCATATATATATGTTAGCATACGGTACTTATTTTTCTCTTTCTGACTTACTTCACTCTGTATGACAGACGCTAGGTCCATCCACCTCACTACAAATAACTCAATTTTGCTTCTTTTTATGGCTGAGTAATATTCTGTATATATGTGCCACATCTTTATCCATTCATCTGTCGATGGACACTTAGGTTGCTTCGGGCTATTGTAAATAGAGCTGCAATGAACATTTTGGTACATGACTCTTTTTGAATTCTGGTTTCCTCAGGGTATATACCTAGTAGTGGGATTGCTGGGTCATATGGTAGTTCTATTTGTAGTTTTTTAAGGAACCTCCATACTGTTCTCCATAGTGGCTGAACCAATTCACATTCCCACCAGCAGTGCAAGAGTGTTCCCTTTTCTCCACACCCTCTCCAGCATTTATTGTTTCTAGATTTTTTGATGATGGCCATTCTGACTGGTGTGAGATGATATCTCATTGTAGTTTTGATTTGCATTTCTCTAATGATTAATGATGTTGAGCATTCTTTCATGTGTTTGTTGGCAGTCTGTATATCTTCTTTGGAGAAATGTCTATTTAGGTCTTCTGCCCATTTTTGGATTGGCTTGTTTGTCTTTTTGATATTGAGCTGCATGAGCTGCTTGTAAATTTTGGAGATTAATCCTTCGTCAGTTGATTCATTTGCAAATATTTTCTCCCATTCTGAGGGTTGTCTTTTCGTCTTGTTTATGGTTTCCTTTCCTGTGCGAAAGCTTTTAAGTTTCATTAGGTCCCATTTGTTTATTTTTGTTTTTATTTCCATTTCTCTAGGAGGTGGGTCAAAAAGGATCTTGCTGTGATTTATATCCTAGAGTGTTCTGCCTATGTTTTCCTCTAAGAGTTTTATAGTGTCTGGCCTTACATTTAGGTCTTTCATCCATTTTGAGTTTATTTTTGTGTATGGTGTTAGGGAGTGTTCTAATTTTATACTTTTACATGTAACTGTCCAGTTTTCCCAACACCCCTTATTGAAGAGGTTGTCTTTTCTCCATTGTATATTCTTGCCTCCTTTATCAAAAATAAGGTGACCATATGTGCATGGGTTTATCTCTGGGCTTTCTATCCTGTTCCATTGATCTATATTTCTGTTTTTGTGCCAGTACCATACTGTCTTGATTACTGTAGCTTTGCAGTATAGTCTGAAGTCAGGGAGCCTGATTCCTCCAGCTCCGTTTTTCTTTCTCAAGATTGCTTTGGCTATTCGGGGTCTTTTGTGTTTCCATACAAATTGTGAAATTTTTTGTTCTAGTTCTGTGAAAAATGCCAGTGGTAGTTTGATAGGGATTGCATTGAATCTGTAGATTGCATTGTGTTGTTTAGTCATTTTCACAATGTTGATTCTTCCAATCCAAGAACATGGTATATCTCTCCATCTGTTTGTATCATCTTTAATTTCTTTCATCCGTGTCTTATAGTTTTCTGCATACAGGTCTTTTGTCTCCTTAGGTAGGTTTATTCCCAGGTATTTTATTCTTTTTTTGTAATGGTAAATGGGAGTGTTTCCTTAATTTCTTTTTCAGATTTTTCATCATTAGTGTATAGGAATGCAAGAGATTTCTGTGCATTAATTTTGTATCCTGCTACTTTACCAAATTCATTGATTAGGTCTAGTAGTTTTCTGGTAGCATCTTTATGATTCTCTATCTGTAGTATCATGTCATCGGCAAAGAGTGACAGCTTTACTTCTTCTTTTCTGATTTGGATTCCTTTTATTTCTTTTTCTTCTCTGATTGCTGTGGCTAAAACTTCCAAAACTATGTTGAATAATAGTGGTGAGAGTGGAACCCACTGTCTTTTAACTGAAATCACACAGCTGATCTCAGGACTTAATGAAGCTCAGGTTCTCGATGTCTCATCACAGAATTCAGTGATAGGTAAGAAGTGGATTTATTTAGAGAGAAACACACTCCACAGACAGAGCGTGGCCATCTCAGAAGGCGAGAGGCCCTGAAATATGGGGTGGTTAGTTTTTATGGGCTGGGTAATATCATAGGCTAATGAATGGGAGGATTATTCCAACTATTTCGGGGATGGGGTGGAAATTTCCAGGAACTGGGCCACCACCCAAATTTTGACCTTTTATGGTTGGCCTCAGAACTGTCATGGTACTGGTGAGTTTGTCATTTAGCATGCTAATGCATTACGAGGTGTGTATAATGAGGCTCAAGGTCCACTGGAAGTGTAATCTTCCGCCATCTTGGACCTGGTTGGTTCTAACCAGTTTTTGTCATGTCCTATAATTATGTCATTCTTTTAAAAGTTGTGCCCTGCCCCCTTACCTTCTCTTTCACTACTCCAGACTCTCTCTGCTGGGGCAGCTGGGCTGGGTGAGTGCTTTGACCTCAGCCACACATGGTGCTGGAGGAAGATCTTGTCACTATTTCACACTTGCCCTCCCCCATGGTTAGTGTCCCCCTTGTGGGGGAGGTGCTTGGTCATCTTTTCAGGTGTGACAATTTCAGCCCATCAGAGAGGATCTAATATTGATAGTATGTAGCCTCGAATGAGAAGGGAATTATCCTGATTCTTTTTCTTCCTGAAGGCTCCTTGCACCTGCATGAATTTGCCCAATTCCTTCTAGCAACCCAGCTATTCATACCAAGAAATATGGAGAACAGCCTTTGTCAAGCTCTACATTAGGGAAAATGTCCAGTTATATTCTATTCTGAGGATAATGGGTGCCTAGTTGCCTACATTTACACAACAGAAGGTATCAATCGTGAAAATTTTCTAGGAACAAAGACTTCCTCCGAGATGATTCACTGCCTCCACCTTGCTGCCTGGTGACTTTGAAATGGTAGCTTACTGAGGTAGAAAGACAGAAAATGTTACTTTCTAGGCATCCAATTACAAATCTAGTACATACTTGTGCCATGAATCAATGTCAAGTTTGTAAGTCAGAAGTCAATAAATTTACCCGAATGCACATTCTTTCCCTGTTTGAAGACTGAGAAACATTTCACATTTCCCTGGCTATTGGCTCCTTTCCCAAATTTCTCAGAAATCACGGACAGTGACTCTGCAATCATATTTCCAAGTTCTGACGAGATTCATCCAAAACCGGAGCTCACACAGTGGTGGCTAATTACTCCCAAAACTCTTCACTGATCTTTTTTTTTTTTTTTTCTCTTCACTGATCTTGAGCTTGACATCCTTCTTCTGCAGTTTGCCTTTTACACTTTCTGGCTTGAGAATTACTCTTCTTGAGGGAGAGAAACATTATGCATTAAAAGTTATGCCCCATTCTGCCACACTAAATGTGGGGTCTGGCTCTTCCTTGTTATTTTTCCTGCTCCAGATAATTTTCTAAAACAGTCTTTCTGTGGTCTCAGTCATTTGTTTAAGCCTCAGCTTATTTTACACGTGAGTATTCCTGACACCAGTCTTACAGGTTTGTGCTTCTGGGTTTTTGTTTTTGGCCCTCCCACTGTTATACTCGCTCTTTGAAATTCTGGACTCACTCTGTTTTTGCAGTGGTTTCTTTACATGACCCCTCCTTCCTGCTCCGCCTTCTTTCTCACTGAGGTTATTAGTTTATTCCTCACTCCACAGATATTTGTGTGGCACCCACCATGTGTTAAGCACAGCGCTGGGCACACCAATACACCAGGGAATGAAACCAGATGTGGTGCCTGCTCTTAGAGACATTATTCCAATAACTAGACAAATAAATACTAAATTGCAACTCTGATAACTGTGAAGAAGAGGTACAGAGTGCTCTAGGAATGTATGAGGGTTTTTTTTTTAATCTAGATAAAGATGCAAAGAAGAGATTTCTGGGTTAAGATCCAAAAGATGAGAAGGAAGGATTTACTGAGGTCAAAAAGGGAGAAGGAAATAATCTAATTTTAATAATGGGCAAAAGATCTGAACAGACATCTCATCAAAGACAATATACAGATAGATGGTAAATAGCATCTGAAACGATGCTCAACATCACAGTCATTAGGAAATTGCAAATTAAAACAACAATGAAATACCGCTATACACTAATATATATATATATACATGAATGGCCAAAATCCAAAGTACTGGCAATGCCAGATTCTGGGAAGGACATGGAACAGCAGGAGCTCTCCCACGTTGCTGGTGGGAACGCAAAATGGAGCAGCCACTTTAGAAGACAGTTCGGTGATTTCTTACAAAACTACACATACTCTTACCATAGGATCCAGAAATCGTACTCCTTGGTACTTACTCAAATGAGTTGAAGACTATATCCACACAAAAAATGTTTATAGCAGCTTTATTCATAATTGCTAAAACTTGGAAGCAACCAAGATGTCCTTCAGTAGGTGTGTGGATACATAAACTGTGGTACATCCAAACAATGGAATATTATTTAGCACTAAAAAGAAATGAACTATCGAGCCATGAAAAGACACAGAGAGACCTTACAAAAGCATATTGCTAAGTGAGAGAAGCCAATATGAAAAGGTTACATACTGTATAATTCCAACTATGACATTCTGGAAAAAGCGAAACTATGGAGGCAATACAAAAAAAAAATCAGTGTTTGCCAGGGGTTTGGGAGGAAGGAGGGATGAATAGGTGGAGCACAAGGGATTTTAAGGGCAGAGAAAATACTCCGTATGATATTGTAAGATATCTGTCTTGTACATTTATCTAAACCCATAGAATGTACAACACAAAGAGTGACCCGCAATGTAAACTATGGACTGGTTGATAATGATGTGTCGATGCTGGTTCATGGATTATAACAAATGCATACACTGGCGTGGGATATTCATGGTAGGGGAGGCCATGTGTGTGTGTGTGTGTGTGTGTGTGTGTGTGTGTGTGTGTGTTGGGGTGTGGGGAGGGTGGGAAACAGGGTATATGGGAACTCTTTATACTTTCTGCCCAATTTTGCTGTGAACCTAAAAGTGCTGTAAAAAATAAAGTCTATGAGTATTTCTTTAAAGGGGGGTGGGGGGAGAAGGAAACTTCTGGGAAGAAACTAGCACATACAAAGGTCCAGTGGCACAGGGAAGCTTGGCGATTACGAGCACTGAAAGAAGTCCACTGTGGGTAGAGCGAACTAGGTGGAACTGATGGAACTGGAGAGACAGATGAGGGCCAGTCTCTACAGGGGCTGGCAGGTTGTTAAAGCAGTTTTTCTTAATTCTGAAAGCACCGGGAAGCCATTGAGTGGGTTTAGGGATGTGGAGGTGGGATAGGGACAGCAGGAAGTCAGTAGCAGGAATACAGTCAGATTTGTATGTCAAAGCAATCACTCTGGCTACAATGTGGAGCGTGGAAAATGCATTGGAACTCTGGAAGGGGCCAGAACTGATGTGAGGAAGCCAGCTGGGAAGTGGATGCTCTAGCACCGTTGAAAAATAAAGGCAGCCTGACAAGAGTGGGTGATGTGGGAATGGGAAGAAAGGCAAGATGAATCGAGGATGTAAAATGGACAGTCCTTCACGGGGAGGGGGAAGGGTAAGCTGGGACAAAGTGAGAGAGTGGCATGGACATATATACAATACCAAATGTAAAATAGATAGCTAGTGGGAAGCAGCCGCATAGCACAGGGAGATCAGCTTGGTGCTTTGTGACCACCTAGAGGGGTGGGATAGGGAGGGTGGGAGGCAGACGCAAGAGGGAGGGGATATGGGGACATATGTATACATACAGCTGACTCACTTTGTTATATAGCAGAAACTAACACAGCATTGTAAAGCAATTATACTCCAATAAAGATGTTAAAAATATATACTTAGAAAAAAAAAAAAAATGGATGGTCCCTGAGAGGGGATGAAACATAGGAGCGGAGGGGAAGGAGGGGCCAGTGTACTTCCTTGGTTAATCCTGATTGTATAAAGAGGATTGTAGTCCTTGGAGATTTCTGTCCCTCTTTAGCCATAGTCTCCTTTAAAGTTTCTGACTCATGCAAATTCCCCAACTTGTTGAAATGCTTTCCCTAAATGAAGTGAACATGACTAAACATGTCCTATGAGCACAGGTCCCTTTGTACCATAAAGAGCTCCTTGATGAAATGATTTCTTTCTCCCAAGGTTCATTCACTTCTACATCATACCAATATTGACACATGTTTTAGAATTAGATCCAACGAAAGAGCTCACCTTCTTTCTCCTGCTTTTAGAGAGTTGAAGCAAATTAAACATTCTTGGGTTGTCTGCAGGACACGTGGTCACCCTACGTAGATAGCACCACGTATCAGGCGCTGCTCTAAGAGCATTTTAGCCCATTAAATCCTCTCAACAACCCAATGGAGTAGGTGCAGTTATCACCTTCATTTTACAGATGGGGAAACTGAGTCACATAGAGGTTGACTAATTTGTCTCTGTTCACACAGCTAGGATTTGAGCTCTGGCTCTGGGGTCCATGCTCTTAGCCATTACTGGAATTGCCTCTCAAATGTGGTCTTTCTGCAGGATATTTCAAACTAGTCCTCGAGAGAGAAATCCTTTTGCCTCTTGGGTCAGAAGTGGAGGATGGAAGTCTGCAGGTGCCTATTTCATGGAGAAAAGAACAGAGCTGCAGGGTAAACTGAGATGAGAGACGGGGGAGGGACAGAGAGAGAGGTAAAATGAGACAGAGAGATAGGCAGAGAAAAACCAGGGAGTGAAAGAGATCTAAAAGTTCTGCAGGAAACCACAGTAGCCAAAACATCTCTCAAAGACAGTTGGCCCTTTTCCTGATAGTCAGAAAGTGGATGTCAATTTGCTAGGAGGCATGAGGAAAACAGAAGATGAACATCTCCTGAAACATGGGGCGAAAAGCCAGGTAACTGGGGAGCTGGCATTACCTTGAAGAATTTGCTGAAGACCAAAGGCAGGCATGGGCCTTGGCCAGGCATTGTCTGATGATATGGTTCTTAACCAAAAGTGTATATCTAGTCTTTGGGGGAATGCTTTAAAATTCCTGATAGCAGACTTACAGTATCTCTTGGGATGGTGTTGATTCTAGGCATCCGTATTTTTTAAAAGCTTCCCAGGTGATTCTGATAAGGGTCCGTGGTTAAGACCTACTGGTCTGAAGACAGACAACTAATGCGCATAGGAGGTCTCTTGGTGAGATATTTACCAGGAGCTTGAGAGATATAAATGAAATCCCTGAATTCAGAAGTCAGCCTGGGGACCCTGGGGATTAGTAGGAACTTGAGGAAGCTTGGGCCAGAGGCCTTCAATTTATTCACCTGGACTCCGTGTGGGTCAACTGTGTCCCATGAGGCAGAAATGGCCCAGAAACATCTTGAGACAGACCAGAGGATGAGACCAAGGAAAGTGGGTCTTCCTCCAAAGTAGGCCTGGGTCCCAACGAAGCTCAAGGGCGCCTTAACACCTCCCTTCACTGCGAGTGCGGGATTTGACCACCATACATTCAGGTGTTGAATCACAGCTTCTGAGCTGAGTGTGGCTATTACTGGAATGACCATAGAGGGTTTGAGTGAAAAATAGTTAAAATGGCATTTCGTCAGTTACTATTATATCAACAATCCCTGCTTGAGTGAACAAGAATTTCTTTTGTCTAGGAATAAACACACGGTCTCCCCCCTTCGCAAGAGTCTCAGGAAAAAATGAGCGGAAGACATTGCAAGGGAGTGGCAATCCCACAATAGATACAATAGAACTACATAAAAAGGAAAGCAATGAAAAGATAAACATGAGATTGGGGCTCATGGTTATTTTGAGCAGGGAGGGTCACAGGGAGGGTGAGTGTGGGAGGAATGGTTAGGGAGGCTTTTGTTTTGAGTGTTAGGTTTCTGGGTACTTAATCCATTATCAAAATGACTGGCAAAACAACCAAATAAACAAATAGAAGTGGCCGTGCCTGGAATAATGATAAGAGTGTGTTATGAAATAGGGATTATGGCTAACCCAATTCTGTGCACCTGAGGGCCAATTTAAAAATAAATTTAAATGTATATTTAGAGGGGAAAAAAATCACCTGCAAACGATCCCACCACCCATAGGGTAACCACTGTTAACATTTCCCTTCCCAGGCGTTTTTGTACATCTTTTTTTTTTTTACATTATATTGTAACCGTAAGTTTTTGTATCCTCCTCTTTTTAAAAAATTAATAGACAATTAACTGTTTTTAGAGCAGTTTTAGGTTCACAACAAAATTGAGCAGAATGTACAGATATCCTTCTCTTTTTACTTAACATTAGGGGATATACATGTTTTCATTTCATTAAGTTTCTCAGGAACAAAAGTTTTTACTGTCAACATAATGTTTCCTTAAACGGATGTAATGTGGTTTACTTAGCCTACCACCACTGGTCACTAGGGTTGTTTCCCATTTTTTGGTGGTATAAATAAAGTAGTGATGAACATTTTAGTGCATAAATTCCACCCCGCCACACATACATACTTAGCATTATTATTTTTTATTTTTTTAAACTGTACCCAGAAGTCTGTGATTATTTTTCTCTTTACCTCAATAACCATGTGCATGATCTTTTTTTCTTTTTTTGAAAGCCATTATTATTTTTTTTGACATTAATTAATGAATTTATTTTTGCTGTGTTGGGTCTTCATTTCTGTGCGAGGGCTTTCTCTAGTTGTGGCAAGCGGGGGCCACTCATCATCGCGGTGCGCGGGCCTCTCACTATCGCGGCCTCTCTTGTGGCGGAGCACAGGCTCCAGACACGCAGCCTCAGTAGTTGTGGCTCACGGGCCTAGTCACTCCGTGGCATGTGGGATCCTCCCAAACCAGGGCTCGAACCTGTGTCCCCTGCATTAGCAGGCAGATTCTCAACCACTGCGCCACCAGGGAAGCCCCCTTAGCATTATTTTTAAGGACAGATTATTAGAGTTATTGAATGAACAAATATGAACATTTAAAGGCCGATTTGCCAAACTACCAACTTATTTTCCAGAAATTTTATGCAAATGTACACCTTGACCAGAAGAATTTGAGAGGATCTAATCACTGCCCTCTTACCAGCTGTGGTGGACATACTAAGAGCCTCCACCCCCTAATAGGTCCTAATCCCTGGAACCTATGTAGAGGTGACCTTACATGACAAAGGGGTATTAAGGTTGCTAATCAGCTGATCTTGAGTTGGGGAGATTATCCTGGATTATCTAGATGGGCCCAAATGTAATCACAAGGGTCCTTAAGAGGAAGATAGAAGAGAACCAGAAAGGCAGCTGTGTGAGAATCACCCAGACCCAGGTTGCTGGTTTTGAAAAAGGAGGAAGGGGCCATGAGCCAGGGAATGTAGGGGATGTTTAGAAGCTGGAAAAGGCAAGGAAATGGATTCTACCCCAGAGCCTCCAGAAGGAACACAGCCCGGCTGACACCGTGATCTTAGGCCGGCGAGACTGTGTGGGACTTCTGACTACAGAGCTGTTAAGAGACTATGTTTGGGCTGTTTTAGGCCACTAAATTTGAGGTCATTTGTTGCTGCAGCAATAGAAAACTGTATTGGGTATCTTCATTTTGTTTCATTCCAACGGTATTTAATGGCGGTGTTTTTTTTTTTTTTTTTTTGCGGTACGCGGGCCTCTCCCATTGCGGAGCACAGGCTCCGGACGCGCAGGCCCAGAGGCCGTGGCTCACGGGCACAGTCGCTCTAAAGCCCTAATGGCTGTTTTAATTTGTATTTCTTTGCTATTTGGGGTAGAGCACAGCTTTCGTTCCGTCCATCCAGAAAAGACTTCTGGGAAGTGCTCCTAGTCCTCCTTCTAAACATGTGGTCCAAGATCAAGCTGGATACCTGAGGCAAGCTAAGCCATTCAGAGCCTTTCTTTGTAATTAAAAAATTTATGGGGGCTTCCCTGGTGGCGCAGTGGTTGAGAGTCCGCCTGCAGATGCAGGGGGCGCGGGTTCGTGCCCCGGTCCGGGAGGATCCCACATGCGGCGGAGCGACGGGGCCAGAGAGCCCAGACCCCTGAGAC
>NW_006774564.1:1933040-1945085 GCF_000442215.2 Lipotes vexillifer | reverse complement strand
AAATATATATATATATATATATATATATATATATATATATGATTAGAAAAAACAAGCCCCATCCTTCTGCGCTTGTGCAGAGGAGAGCTGAGTCACAGCAGCTGCCAAGGGCATGTCTCTGCCATCCACACAAAACCTGTCAGAGTGAACAACGCTGACATGCAGAGGAAAGCTTTGCCCCACACCAAAGGTTCTGCACTGATTAAGAAGCCACAGAGTCCTGGAAACTGGAACGGTGATACCTGGAAAGGACCACAACCAGCCAAGCGCCTCATGTTGTGCACTCCCTGCCTCATGAGGAATTGCATCCTCTTCCCACCCCACCCCAGTGTGACGTGAAAGTCGCAGAACAGGGACAATATTGAGGGCAGGCCAGCCGTGGCTTCCCTCTCCACATTTCCCGCTGAGCCCCAGGAGAAGGGCAGAGCCTCCAGATCTGTAGTAAGAGGCTGGAGTCATGTGAGCAGAGTCCAATACACCTCTCATGCCTTACAACTTTCTGGAGTTGGAAATTGGCCAACAGAGACCCCCAAAATGAAAGTCACAGTCAAATGATCAGTTTTCAAGGTTGAAATGCTAAAAAAGCCCAAGTCGGCCAAACTGAGGTGCGTGATTGCTCAACCACTGAGGTAGCATTACTTTTTCGAACTTTCCTGATGATAAGAATCACCTGAGATGATTGTTAAAAAATGCAGATTCCCAAGCTGCTCCCCCTGGAGAGTCAGTGGATCTGGGGTGTGATTGAGAATTTTCATCAAACTCCCCGGGAGATTTCTATCATCCAAAAGATTTGGGAAACTCTATCATGAGGTAATTCCTAGGTAGCTAGACCAATAGGAAGTGTTTTGTAAGGCAGTACAGCCCTGAGTGGAGGAAACCTCTCCACCACCCTGCTCATGAAAGGTTTTGTGGATGTGGGCAAGGGCAATGCTCCCAACAGGCAAAACCTGGAGAGTCAGACTGGCGACCGGAGAACCCAGTCTTTGCCAAGACGCAGTGATATTCACCAGCCACAGCCCTGACCTCACCATCCCTGTCCAGCTGGATGTGGTTCAAATGCGACCACTGTGTGTTGCCTCCTTTTCACCCATTTTCAACAGTAGCATTTATAACAGTTGCCCTGTTTCCCACCAGCGTTGTACATGAAGAGTGTGGGAGGTGGTTGGTAGTAATCACAAAGCCAGTGTGGGCAAGATCACGGGGAGCGATGAGAAGGCTTGACCAAGAGGAATAGACACACTCAGGAATCCTGGACTTGAACTTGCTGTCAAGTGACCCTCTAAGTTTGTCCTTTGAGCACCATTCCTATCTGCACCTGGATGCACTAATTTTCTCTAAATATGTGGGAAAATATCTAACATGTACTAAACACTCACTGTGTTCTAGGCACTGTGAAAGTGCCTTGTGTGCATCAGCTCACTAAAGCCTCCCCCAAACCCTATTAGGTAGGTGTTATTCTTATTATCCCTCAATTTACAGATCAGGATCAAGAAACCTGCCCCAAATTGTACAGCTCTTAAGTCATGGGGCCAAGATCTGAGCACAGGCAGTCTCCAGAACCTTAATATTACTCTACACTGCCTCTCCAGTGAAAGAAAAACATGTGAGAGAGAGGAAAATAAAAGGACACAGTCACATTTCAAAAGAAGATAAACACGTCCATGGATAGGAAACAGAAAGGAAATAAGAAGACTAATGTGAAGAAAGGCTGCCAACAAAAGCAATCAGCAGGAGATAAACTCCTTTCAGAGGAAAAGAAAATAGTAGAGCCAGATGAAAACGATTGTAAAACAAGCAAGTTGAGAATTCTCAAAAGATGAGGGGAAAAATGAACAAGAATAAGTGGATATGGAAGAGGAACAACTAGAAATCCTGGAAATGGAAAAATCTAGTACTTGAAATGAAAACTGAACAGATGGGGGAAGGTCTGGACTAAATATAGTTGAATAAATAATTAGAGCTTTGGAAGATGGAGCTGAGGAATTCACCCAGAACTCAGCACAGAGGATTTTTTAAAAATCGAACATGATGAAAGGGTAATTATAAGACAGGGAAAAGAATTTGAGAGGCTCCATCCAAGAGAAGATTCAAAAGAAAGGATTAGAGCAAATGGTAGAGAAGACTGAAGAGATAATGGTGAAAAATTCTCCAGAATCCTCAGACAGAAAGTGCCCACTGAATGTTGAGTAATAAATCCACACTTATACATGCTGGTCTAGAGCTGTAGGATGTCAAGAGTGAACAAGAAAATCTTTAAAACTACCAGAGGAAAGAGACTTCTTCCATGTAGGGGATTCTGGACTTGGAGAGAGAAGCAGTAGCTGGATGACTTTGAGTTACATCCCACTGATAAGAAGACGGCTGTATTACAGTAAGAGAGGACACTTGGGGGTATTTTGTGTATGGAAAGAAAATTATGTGGGTATGCGGGGAAAACTATCAATTATTTTGCACACCGCTTCTGAGCAACAGTCTGTCCTTTCTAACCCTTTGGTTCACATGCGCCCTCCATTCTCTTCTAAAGCCTGCTCCCAAACACTGTTTATTAGCCCAGGGAAGGGTCCTTGAGCTAAGGTGACCGATCATAACAGCTCACTCTAGGCCTCAGCTGAGGCACCATGTTGGGTGAATAAGAGCCTTTCCTTGAGATTTTTGACCTTGAGACCAGAGAGAGCAGGTCCTAGCAGCAAGGCTGTGAGAGGTGAGCCACAAGTGCTCTCAAAAGCCATGCTTCCTGCCATGGGGACAATGCCAGTCTGGGAGAGAATAAGGCTGTCCTGTAGAGGAAAACAAAGATGAAAGAGAGAGAGAGAGAATCCTGTCAATGTGTAAGAAGGATCGGGTCCTAGTTGTATCTCTGCTCATCCGATCTTTTATGAATCTTCCATAAATTCTCCCCTTTAACTAAACGTATAAAACTTAAATTTCTACTATTTTCAGCCAAATGAATCTTAGTTAATGGAATGATAAGACTGACACTTTATTATTCTTGAACTATTTGCATGTTTTCTTTGGGGGAAACGTCTTTGTTTATTTATCTTCTGGGTCTTATATATTTTTTTGTTTGTTTCTTTTAAATATGCAGTATTCCCAAGCCAAATTTCTCTTCTCCTGATCCCAATCCTCTTTCTTTTCTCCCTTTCTCCACCGAAGGCTTCCTCATCTTTACGCACACCCAAGCCAAGGACTTCAGTATCGTCAACTCCTTCTGCTTTTGATTTCATGCCCCCAGCACCACGCAGCCATCAAATCCCATCAATTCTGCCTATGGAAGTACCTCTCAGATCCATCTATTCACTTTAACAATGATTAACCCACCCAATGACAGGGCTCCAGGCAACTCTCTCATTTGTTGCTCAGTGTAATTTTCTGGAGGGGAATTTGGCAATGTATTTCAATAATCTTTAAAATAGTTCTATTGATACTTTTGACTCAGCAGTTGCACCCTATGAATAAGGGGGGGGGGTAAAAGATAAGAACAAAGACATTTTTAGAAAGCAAGAACATGTACAACGACATGTTTTAAAATAATATTTAGTAAGATGGAGTGTTGCTTAAGATATAATGTTAAATAAGAAATGATATGAAATATATTTGTACACAGTATGATTCTAATGTCATTAAAATATATGTCAGATTCAGTGATTATGCAAAATTTGATATGATCTATAGGTTTTCATTCCTTCCACCCTCATTCTCAAACCACGGCCCACCACGGGTCCCTTCTGAGAATGAGGTGGGTGTGGTTAGGAGGTGACAGCCTCAAAGTCATTTGAGGCTTTTCTAATTCAGTGTACAGAATGCTGAGTGCAGTATAATTTTCAACATCTTCATACTGTACATTCTGTGACAATATAGACTCCCCTCCAGTTGCTGTCTTCCGTTACTTTCACAAGAATGCAACCCCACACTTAACACAATTTAACTTTTATCCCCACACGTAATCCCATTTTGGTGGGATTTTAATGCATTTGTATATCTAATAGGGAAAAAATAGGTAAACACACCAAAATGTTAATAGTGGCTAACTCTTCAGGATGAAGTTTGTTGATTTTAACATACTTCTGTATCTTTAAATATTTTTTAAAATGTAACTGTCAATAGCTGCTTAGCATTCCACCATATGGATACACTCCAACTTATTTAATCAAACCCCATTCTTGAACACTTAGAGAACTTGCCATTTCCCACTATTGTAAACAATGCTGCGGTGAACATCTTGGTATCTACATCTCTATGCCAGCTGGGTCCTGCAGAATTATACAGGCCTGAGCCAAAACAGCTCCTGTCTTCTAGGACATTTCCTCCTTTGTAGAGGAGAGCAGACACTTAGAGAAACAACTGCAATGTGAGACACAGTGTGGTTAGTGCCTTATCAGAGGAGAAGATTCAAATCCAGGCAGGGAGCAGGCTGCCTGGAGGAGGGGGCATTTGAGCCAACGTCCTTAGACACAGAGCTGGCAAGAGAGAGCTGATCTTCCCAGTGGTCACAGAGAGTTGATCTCAGTGAGCTACTCCAGTGGCCTTTGCACCAGAGCCTGAGAATCTGGGCCCCCTGTGTCAGGGCCTCTTGGGAACATGGCAGCTCTCATCAAGGACCGGAGCGTCCTCTCCCCTCTACTGAAGCCTGCTAGTTTCCCCATCCTCCTTCCAGACCTATAAAGTCCACTCCACCATCAGCGCCCCTGTGTCCAGACAAGGGGAGGTGTCTCCAGAGCCCTCCACTGCCTCCCTCCCTCTGCCCCCCGGGGAGCAGGACAGAGGGGCTATTCCCTGACAGTCCTGAGCCACAGGGCAGGCGCACAAGGCTCCGGATCCTCAGCTCTCAGCACCTCCTGCAAAACGCCAGCTCCTGGGGTCAAAGGAATGTTGAGCAATCTTTGGAATTTTTCAGAGAGAAACAAGCACTTTCGAATTCCATTCTGGCCTCCTGAGCTGGGCACGCTGCCCACAGCCTGGAGCCCTAAGTCTTCCTGAGCAGGCATCTGGGGGACTTTTCAGTGTTTGTTTTCTCCTCCTGCTGGCGGGGCTGTAAGGACACCATTACAGTGAGGTCATGGAGCCCTGCCCCGCTGCATCCATCCGTCAGTGGCCGAGCAGCCGGGATCTTGCAGTCGGCGGTGCTGGCTGGATGTGCCAGGGGCTGGGTGGGGTCTGGAAAGACTGAGGAGCAGAGCCCAGGCTGCACCCCTCAGGACCGTCCTGCCCCTTCACTGCCAGGTCCTACCCCCTACCCCGGCGCCCGACCTCCGTCAAGGACCTCAGGGCCACACTCTGTCCAGCTTCCTGGGGCCTGCAGGGACACGTGGAGAGCCCAGTTTTGGCTTGGTTGAGATAATCCACTGATGTCTTGCAACTAGCTCTTAGCGCAAACAGAACCTTCAGGGAAGCCTTCCTGCCCCCCCTGCTCCCCCCGCATCGCCCCACCACCATCACATGCACCAAATGAAGTTTCCCTGTTATACACTTTCATGGCACCCTGTGCCTCTCCTTCTGAGCTCTGGCCTCTGCGGTTAATAATAATTATCTGAGTATTTGCTTCACATCTGTCTCATTGATAGACACCGTGTCCCTTGAGGGCAAGAGTCCTGTCTGTCGTGCTCACTGTTGTATCCCCAATACTAAGCACGGTATTTGATATGTAGTAGGTACTTTATGGACTTCATTATGCCAAGAAAAGTTTCCCAAGGGGGTACAAGGATACTGCCCCCAAAGTTGCTCCTCCCAGGACATGAGCTCCCCGGGGATTCCCTTCAGATTTGATGAGACCTCAGCCCGGCCCCACTTAGAGCCTCAGTTTCCCTGGGTTCCGGCTCTCCCACTGTCAGCCTCATCTACAACCAGAGAGTCAGGAGACCAAAGGGTCCTTGCTTGTAATTAAAGCTCCTCTGTCTGTGATCAGAGTGCAGGTCTCCTGGCAAGGGTGACCTGACCTGGCAAGGGTGACTTTTGCAGACACCAGCTGTTTCCACAGCCCCACTGCCCCCTATTTCAGGTTCCTTTGTCATCCTGGCTCTGGGGTGGCCCTGACTCTATATGCACACCTCCCATCTACCTTAGGTTTGTGTCAGGTTCAAAAGTTCTCCGAGCCCATCACACCATTATTTCATCTGTGCCTCCCAATAGGACTTGAGGGCCAAAGCATGAGCCTTCCCGTTTTACAGAAGAGGAGACTGTCCCTGAGAAGTGACCTCCTCAAGGTCATGGCTGGGAAGTAGCGGTTCACGCTTCTAGCTCCAGGGGCAGAAGGAGGGAGTAAGGTAGAGAGTGGGAGGTTAGGACCCAGGAAGGAGGGAACCTAGGCCAGGCATCTCAGAAGGAACTGGAAACAAGACAGCGCCTACACCCTCTAATCAGAATCCTGCACTTCATAAACCAGACCATTTTTATAATTCATGTGTTTTCTGTGTTAATTTTCTCACACAGTAGGAAACAGTAAAACCTCAAGAAAGTTCCAGGTGACCTCAGCTGTTCAGAGGCAAGCCAAAGGAATGGGCTCGTATCTGTGCTTGTGCCAGAATGTTGAAGGGGACAGCAACCCAGGGCAAGAGAATCATAAAAGCGAGAGGGTCGAGGGCACAGGGGAGCCATTTTTTTCACTGTCATCCCTACCCTGACCCCAGGCATCTGCAGAAGATCAGAACTTAACTATAGAAAACCTGGGCTTTTCTTGTCATTAGATGAAGCTGGTTTCCTTAACCACCTCATAAGGTTGTTGTGAGATTCCATCACTCGCATGACAAGTATTCATTGAGGTCTAGGTGCCTGGGATGCATCAGGGAACACAACAAACATCTTCACCCTTGTGCAGTTTATATTCTAATGAGAGGAGATGGAATACCGACATTAAATAAGAAATCAGTAAATTACATGGTATGCTAGAAGGTGTTAAGTACTGTGGGAGCAGGGTAAAGGGTGAGGGCGTACTGGGTTTGTTGGGGTAGCAATGCCAACAGCAGTGGTCAAGGCAGGCCTCATAGGGAAGGGGAGATTGAGTTGCAGGGGTGTCAGGGAATGTGTACCCCAGGCAGGGGGAGACCAAGCCCTGAGTGCTGAGGAACAGGGGTTGTTCAGTGAGGCTGGGGCTGGGAGAATGAGGGGGAGAGTGGTGGGAGCAGAGGTCAGAGGGGTGAGGGAGTGGGCAGATCATGAGCTGCTTGCTGGCCATCGCACAGACTTGGGTGAGTGAAATAGTGAGCTATGGATGGCTTGATCCCCCTAGCTACTGTGTTGAGAAAAGAGTGAAGGGTCTAATGAGAGACATGATGGGAAGCCAATGCAATAAGCCAAGGGAGGGGTCATGGCAGCTTGGACCTGGGTGCAGTGATAGGAGGTGATGAGATGAAGTGAGGCACTAGATAAAGGGAGAGATGACAGGATTCGCTAATAGTTTTGGTGGGGGATGTGCGAGAAAGAGGAGTCAAGGATGACTCCAGTTTCTCTTCCAGGAGATGACTCCGGGAAGGATGGAGTTGCCATTAACTGAGATCATGCCCGTTAGTATAGCTACTGACCACCTACTCTAGCCCAGGTCCCGGGTCATCTACTTTGCTCTCTGATCCAAATCAATACTTACAACCCCATGAGGTAGGAATTAGTCCCTTCAGCCCAGAGAAGGTACCTCACTGACCACGTCACTCAGTAAGTAAGAGGCAGATCCTGGATGCGCCAGGCTGGTCTGACGTCACGGGGTGGATGTGCGCATCCTGTCCCCAGAATGCCAGTTCCCTCGCCTCTCCTGGCCTTGGCTGGCCTTGTACTTCACTCCCTCTTTCCCCCACGTCAAGCTGTCTCAAAGCGACAGAGCTCCCAAGCCCTGATGTTTTGTGTATGCTGGGGACTTCTCCCGGACACACTTTAAAACTCGTTACTTGGATATCTGAAATTAAGTCGGGGGGGCGGGTGGCCAAAACTAGGATGTTTGGGAACTTCCTCAGAGGCCCTGGGCTGACAGGTGGTCCATGAGTCAGGGAGGTGACATTTGGGAGAGAGCGCAGGGGGACTCGGCACCTGTCTCAACAAAAATGTGGGATTCTTGTAAACACAGTCATCTCTGAAACACCCTTCCCCACCATCACAGCGCCTACAGTGGAGGGGCTGCTTTCTCACCCGCAGGATTTCTCTGCCCTTCTAGATCTCCAGATTCACAGTTTACAGGCAAAACACGTGGACTCAGAGGGTTGACCCTGATTGCACTCAGATATGGGGGCAGTGCGTGCATGCATGCATGTGTGTGTGCTTGTGCATATGTGTCTAGGGAGGGGGGATTGGAAGAGTGGAAATCTACCAGCACAGCATGATTTCAGGAGTCTGAACACCACCAACCTAGCCCAGGCACATCCTGGACCTCCTTTCACGGGTGACTTCAAGAAGGACACAGAGGGGCTTCTCCTACATATCAGAGCAGAGCTCTGCCCATCCAGGACAAGGCCCCGTGCAAAAGTTTCAGCAAGAGGCTGCTAAGAGTCAGTTTTGCAAGGAGTCCAGACTAGGGGTTCCTGGATGGATTCTGGGTTCCTTGCTAAAGTTGTGCTAAGAAGTTGGATATAAAACCCTGCCACCTGCCCAAGTCACAAAGGAGGCCTTAAACATGTAAAAGCACTTTATGCCAAGCGCTTTCACACACACACACACACACACACACACACACACACACACACACATTCACACACACACACACACACACACACACACACACACACCTGCTTTAATTCTCCTGACTATGGAGTAGGGATCATCCCCACTTGGACAAAACCGAAGCTCAGAGAGGTCAAGAGAGGTTCAGAGGACACACAGCTGGAGTTCCCGATTGTACCCTCAGATGCCTGACTTCAAAGCTCCTGAGGCCCAAGGTATTTGACATCTCCAGCACCCATACCTTAGCCCTCCTCAAATCCCCTTCCTTTCTGGGCCCACAAGTCTGCTGAGGAGCAGTTCTGGGTCAATCTGGCTTTCTCACCAGAGGCCTTACCCTCTCTGGAGCCTCCCTGCCAGTCCAGGGATGGGGGTAAACCTGCAGGGATGGCCTAAGCCTTGGGAATGGGAAGGGAGGGGGCTGTGCTGACACATCTTTGGAATTTTTCTGACTTCCCTGTCCTTTGGGGCAGAGAGCAGATAAGGACTGGGCATGTGGGCAAGGAAGGGGCATCTCTCTCCTTAGAAGGTGGTCCTGGGGCTCAGTGCAGTGACCTTTATTCCCTCCGATATCCTGAGACCTATTCTCTCCCCGTCTCACCCCCAAGCCTCTGCGCCCAAGCAAGGCACTTGTCTCCCAGGGCTCACTTTCAGCAAGGGGGACGCTGGTTGTTTCTTCCGGCCCCACTGCTGAGACTCTTTTCTCACTTGCCCTGAGTGTCTCCCCTCTGGCCAGGCCCCTGGACCTACCCAGCATCTTAGGTCAGTTTCTCCCATCAGAGAAGAAACACATTTTTGTTTGGTTGTTGGGTTGATGTGCCACACATCCCAAAGGTAGTTGCCTGCTTGATGCGGCCCTGTATAGAAGGTGCTTATCCCAAAGGATGGAATTGCTAGAATGGTGCTGTCTGACCTCACGCAGGGACACTCTGTACAGAGCCTACCCCTTGACTTTGCCAAAAGTTCAGGCAGATTTGATCTCCTCGACTCACGGTTTCAGGACCTCGGAAGGCCAACTCAGAGGTGCTTGGATCCCTGAATTCCCAGCACTGGTGGATGATGACCAGGGCCATCTCTAAGCCTTGGCGCTGAGATTTGGACAAGATTGGGTACGTTCGGGGTGGTATGGCTGTAGACACCCTGAGATTTGGTATGGGGGTGGAGATACTAAGCGTGGTCAGATCAGGCCTCTGGGATGTGGCAAGACAAACACCTTCCCTGCTTAACATGTGTCTGGCTCTCCCCAAAGCTGGGTGTCCCCACTTCTACACTTCTTCCTAAACTGCCCCTGACAACTCCATCGGTCTGGAGCAGAGTCTGCCCAGACTCCATCTGTGGGGAGCTGCTGTGAAGAGCCGGGGGATTTGCACATGCAGTGGGCCCTGGTGGAGGCCAGAGACAGAGCCCGGGAAGGGGTGGGGCAGGCACACAGACAGCCTCTGTTGGCCTGGGAGGCTGAGAACAGTGACCAGTGCAAACCCTGTTGCTTTCAAATAAACAACCCCAGGCTGGGGAGAACAGCTCATCTTTGTCCTGGTTGGTGCTGATGTGGATCCTGCAGCCCCTGACCCCCCAGTTCTCCTTTTCTTGCCCACTGCAGCCTTGGAACTGGGGTTGGGTGGGGAGGGGCAGGGGAGAGGTGAGGCCCAGGCCCGAGGCACCTGGTTCCCAGAAGAGGTTATGGTTCTGGCCCCGGCCCCTATGGCCTCTGAGGTGTGACCCCTCTTACCTAGTGGTCATGGGTGGGCCCCACACCCATCCCTATTGTCCTGGGCCTCCACCTCCACCTCAGCGAGTTCTCAAGGCCCTTCTCTTTGTCTAGCAACTGGGCTGCGGCTCTGTGCCATGCACAGTCTGAATCTTGGAGGATCAGGGAGGCTTGGTGTACGGATAAAGAACCCAAATCCTGAGAGGTTAAGTGACTTGCCCAAAGTCACACAGCTGATGAGCCACTGAACTGGTTGACTTTCCACACTCTTGGAAGACTCCTCTTTCCACTTTTTCGTATTGGTCCTTCCCAGACCCCAACCCACCCAAGAGAGCCCAGGCTTGGCTGGGATGAGCAGTCTTCTGCACACATGTGGTGCTTATCAAGCAAGCGTTGCCTTGCAGGGTTTCATAATGAGCCTTGTGTTCTGGTTACCCCATTGGACTTGGAGCTGCAGGATGGCAGGGGCCTTCCGTATTTTCCTGACCGCTGCCCAGGTCACTGCCCCACCCAGGCCCAGAACCAGGGCCCAGCAAATCCCTGCTCAATGAGAGAGGGGATGTGTGCAGGCCTGGAGAAGAAACAGGCTCAGAACGTCAGGCTTTTTCCCCTCAGAGGGAACAGAGCAACGAATTGTGCAGGAAGGAGGAGGAAATGTTTGTAGGAACAGGGACTTGTAAAACAGGGAGGTGGCCAAATTCATTCAGATTGGCCTCGGAGCAGGCTCTGCTCACAGAACCAGCTGAAATACTCCGAACTGAAAGCCAGAGACGTCTCCCCAGAGAGGCCAAAGGGGACAGGCCAGGCAGAGCCGGCAGTGGCAGGATCAGGCACAGAAGACATTGAGCTGGCAGAGGGTGCCAGGGAGAGGTTTGTCGGCGCTCGGGGAACAGGCAGTGGGACTTTTCTGGGAGGTCTTCCTACCAGGATTAATTAAGCCCTGCTACTTGCCACTCAGCCAGTCAATCAGCCCAGTAACTGGTGTGTATCCAGCTTTCCCATGAGCCCAGTGTGGTGCTAGGAGCCTGGGAGGGGTGGGGAGGCAGGCACCAGAAAGAGAAGCCAGTGTCTGCCTTCGGGGGGCCTGTGAAATAGTCGGGGAGAGCAAACAAGCACATACAAATCAGATCATGGTTAGAATGGTTAAATAGCAAACCATGGGCGACCAAATACAATAGGAGACTGGGGGGAGGGTGCTCTCCACTGCGCGTAAACATCAGGCATCTGCTCTTTTATTTCCTTTCTTTCCTTCTACCATCCCCCCACCCCCACAAACACGCGCACACACACACACACACACACACACACACACACACACACACACACACGCAGCGTCTCTACATAACAGGGCCAGCAGTGAAGGCTAGAGAATAACTTCCCATAAATCATAACTCTATGAGGCCTTGGCGACATCCCAGCTCCAGTCCTGAATTTACAGCTCTCAGAGTACTCACACTGCTGACCACCAACCCCAGGACACCACCAACATCTTAAATTTATTGACTGATGGACTGATTATCAACGTGGGAGCAGCCAGTACACATGGCTAGGGGAAAGATGGCACACAGGCAGGAAAAAACAGAGAGCAACTTGGCAAAGTGCAAACAGCCTCATGTACAAGGAAGGGAAAGGATTAGAATCGTTCTTCAGTGAGATTTCCCAGAGCGGATTCTGTGGTTCCCACTTTTGAACCTTCACTCTTT
>NW_006774564.1:1930069-1932911 GCF_000442215.2 Lipotes vexillifer | reverse complement strand
CCACTTTTGAACCTTCCCTCTTTCCCCACAGCTAGAACTTCCCCACCTCCTCGCACCCAACATGTCCCTCCCCTATTTTGAAACTGACTTCCAGGGAAACAGTGCCCAGGTCCCACATCTGACTCGGGCCATTGCATCTGCCCCCTCTCTGTATTCAAGTCAGGCACCCAACTGTTCGTCCAGAGGGGCCAGGATCTGACTGCCTGGTTTGTGTATAAGCAATTTTTCCACTCATTGAACTCTCCAGAGCATCAGTTCGAGGCCGGGCTCTGGGCTATGTCAGCTGCAGGCAAAGTGGGACAAGCTAGGCTTTGCCACACAGAAGCTCACCATCTCCTTAGGGTGAGAACACATAAACCCACCAGCGTGAGCTTAACCTTGCGAGGCAGCCTGGATTCAATGTCAAGTGAGCAGAAGAGTCATCAACTTTTTTTGGTTTTGGTTTATTTGTTTATTTTTGTTTATATCAGCTCTAGAAACAAACCAAATGTCCCCCAAAATCACTTTAAAAGGCTCAGAGGAGGAAGAGGTTTCTGAGGGCTGAAAAACTGCCCCCAGCTTCTTGAAGAATCTGGGTCTTGAAAGAACTGGACAGGTAGAGAGGAAGGGAGGGAATTCAGGAAGGGGGAATTGCTTGAGTCAAAGGGTGGAAGAAGGGCTTCCCTGGTGGCTCACTGGTTAAGAATCCGCCTTCCAATGCAGGGGAAAAAGGGTTCGATCCCTGGTCCGGGAAGATCCCACATGTCACGGAGCAACTAAGCCCGTGCGCCACAACTACTGAGCCTGTGCTCTAGAGCCCGTGTGCCGCAACTACTGAGCCCACGTGCCACAACTACTGAAGCCCACACACCTAGAGCCCGTGCTCCGCAACAAGAGAAGCCACCGCAATGAGAAGCCCGCGCACCACAACGAAGAGTAGCCCCTGTTTGCCGCAACTAGAGAAAGCCCGCGCGCAGCAACAAAGACCCAACGTAGTCAAAAAAAAATTTTTTTTAAAAGGGTGGCAGAGGGTAGATTAAACTTGGCAGATAGATGGCACACATGACACCACTCTGCTATCGCTTGTCTGTGGATGACGTTGTTGGCTGATCGTTATGCTGCTTCCCGCCAATTCTGAGTGCAGACTCCTTCCCAGTGCTGCCATCACCAACTGGTTAATGTGGGAATAAGTGCAGTGGCCCTTTCTGTCTTAGAGAAAGGAGCCTCTGAGACCTGAGAAAATGGATGAGGCTGGAGCAGGACGCTGTGTGTGGAGGAGTGCGGAGGAAAGGCAGAGTCGTGGAGTTACAGGATGGCAGAGCTGAAAGGACCGGAGGAACCAATCCCCACATTTTCACTTACAGAATCCGAGGCTACAGGTACTTGTCCGAGGTCTGTGGGAGTACCTGGTAAAGGTGTTGGTGCTCAGGCCTCCTGACCGCTGGGTCATATGCTAGGGCCAGCTGTTCAGAAGGGCTTTGGATGCCCAGCTGCTGAGCTTGTACCTAATCCTGTACGATCTGGAGCTGGCCGTGTAGAAGCCCAAGGCAAAGGTCTTCTGAGCTCATTCTCTACCCCAGCCCACCTTCTCTCCTCTTTTTCCAAACTCCCTTTCCTCAGGAAGCCCACAATGGGGCAGTGCTGGGGAGAGGGCATGCCCTGGTTCGCGGGACCTCCAAGGTGGACTTCCTCTCACCCCTCTCCCTGCAAAGGAAGGCACTCCTCGCCCTGGAGCCCTCCCGGGCTCACTGGGCACCAGCAAAAGGTTTCCCACTCAGCTCCCTGGCCACAGGGAGCCACTGAAGGTTTTAGAGTATGGGAGTGTTATGATGAAAATGTTATTTATAAAATATTATTATGAAAAATTAATCTGTCCTGTGTCTTCCGGGAGACGATGCCTCCTATTGGGACATTCCTGAATCGGTCGGAAGCTCTGCGAAATGGCCCCAAGGGCTCCACAGGACAGAGGACCCTCTGAAGATGGGGGCACTAGGAGGGGGGTCCTGCATATCTGGGGTGGAAAGGAGAAAGGCGTTTTACTCTCAGGATCAAATCCTGAGGTCAAGGCCCATGGAGGCTCCTGGGAGGGATAAGGAGAGGAGACTAGGAACCACGCAGAGCTGGAAGGGCTCTGGAGAGCTGTCAGACCCCATAACCCCCAAGCCGGGGTGGACTGGTAGTTGTTTTGCTGTTTGTTTCCTTGGAGTGGATGTAAGTAAAGAAGTATGTTGAGGCTTGTTTGGGGGGTGGAATGAAGTGGGGAGACTGTGGCCCTCTGTGCAAGCAGCTTCTGGGGGTCTGAGAAGGGGAATGTAGCAGGCAAACTCCAGGCAAAAGAGGGCGTGGTGGCAAGGAGGGGCACAGAGACAAAGGGGGTCAGCCAGGAAGCCCCCCAGCCTGAGAAGGGGCAGAGCTGAGCAGCAGCGCCTGGACACCCCCATTAGACCACCAGCCGCTAGAGGGTGGGGACCACACCCCCAACTTCCTCAGCCCGTAGTCCCAGGCTCTGGAGACTGGACACATAGCCATGACCTTGCTGAACCAGGATTGACTTTCTCCTTTTTCCCAACCATTTCCCAAATCATAAACAGTTCTCCCACTTATAGAAAGGGGCAGGGAGGGGGCAGCATTCTCCCTGCCCATGGAGGGGCCATCCGAGTGAAGGTAGAAGGGTCTGGTATCAGAGAGATAAGCTAATTTTTCTCTTCAAAGGTCACCACTGATGTCCCATTTTCCAACCCCAGCTTCCACTTAGCGCTTACCCTCTTGGGGCAGCTGTTGTTCAATCTTTGCTTCTTTAAACCTTATTGCCTGGGCTTCCGGCCTTTGCACCTTCATGGTTCTCCCTCTACAGCTCTAGTTC
>NW_006774564.1:1927598-1930059 GCF_000442215.2 Lipotes vexillifer | reverse complement strand
TTTCCCTACTTCTGTGTAGTTTACTGTTCTTCCTGAATCCCTTAAGCCAGGTGCCCCCCAAATTCTGCCACTGGCCTCTTCTCCTGGACATCTCCATGGTCTCCCTGGGGACCCTCTCCACTAGTCTCAGCTTTGATGGTCAACTTGCTTGTTGGTGACTCTATAGCCCTGATCACTCCTTCAATTCTAGGCCCTCATTTGCAAGAGTCTGCTGGACAGGTGTAGTTGGAAGTCCTCCACAATCCCCAGGTACAACACATCCATTGTTGCAGGGCTTCCATGAGACTTGGGGGGAGCCAAGCCTGGAGACAGGCTACCCTGGTGGCCGGGCCTTTGCCTCAGGTCACCAGCACCAGGCCCGCCATCATCCTGCAGGAGGCTGCCTGCCCTCCCTCTAGTCTCTGGTCACTCTGCCTCCTGATTCAGACAGTGACAGGGTCTGAGTCACTGATGTTGGACCTGGAAGACTGAGATACCCCACTGGGGAACAGAGTGGTGGGTAAATTCTAAATCCATCTGGAAACATTCCAGTTCTGGGGAGTGCTCTGTGCTGAGAGCTCACGGGAAGATAAGAGGAGACCTCCCAGGATGAATGGCGAGGAACGTTCCTCTCTCATTCATCCCTGAAATATTAATTGAGTTTCTCCGCTGGGCTAGGGACTGTGTTAGGGGCTCAGGGTACAATGGAAAAGACAGACAAGGTCCTGCTCTCGGGGAGCTCAAAGTCTACCAGAGGACTGGGCACCGAGCAGGTGATTAGAAATTGATGAGTGCCCCGAAAGAGAAGCATGGGATGGAGGGGGAGTGAAGGACAGGGGCTGTAGACCTAAAGAATTATTAAGACCTAAGAGGAGAAGCGGGAGAGAAGATTGTTCCAGGCAGAGGGCAGAGCCTGTGGGAGGGCCCAGGGCAAGGTGGGCTCAGCACTTTGGAGGACCTGAGAAAAGCTCAGAGTGGCAGTGGAATGCTGAGAAAGTGACCCTTAAAGAGGAGGGAGAGGTGGGCATGGGCCATGTCACACATGACGTGGGGGGCCGCGGTCAGGATTTCAGACTCTGGAATTTAAATCAGTGAAAGCCATGAGAAAATGTGCATTTAAATGAGATATTCGGGGCTGCCGTGTAGCAATCACATCCCAGGGCCCACATAGGACACTGCGGTGTGTACAAGACAGTGGCAGCCTAGATTAGGGAGACGGCTTTTGCTGGAGCTGAGCAGTCAGATTTTAAGGATATTTTGGAGGATTCAGAAGCTAAAGAAGAGCAGAGGAGTGAAGGACAACTTTTCTTTTTTCACTTGTATAACCCCCTGCGTGGTCAAGTTCATTCCATGGGAAGTTTGGTCGTGGAGATGCCTCTGGGGCCTTGAAGAAAGAGGTCAAGTCATGCAGGCTTTGCCAGATGCAATAAGGGTGCCCAGTTCAGTTTGAATTTCAGATAAACAAAAAATAATTTCTTAGTATAAATCTGTCCTAAACATTACGTGGGCCATGGTCATACTAAATTTTTTTTCATTGTTTATCCGAAATTCAAAGTGGACTGGGCATCCTGTATTTCTATTTGCTAAATCTGACAAACGGGCAATTGTGTACCTGGATCTGAAGCACAAGACAGAGGTCTAGACCGTGTCAGCATAGAGCAGCACGTGCAGCATCAGCCATGTAGGGGTGGCTTAGGGTCAATCTAAGGAGGAGACAAAGCCTAGAACAGGGTCTGACTAACTCCAAAGTTTAGGGTTCAGGTAGTGGAGAAAGGAGGAGGAAAAACAGGGGAGCACCACAGAAGCTGACGGTAGTAGAAAGAAGAAATAACCCTCCGCAGAAAAATGAAACACACAAGGGCTAAAAGCATTCACGGGAAGGATGGAGGAGTCATTAGTGGTCTTGGAGGCAGCAGTTTATTTATGTTTTGTGTTGAGGGAAAATACATCACAGTGAGTTGAGGACTAAACGGGAGGGCTTGAGATGTTTTCCCACGAAGGAGAAGGTAGGAGCTGGAAGAAGAGGTGGGCTCAAAGGCGGGCTTATTTAGTATTAGAGACTTGAACTTGTTCAAATGTTGATGGGAAGCCATGAACAGAGAGAGAGAAGTTGAAGATGAAGAAAGAGGAAACATGCAAGGTCCCTGAGATGGCACTAGGGCTGGGATCCAGAACATAAGTGACGAGATTAGATAGAAGGATATACATCTTCCATCAAGCCGGGAGGCAAAGTGGAAGGAAGGATCCAGGCAGATTGGTGGGAGGATGGCAGTATGGTGAATGATTTCCGGCCTCCAGGTTCCTATTTTATCTTTGAAGGGGGTGGTGATATCATCTGCCGAGAATTAAAGTGCAAGTAAAATAAGTTGAAGTTTTGAGAACAGGGTATAAGTTTTAAAAAGTGGGGCTTCCCTGGTGGCGCAGTGCTTGAGGGTCCGCCTGCCGATGCAGGGGACACGGGTTCGTGCCCCGGTCCGGGAGG
>NW_006774564.1:1914332-1927455 GCF_000442215.2 Lipotes vexillifer | reverse complement strand
AAAAAAAAAAAAAAAAAAAAAAAAGTGGTTGTACAAGGAGTTGAATAGAAGTAGGCTAGGGAAAACATAGTGGGCGGTGCTGAGGACCACCTTGCTCGCTTTACTTGACTGGTGCTTGGTGAGCACCAGTGACGGTGGCTCCAGTCAGCTGGCTGGTGTGGTGATTCTTCTCCAGCAGACATCACCCACCACACAGGTACAGTTCAGAGGGAAAGGAGAGCTAGTCCTTCCACAGTTGGGGTTTTGCTGGGTGGTGCGATAAAGGGGCAGTTTGTGTTAAAGGCAAGAGTGAATAAAATTCTGAGCTGTGCAAGCTAGGGTGTGATGGGGGGTGAAGAAAAAAGAGCGTTGCTGGACAGGGAGAGGGGGGAAGGGGCGGAGACAGGTGCTCCTGAGGGGTTCAGAGGACAGGTGTAGGCCGACTGATCGAGTGAATAAGCTGAGAGGCTAGAAGGATATCAGAATTAGTGATTTCATAGATGGGAGAGTTCTGGTAGTGACTCAGTCTGGGAAGTGGTGATGGGAGTGGATGGCCAAGACAGTGGGACAGAGGCATCAGAGATGGAGGAATCAAGCAACCGAGAGGCTGGGTCACTCTCATGGACACTGAAGTCACCCATGGTGATGGCAGGGCCTCCCTGCGTCCGCCACATGTCTTACCTCTCCTGGTAACACTTACCTGTTTGTCAGGCCACAGGGCTCGCTATGGTGGTGGGCGGGAAGAGGAGAGATGGTAGTGGCTCACACTGGGAGGGGACTGGGAAGTGTTTCAACAGTAGAAAGAGATTCTGTGTAAGCTTGGAAGAAAGTGGATTCCACTGAGTCTTCCTACAGTCTACCCACAGTCTGTCATCAGTATTCATCAAGACTGAGAAAATCTAAGATTCTTTCTCTTCTCAATGTTACTCTGGAAGCTCAAGGAGCTAGTACACTGGTAATAACACACGGTGGTATGCCTCACCTTTTTACCCCCAACTCCCAGAGCCTGCCCCGTCTCTTGTCTTCTTTCAGCTACTCTGGCTAGAAAGTTCAGTCTCACTTCCATATCCAGCTGGCCACTAACTTTGCCTCTTTCTATTCCCACTGCCCCTGCTCTTATTCATATCATTGTCATGTCTCCTCACATTACAGTTGTTTCCTAAATGATTTCTCTGCTTCCCTCCTACCACACCCTCCCCCCAGTTTTCCCCGGCTTCTCCCTCTTCCCAAGAGGCCAAGGCCAGACAGAGGACACTCCTAGCAATGCTTTCTCCAAATAGACCCTTTACTCAGCCATTATATAATCTTCCTAAAATGCTGCTTAGTTTACATGATTCCCATCCTCAGAATTTCTCAGGGGATCTCTGTGTCTACGCAACAAAGATCAAACTTCTCAGCATAGTATTCAAGACTCCTCTTGACCTGGCCCCATGTTCCTTGTCACGCAGATCTCCTGTTCCTTCCTCCACGTGCCAGCCCCTCTGGGTTGCTTTACATTAGCTGAAATAAGCGATATTCTTTCCTGACTCTGGGGATTTGAATCTGCTGTCCCCTCAGCCTGAGACGTCCCTCTTTCCGTTCTCCACCTGCATCCTGTAGGGCTTAGCTACAATCACACCTGCTTCCTGGTGCCTTATCTGATCCTCACGGTTCAGAACTAATCAGCCCTTCCTCTATGCAAAGCCAGAAGGCTGTGCCGGCATCTCTATTCAGCATGTATTTTTAGTTTTGTAAGCAGTTTAGAAGTCGTTCATGTAACACTTACACTGCAAGTATGCTTAGCTGTATGAGCCACTGAGGATACAAAGAGAGAAGAGGTCCTACCTTCGAGGTGCTCGTATTCTGGTGGGAGCGCTGGGGTGCTTGGCGAGCTGATGAGTGACGACAAAGGCTCGTGGTGCGTTCTGAGAAAGGCGAAGGACCGATAATTCCACCAGGGAGTGGAATTACTGGTTTGTATCCGTCTCCCCAGCTAGAACAGAAGTTCCTTGAGTTCAGAAAGATGTTATGCTTATCTCTAAAAGTCCCCACACCCCTGCCCAGACCCTGTCAGGTCGTAAAAGCACCATGTGTGATTTGTTAGGATGAAACTCAGGCTCCCAGGAGACAGGAGCTGGTGTCTCCCTCATTCTTTCATTCTTCCCCCTTCCAGTGCCTTGTTCTAATCCCGGTAGAGTCAGTGTTTGCTGAAATGGATTAAGAGAAAGAGTTGCTGGGAGGTAGCAGGTGTTCTGGGGACCTGTGAGTAAACAGCCTGGGAAGTGTCTCAGACCAGACAAGCGCTCATGATTCACGGGACTGCTGTCTCCACCCAGGCACCAGTGGATCACTACTCATCCCGGTGGGGCTCCCCGAGGGTGGCTGACTGACCAAGGCCTCCCAGCACCCGCCCAGCCTGTAGCCACTCTCTCCTGCACGTGGCCAGGTGCAGGGAAGGGCCCTTCTAGCCAGCAGGGCGGCGTCAGGAGCTACGGGGACCAGGCTGGAGTGATTCACAGGAACAGCAGAGAAGCGGCCTGAGAGGCACCCCCAGAACCTCCCCCCTGCCCTCCCCTCTACCACTGTGGATTGGGCCCCATCTTGGTTTGAGGGGCTGTGTGTTCAGCAGTTGTGGTGTCAGCCATCGAGTCACCCACCGTATGAAGAGGACAGAGGGGGCCTGTTTCCTAAGGGTGGCTTCAAAATGACCCGACAGAGGGCTTGGGGAGGAAGTGTCTGCTCTGGGATCAAGTGCAGAGGTTTCCAGGAGACTGTGCCCTCCCCCTCTCTAACCCCCCTCCAATTTGTGCGTCGGTGAGTGTGGGGTGGTATGCAGAGGGTGGAGAAGCTAGGAGAAAAGTTGGACAATGTCCTGAATTCCTGGGCTGAGGAAAATCCCCTCAGGACTCCACAGTTCCTACCAGGAAGTGGGAGATTCCCAGCAGCTTGTGGGGAGGGCTGGAGGGCTGCCAAACGGGGTCAGGGCTTCATTAACGAGGGCAACCCCTCCTGAGGGAAGTCCCTGCTTATCCCCTGGAGGTAGAAGTGGACTGTTGGGATCAAAGGTGCCCCTTCAAGGCTGAGATGCAAGGTGTTCAGTTCCCATGGGAGGGGGGCTGCCCCACCCCAAGCCTTCCCCCTCCCTCCCCACCCCTCCCAATGCCCCTCCTGGCATTTCTTTATTGCCCTCAGTCTTCCTCTCATTTTCCCCCTGGACCAGGAGAAAACCAAGAGAGGGCCTAGGTTTGCATCCCTGTAGAGGGTCTGCAGGGCATGGTGAGAATAACTTGGGGTCTGGTGTGTGCTCCCCTGCCTGCAGCAGCCATGGGCTCGGGCTCTGTCTGGGCAAGTCACTCAGCTGCTCCAAGCCTAAGCATGTTCTTCTGTAAAATGAGGCTGTCCCTTTGCAAAGCTGCTTGAAGAGCCATTGTGTATAAGGGCTGTTTGCAAGTGTGCTTTAGACACGCATTGATTCAGCTATTCATTGATTTACGCATCCATTCCACGCAGTACTTATCAATGCCAGCTGTATGTCAGGCAACCTTCCATTGCTAAGGATGTAGCAATGAGCAAAACAGACAAAACCCCCTGTCCTCCTGGAGCTTACACTTTAGTGAGGAAGACGAACAAGAAACCAACCAGCAAATGAATAAACATTTAATATACAATAAATATAATTTTCTTCTCTGCAAGGACAAGGTGACATAAGGTGGGATAGTACCATCTCAGGATGCTCAGGAAAAGTTTCTTGGAGGAAGTGACTTTTGGACAGAGACCTGAGCATGGTAAGGGAGAGGGCCAGGCCACACTCTGGGGGAGAGCGTTCTAAGCAGAGGGAACAGCAGTGCCAACGCTCTGAGGCAGGGAGATGCTTGGCTCAAGGACCAGCCTGGAGCCTGCGTGGCTAGAGTGGAGCAAACAGGGGCTGTGGCGGGGGTTGAGGTCAGAGGAGAAGGCAGGGCAGGACTGGAGGGCCTTGTTTATCATGTTGAGGAGTTTGGTTGTATTCTAAGTAATGGTTTTGAGCAGGGGAGTGAACTGATCTGATGTATGCTTTTAAGATTACTCTGTTTGGGGAGTTCACTGCCAAAGTGGGACCAGGATAGCAGTTAGGAGGCTGTGATCATCATTTATCACAACTGATCCATCCCCCTCCCCAGTTAGCATTCCAGAGCCTGGCACACTGTGCCTAGCTCCTCTCCTCTGCTACTCTCCTGGTTTACTCTTTACTATATCTGGAGTCTGTCCCCACATGCCACAGAAGCTGCCACCAGTGGCCCACTCCAAGGGTCTTTCTCAGAGGAGACCTCTCTGAGGCATTCCGTGATCTTAGCCGCTCCTCCTGCTGGGACTCTCCACTGCCGGGGCATCTTGGTCCTGCATGTACTACCTGAGGCCCCCGTCTGAGGTGCAAAATACAAATGCCTATACAAGGTCCACTCTCGACATCCTTCATCCCTCCTCTGGGGGCCCCTCTCCCTGGCCCTAGGCTTCAGTGTTGCCCTGAGGTCCCTCCCGGGTTCTGCCCCAGGCCCCTTCTCCTTCCACTCTGACTGCATCCGCCTGTGACCCCCTCCTGCCCCTGCTGCTGGCATAGCTGTCACACTCCCTGGTGAGTCATTCCATCCCCAGTGTTCACCAGCTGCCCGCTCTGGGATCTCCTCAGGTGCCTCTTCCAGGTGAAGGTGAACCAGACAGACTGAACCCCTGCCCTGAGGGAAGTCACATTCCAGTGGTGGAGACAGAAGAACATGTAAACAACTTTACAATGGAATGTTGGGGAGTGATTAATGCTATGATGAAAATTAGAGCAGGGTAAGCAGATAGAGAGCAATGGGGTAAAGGGCTACTCCAGATAGCAGCCTGAATTAATTAAGTGCACAAACCATGTGGATGTCTGAGAAGAGAGTGTTTCGAGCAGAGGAAAGAGCAAGTGCAAAGGCCCTGGGGTGAGAAATGAGCTTGTAAAGAAGGCTACTGTGGCTGGAGCAGGGAGAGGGGTGGCGGCTGAGGCTGCCTCACATATCACTCCAGACTCCACCTGACTCCAATTCCTCTGTCTTTCTGGACTTTCCCAGCTAGGGCTTCTACGGGCATCACCACAAATTCAGTGGATCCCAAACTTAACCCGTGTTCTTCCTCCAGAAACCTATTCCTCTTCCTGTCCTCTGGTCTAAACCATCCCCCATGTTGGTAAGCTGGGAGTAGCTGGGACGGCTCCTGGCCCCTTACCACGCACACCCAGCCAATCACAAGTCCATTAAACCCCACTTAAAAATATTTCTTGTATCTGTTTCCTCTTTTTCTGGATCAGGCTCCCACCCCTGTGATGAGGATATTGTAAAAACTAACCTCTGATAATTCTCTGAACAGAAAGATGGTCCATACCTGGAGAAAAGCTCAATAGCACAAAGCAGCATGTACTATGTAGAGAGGGAGCTAGGGCTGGGTGCAGTCGACTGGAGGAAGCAGGGCAGGCTTCATGGAAGAGGAAAGTTCATCCTCTCCCAGTTCAATGACCATGTACACCTGGGCCCCCAAGTCTATCCCTCCAACACAGAACTCTCTCCGGAAATCTAGCCTTGCCCACCCTCTCTGGCACTTGCCTGCCCTGAGCAGCCCCTCCAGGAGCTCAAACTGAACACGTCCAAGTTTGCACTCATCATCCCCTGCCCGCAGACCTTATCCCCTCAGTAAAATAGCCCCATTGCCCATCTGCTTAATCAGAAACGTGGGAGCCACGCTTGACTCCTCTCCCCTCCACCCCTATGCCTAAGCAATCACCAAGTCCTGTTAGCTGTTAAGAACTTTGGACCCCTTCCTCTTGGCCTCAGCTCCCCAGCCATCATTCGGTTCAAGCCACCACTGCCTCCTGCCCAGACCATGTAAATCACCTCCTAATAGGTCTCTGAGCCTGTCACTTGCCCTGCTCCCATCCATGGGCTACACTCTGGTCACTCTGGACCAGCTAAGGTGCAAATCTGCTCATTGTAAGCCTCCGCTATAAACTCCTCATTGGCTTCTCATGGCTCCTAGGATAAAGTTTAAACTCTGCAGGGCCCCTGGGTAACTCTCAGCCTCTCCTCTTGTGACTCCCTCTCACATCCTCTACTCCAAACGTTATGATCAACTTTCAGTTCCTAGAATGACTGTCTCTTGCCTTAGGCTCTCCTACTTTCTGTTTCCTCTGGCCCCAGCATCCTTGCTGCCCCCTTCCCTCCCTGATTCCCTTGCCTACCTAACTCCTACTCACACCTCAAGAAATCAGCAGCATCCCCTCCTTCAGCAAGCCCTCTATGATCTTCTCAAGGCTGGGAGAGGTGCACCTCCCAGGTGTCACCCTAGCACCCTGAGCTCGCTTTGCTCCATTGCAAGTGCCTGTTTATGTCTGTCTCATCCACAAGCCTGGCAGGTCTGCTAGTGCTTACCTCATCTAGCTCGTTGGTGGTCAAAACCTCAGCTCTTGGCACAGGGCTTGGCATTCTAGTAGAAGGTGCTCAACAAATATTTTTTGAGTGGATGGATGATGTGAGGATGGAAATGTGGTTTAGAGTATGGGTGCATCTAGGAAGGAAAAGGCATCACAGAGAGTGATGGAGAAGGGGCATGGCAAAGGCAAAAGTGGGGGGATGGCCATGGGTATGTCACGTTCAGGGGCAGAGGAGGCCACCTGATGGGAGTGGAGGACAGGAGTGGGGTGAAGGGTGATGAGGTTAAGAGGGAGGTTGGGCTAAGCTAAGGCATTCAAACTTTATCCCAGAGCTAGTAAGGAGCCGCCAAAGATTACGAGCAAGCTGCGACATGGCCAAAGCCATGTTTAAGAACTTCACTCTCAGCTCGGTGCTTTGTGGCCACCTAGAGGGGTGGGATAGGGAGGGTGGGAGGGAGGGAGACGCAAGAGGGAGGTGATATGGGGATATATGTATATGTATAACTGATTCACTTTGTTGTAAAGCAGAAACTAACACACCATTGTAAAGCAATTATACTCGGATAAAGATATTAAAAAAAAAAAAAAAAAAAGAACATCACTCTGGCGTGGCCTGCAGGGGGATAGAGGAGGAGTTTGGAGAACACTCCCACTTGGAAGGCCCCAGGGGGCCTGTTCCAAGCCCCTCTTTCAGCTGGAAGACCCCAATCTAGCCTCAGACCTCTAGCAGCCTTGGGCCGTGGAAGGAAACCTCCTACCCCGGGCTTTCCTTCTCTACCACAGGGCCTGATTGCCCTCCCTGGTGACTCACCCCGGAGGGTCAGCTCTGAGCAGAAAGTCATTGTTGACAGGAAGAGGGGTCAGACTTTCCCTTCCCCGGAGGCTTCCTGGACACCAAGACAACAACACAGGACAGCAAAGAGTGGGGAGGGAACCCCTGAATGAGCTGGGAGCATGCCCACCCAACCCACGTTACCTGCCCACCCACCCAGGACCCACGGTGCCACATGACAGCCAGCCTGACAGCACCAGTTGTTGGTGAGTCAGGCAGCCCTGGAAACCCTCTCACCGCCAGCTGGGGAGGTGTGAGGTCCACAGCGCCATTCCAGCCCTTGCAGGCTGGTCGGGGCGAAGGGGTCACACCAGCCAGCTCTGGCTCTCAGGCGGACACTGGAGCCAGTGAGGGCATCAGAATGGGGACAAAATCTGGCAAGGCCTCTTAAGGAAGTGAGAACTGAAGGAGGGGGCAGAGGGCTGCAGGCTCCCATAAGGGTGTATCCTGGGACTGGGACCAGGCCAAGTAGACCTGGTCCCTCTGACATAGAAGCTGGCAAGAATTAACTCACTGTGGCAGTTACCAAGGCAGGCTGGCTCCAACCCCAAACTGTTGGAGTTTAGAATTTGTTCTCTGTAGAAGAGGGACACCACATGTGGTGGCCTAGTTCCTTGGCTAGACCATCCCACAGAATTCTATGGGAGCCAGAATGTTTAGTAAGAGAAAACTAAAGTGCCTATAGTTAATGATGCAGTATCATGCACTTACAATTTGGTTAAGAGGGTAGGTCTCCTGGTAAGTGTTCTTACCACAAAAACAAAGCAAAGCAAAACAAAACACAAAGGGACACAAGGAAACTTTTGGAGGTGATGGATATGTCCACTACCTTGGTTGTGGTGATGGTTTCATGGGTGTATGCAACTGTCCAAACTCATCAAATTGTGTACATTAAATTTGTACAGTTGCTTGTATATCATTTACACCTCAATACAGATGTTGAGAGAGAGAGAGAAAGAGAGAGCAAGTGGGGAATGTAAACTGATACAGCCACTATGGAGAACAGGGTGGAGGTTCCTTAAAAAACTAAAATTAGAACTACCATACGACCCAGAAATCCCACTACTGGGCATATACCCTGAGAAAACCATAATTCAAAAAGAGTCATGTACCACAGTGTTCACTGCAGCTCTATTTACAATAGCCAGGACATGGAAGCAACCTAAAAGTGTCCATCAACAGATGAATGGATAAAGAAGATGTGGCACATATGTACAATGGAATATTACTCAGCCATAAAAAGAAACGAAATTGAGTTATTTGTAGAGAGGTGGATGGACCTAGAGTCTGTCATACAGAGTGAAGTAAGTCAGAAAGAGAAAAACAAATACCATATGCTAACACATATAGATGGAATCTAAAAAAAAAAAAAGGTCATGAAGAACCTAGGGGCAAGATGGAAATAAAGATGCAGACCTACTAGAGAATGGACTTGAGGACACAGGAAGGGGGAAGGGTAAGCTGGGACAAAGTGAGAGAGCGGCATTGACATATATACACTACCGAATGTAAAATAGCTAATGGGAAGCAGCCGCATAGCACAGGGAGATCAGCTTGGTGCTTTGTGACCACCTAGATGGGTGGGATAGGGAGGGTGGGAGGGAGGGAGACGCAAGAGGGAAGAGATATGGGGATATATGTATATGTATAACTGATTTACTTTGTTATAAAGCAGAAACTAACACACCATTGTAAAGCAATTATACTCGGATAAAAACGTTAAAAAAAAAAAAAAGAGAGAGAGAGAGCAAGTTGCAAGTTTGGGTGTGGAAGTACGGAAGAGAGGAAACTTGGAGCAGGGTCTGGAACCCATACGCACACCAAAGATTGTGGGAACCATGAGCCAGAGGGCAGGACTTCTAAGTTATCCTCCAGTTAAGTTCCAGTTCTCTTCCAGTCTCTGTGTCTGGGAGCGGCTCCAGTGAAACCCACTCCATCTCCTGTGTCTGGAGTTCCACTCTCCCCCGCACAGAAGGAAGCAGAATCCAGACCCTGCTGCTCACCTGCTGGATGGCGGGAAGGGGACGTCTCTGGCTGCAGTGGTGAGTAGCTGGCTTCAGCAAGCCTGGGCCCCAGAGACAGATGTGAAGAGCAGATGTGGGTGCCAGGCCTGGGCTGAGGGCTTTGAGGCAGGCAGCAGCAGGAGAGAAGGTGAGAGCGGAGCTGGGCTGAGGGGTGGGACCTCAGGGAAAGGAACATATCCCGGGAGAGGGGTTGCGGGGCAAGAGGGGTCCTCCCACAGCCATTGCAGCACCCTGAGTTGCAGATCAGAAGGGACCCCAGTTTTCCTTTCTGTCCTATCCTTCCTCCTTCTCACTGCCCATCTCCCAGTCTTCCCAGCACTGCAGACCCTGCAGCTAGTTCGTAAGTGGGAGCCAGAGCTAGTCTGTCCCTCTGCCTGGAATTCTCTTCTCAGAGTTGCCACAGAGCTGGGTCCTTGTCACGCTCTTGGCTGAAACATGACAGCCTCTAAGAGGGCCTCCTTGACCGCACCTCTAATGGAGGCCGCCCTGACATCAGTATCCCAGCCCCTAGATCATTCTCACAGCAGCTCTTACCACCATCTGTGATTTTCTGTCATTTGTTACCTCATTTACTCCTGTCCCCCATCCATAACGTAAGCTCCACCAGCTCAGGGACCTTGTCTATGCTGCTCTTGGCTGTGAGGACAGTGCCTGGCACAGAAAGGGTGCTCAAATATTTAGTTTATTCATAAATGAATAATAATTGCTAACATTTATTGAGTGCTTACGCCAAGCCAGCACTTTCTTCACATATTAACTTGGTAGAGCAAATTGTGAGCCTGAGGGCAAATCCAGCTCCCTGCCTATTTTTATAAACAAAATTTTATTGGTCCCCACACCCATTGATGTGTGTACTGTCTATGGCTGCCTCCGAGATACGACTGCAGAGATGAATAGTGATGACAGAGACAGTATGGACAGTAAACCAAAAATACTTACCATCTGGCCCTTTACAGAACAGGTCCGCTGAGCCCTGTGTTAACTCACTTACTCTTCACCAATGACAGTGAGGCCAGTTTATTATTATCCCCACCATTTTACAAATAAGGCAACTGAGGCACAGAAGGCTTGTCCCAGGTCACACGGTAAATACTGAACCCAGGCAGTCTTGCTCCAAGGCCCACGTTCCTATTTAGTAGCTGCCACATTCCATGACCTTTCTAGGAAGGGAGAGGAAGAGAGAGGGAAAGTCAGGAGGTCAGAGGCATTTGGGTGTAGCCTATTAAAAAGGAAAGTGGGCTTCCCTGGTGGCGCAGTGGTTGGGAGTCCGCCTGCCGATGCAGGGGACGTGGGTTCGTGCCCCGGTCCGGGAAGATCCCACATGCCGCGGAGCAGCTGGGCCCGTGAGCCATGGCCGCTGTGCCTGTGCATCTGGAGCCTGTGCTCCGCAACGGGAGAGGCCACAACAGTGAGAGGCCCGTGTACTGTAAAAAAAAAAAAAAAAAAAAAAAAAAAGGAAAGGAAAATGGAAAATAGAGAAAGCTAGGGCAGCCAGGAGGTCAGTGGAGCCCTTAGGACCCTGGGCCATTGCTTTTGAGGTTTGGCTCAATTCTGAGACCCAGAGCTCTCAAATTCTGTTCCCTGGAGTAAGAGTCCCACCCCTAAACATAAATAAAGATCCCCTTCCTTCAATCTGAAGACCGAGTGTGAAATATTCTCCACTTTGGACAGGAGATCCTAACATTCTTCTTAAACCTTAAACCTTGGCCCCTGCTACTGTTCATCTCCATGAGAGTCAAGGATCCAGGGGTCTCTGATTTAGCACAAGTAAGGGTGATTGGAGGTTGCACATACTACTTTTTTGTGTGTGTGAGTTCCACAAAAGTGCTGGCTTCCAGGGGCTCCACCACGTGAACATGTTTGAGAACCTCCCATTCCCCTGATATTGAAATTTGGATGCAACTCAACCCAGAGGTTAAAGGAACCAAGAAGCAGATCCTCTAGAATCAGAGGATAAACTGCAGTCTTGGAAATCACACCCCCATGCATGAGATCTCCTAGTAGTATGAAAAGCTTTTCCTTACTGATTAAAAAAGAAAAGACTATGGGCAAGCTGGAGAGGAGCCCTGAGCTGAGCCGAGCTGAGCCTGTGGACCTTGTCCAGGCAGGGAGTCCAGATGCAGAGGGAGTACCTCTTGGAAGGTGTACTCTGGCGGGAGCAGTGGAAGGAGCACACCACCCTCAAACTTCTGGCCTCTGGAGGCTGCTGCAAAGTTAGCCCAGCCCCTCCACAGTTGTTACTGCATTTTCTCATGACAATGTCCTGAGAGAGGAGTTTCTTTCATCCCTGTCAGAGATACTACACGACTTGTTAAATGTCACACAGTAAGTGGCACCAGACAGCTCCCCTCCATTTGGATGAATTCCTTCCTTATTAAGTAACCTCCCGATGACTCACTGGAGAGCCTGATAAAAGGACAGAGGGGATATGGGTGGACACTTTGGTGTTTTAATTCAATGTGTCCATCTAAGTCTTGGCTGCATTCCCAGTACCCAAAACCTGGCCCACAGCATGTCGTCTCTCAATATTTGTGGAGAGTATTGAAATGACATGTCCCTGCTCTGGAGGAGCTCCCAGTCCAGTGGAGGTGACAGAGCAGGTACACACATATGCCTAAAATAAACTGGAACATGGAAAGCGGCCCCCAGAGGAAGACAAAATGCCATAGGCTTCTGATGAAACCACACGGGTTGGGGAAATAGGAATTCTTAGAGAAGGGGACAGCTGAGAGGGCTTTAAAGAGAGGTTTACTTCCTCGGCTGGGGATGGGGTTCTAATGACTGGTCTCTGGCCTCACCAGTCCTCTCTCCATCAAACCCTGTGTCGCCCACACCCGGCCACCCCAAACCACACTCCTCTCTGCCTGCCTTTGCTGCTCCCCCTACCCAGAATGCTCCTCGTCTCCCTTCTCTTCTTCCCTTGGCTCACCACTCCCCTGACTCCCCGACCCTCTCCTAGATGCCCCAACCTGGGCTTCCTGCCCGTGGCACTAACTACGGGCTGGGGAGCTATAGTCGGCTACTTACTTGTCCAACCACCTCTAGCCCTGCTGGACTGTGAGCTCCTTGAGTGCAGACTGTCTTTTATATATTTTGGAAATTCCAGCAACTAACCTTGAGCTGGGCCATAGGAGACATTCAATATAGATTTATTGAATGGAGGTGTATCCAATTTTGGGGGGCCTTCGGGTGGAAAATAGAAGATGAGTCTGAAGCAGAAAGCTAGGCCCAACCAGAGGAAGGCCCTCCCATCAAACAAGCGGGGGTGCATGGAGCCCTTGGAGCACTCAGTGAGCCATGGTGGCTGGCGGTGGCAACTGACAGGACTGCCCTGCAGGGACACGAGGGCTAGAGCAAAGAAATGAGAGGCCACGAGGGAGGAAGGCTTGCTCCAGCATCCTGGTAAGCACACAGGTCCCCGGAGCCTTCAGTGAGCTTGCACAGGCCCCCAAGGTTCTGCTCACACCTTGACTCACAGACAGAGTGAGCTCAAACCCTGCAACTCTGGCATCTTGTCGGAGCCCATGACCCCAACCAAGTGCAGAGGACCTGTGACAAGCATGTGACCCAGCAGCCGGCCCTGGGATAGGCCACCGTGGGATGGAAGTGAGGAGCTCAGCTTAGGAACAGGGGAGGAGAGGTCGTTTCCAGCAGGGGGAGTGACGAGTTCTTGAAGTCCATTCATTCACTCATTCATTCAACAAACTTTTATTGAGCACCTAGTGTATTTGAGTCCTGTGGGAGACCAAAAGCTATCTCTAGAAGCTCATAGTTTAGTTGGCAGAAGGGTAAGAAATATACATGCAAAGGAAGACACAAACAAAAGAGAGGCAGAGACCAAAGCACCATGGAATCCAGAGGAGGGAAAAAGCATTCCTG
>NW_006774564.1:1894746-1914317 GCF_000442215.2 Lipotes vexillifer | reverse complement strand
AGAGCTTCCTGAGCAGGGCCATTTCAGGAGGTCCTTAAAAGACATGATTTCCACAGGAGGACTTGGGAGCGGTAGGAAGGGACAGCAGGTCAGGCAGAAGGCCGTGAGCTCCTGGGGGAGGGAACCATGGCGGTTTGGTTCCCTGGTCCTCAGCTATGCTCAGTAATCATGTATCTTGTTTGCTGATTGAGGCAGTGAACTTCTCCTGGCCCCTCCTCCTTCCCTCCCCACCAGGACCCACCACCAATCACCTGAACTCTCAACAGCACTTAGTCTCCCGAATCCCTTTTCTTCTGAAACCCACACCACTGACCTCAAAGGCAAAACACCTCTTCTCCTGACCCCACAAATCTTTCCTTGTATCCTTGATGTTACCCCCACCCACCCCCAGGATCACGCTCCTTCAGTGACCTCTGTCTCTCCATCTGTTTAGCCTCTTTCTCTCTGGGCAACGTCCCTTTAGATGATAAATGTAGTTAAGTCTCTGGCACCCCCAAACCCCCTCACTTCCTGATTAGGTGCTGCATTTCCCGAGGACAAGAGTCCATTCAGCACCATATGCATCTCTTCACGTGCCCCTCAGAACCTAAGGAAGGGGCCCTAAGCTCAAAAAACATGCACTGAATGGATACATCTCATTCTGTCACCCTCCAGCTTCCTCAGCAACTCCTCGTGGTAAAGTCAAATGTTGTGTGTATGACCTCCAGGCCTCTCTCCCACTTCTATACTTCCTCCCCAGCTCCAATCATTCCAGAATATACTGCCCAGAGCCCACTACACTGTCACTTACCTCTCCTGGCCTCTGTGCATGCTGTTCCCTCTCTCTGGAATTCCCTTCCCCATTTCTGTACCTAGTGTACTATTGCTCTCAATGCAGCCCCAAGGTCTCCTCCTCCTAGAAGCCCTCCTGACTCCCCACCCACTCACCTGCTTCAAATGCCATCCAGCACTGCTGCTCTGTGTGGGAGCAGTGTGTTCACAAGCCCGAGAGCTCCTTGAGGGCAGGGATGGGTCTTCTTCAATGATTTTAGCCCTAGTGACTGGGGCCGGGCAATTGGTAGGTGCTCAATGTTCATTAAGTGAACGAGTTAATTAATGTCTGAAAAAGTGCCAGTGTTTTCAGAGGTACATGTCTAATTTTCCTCTTGAGTCCTGGCTCCCACCTGCAAGAAGGGATGAAACTCCCTTGGGGCCCAGAGTGTCTAAGATGGCATGAGTCCACAGTTTAGGACCCCCCAAAACTCAGCTCTAGAAAGACCCCTATTTGAAGTTGGCTTAAAAATTAGGCATATAGTCCATGACCTTATTTTTCAAATTCAAGGAAGAACCAGAACATGAGTTCTACTGCTGTGTTCTAAAAATATTTTTTCTATGGTTTTCTGCTTTCTTCATAATAAAATAGCTTTGGCATGACAGTCTTCTTGTATAAGTGAAATAGTGTTTTATGACCTATTTATTTATTATTTATGAAATAGCTTTAAGGGAAGCAAATATCTGACATAAGGCAGGGACAAAGGGAGGGGAGAGGGGCTCCGGGCAAGACAGTTCCATGTCCCCTGAAGCAGGCCCTGGGCCTGGTGCAGGGATATTGGCACCAGAGTCTGGAGTCAATCGTTCTCAATCAATCAGCAAATATTTATTGAGTGATTACAGCATGGGGAGCTGCAGCTGAGTAGAAGAGAAAATGTGTGTGAACCCAGTTTACTCTGCATGGCCAGTTCCCTCCGGCCATATCATCACTACTGCTTCTATGAATGATTGTAATTAACATTCACTGAATATCTTCTCTGCAACAAGGGTCTGGTTCTCTCTGGTACTGACTTTTTATAAACTCTCTAAGGCAGGTAGTATTATCTCCACTTAACAGATGAGGAATCTGAGGCTCAAAAGAGGTTCCTACGTTGCTCCGGGTTTTGCAGCTGGAAAGCAGATCTGGATCTGAAACCCAGTTTCAAACCCAGAGTCCTTTACTAGTGACGGCCAACATCTGCAGGAGTCTTCCAAGAGGACAGAGTATTTTCTAGGAAATTTCTAATTTGATACTAACACTACTCACGGGACTTCACAATTGTTATAATCCTCATTTTACAGATGAAGAAACTGAGGTGCGGAGGGTTCCAGCAAGTTGCCAAAGTCCCTGTCTGAGGTGAAGCCAAATCCTGCAACGCCACACTGAGGACTGGATCATCTAGTTTTGGCCCCTGCTGCCTTCTAGCACAGAGCTGGGCAATGTAGTCTCTTAGAAGGAATTAATTCCGGGAACGGAATTCTTTTCTTTTCTTTTCTTTTCTTTTGGCCACACCGTGTGGCTTGAGGGATCTTAGCTCCCCATCCAGGGATCGAACCCAGGCCCCCTGCAATGGAAGCGTGGAGTCCTAAACACTGGACTACCAGGGAAATCCCAGGAACAGAATTCTAACCTAACAGCCCCAAAGAGCTCCCAGGTATCGTCGTAGGACTGCCTGGATTCTGTCCCAGACTCCTGTTCCTGGGAGGAGAGAAGGGAAGGGCGCTCCAGGCCTGATGACCAGGCTGCTCTGGGGGCTAGCAGCCCCACGCCTGGGAGATGGAATGTGAGGGAGAGGGCGGGAGCTGTACCGGCTGGACATTCAGGAGGCTTTCTAATGAATGGACCGATTGGTAGTTGTGGTTCTGTGGGCCACTTGTGGTTAGGGGAAGGAAAGAGGCTCCCAAGGAACACTGCATTCCTGTTTCTGACAGCAACTCCAAGTGGGAGCTGGGAGCACAGACCCTGTCCACCCGCTTGGCTCCAGGATGAAGCCTGCCCCTCAACAACCCCGCACCCTCCTGGCCCCCAGAGCAGGGCTCTCTCTACAGCAGGATCCAGAGGAATGTTCACAGTAGGAGAGGGGCTTTTCTGGCGTGGAAGCAGCCTTGGCCATGTGCCGCCTCCACCCTGCCCCCATTGTTGCCTGGCTAGGGCACTGCTGAGAAGGCAATAGCACAGCCGCTCTGGAGTCCTCTTTTAATGGAGTCTCGAGTAGCACCGACTGGACAACAGGAGCAGTGCCCTCTCGGTCTCACTATTCCTTAATAATGATAGCTCTCCCCCTTATATGGCACCCACTATATTCCAGCCAATGTCCTAAGCATTTTATACATAATAACTCAACGTTACAGAAGCCCTATGAGGAAGATGCCATTATTATCCCCATTTTACAGATGAGGAAGCTGAGGCACAGAAAGGTTACCCAGAGCTAGCAAGAGGCAGAGCTGGCATTTCAACCCAAGCCTTATGGCCGCAGAGCTGATGCTCTTACCACACTTCACTGCTCCACCCATGAGGGCTGCTCGGACTCTTCCTACTCCTCGGGGAAAAGTGCACAGCACCAGCCAGTGGAAAGGAGATTTGCCATCTGGCTGAAGGGCCTGGGGCTGGGCTAGGACCCTGGCCCGGGTCTTAGGACAGCCACAGAGATGAGTGCTGCAGACTGGAGTGGGCGTCACTCTTGCCTCTCCTCCCCTCACATAGGGCAACTCTGGAAAGTCTTACCCCCTGACTCATGTCCGTGCTCTGGGCCTCCCCATCCCAACTAGCTGGACACTCTTGTGAGGAAGCCTCCTTTTGGACTTCCCAGTTGGCATTGGGCAAACCAACGTAAAGAACCAAGGCAAGGAATAGCCTTCAAGCACAAGAGGTGGGAGAGAGGGGTCTGTCCCCCAGCCGTACCTGGGACTAGAACCCTTGCAACCCTTAGGCTCTTCTCTGTTCCAGGTTTCTGGCTCCCTTCAGTGACTTCCAGAAGCCAAGTGGCTCCTGGCGTACTACATACATTTCCCCATCATCACACTCACTGCCTCAAGTTGGATTGTCCCTGAGGCGTCTGTCTCCCTGGCAGGCTGTGAGCAGGGAGGGCATGTAACGCAACTGATGAGGATGAACGCAGGGCCCAGCACACAGCAGACATTCAAAAATGCCTATTGCGTTAACACATGATTACAGATGACATAGATTTTCACTTCTTGTTTCCAGGTAATTCTCTGCCTCATTTGCTCTGAAGTCACGCAGGGCCAAAGATAGGAAGTACGCTTGTCTGTTGCTTGGAAACCAGCAGACACATGATCCTCCTCGTGATTCTTTTTTTCCAATGACGGTTAGGACAAACTTTCATTCTAGCAGGGTCCTCAGCTAAGGAGTTATAACTCTAGCAGGTAGGGAGGGTACTCGGGAAGCCAAAACTCATGCAAATAAATTTTTTCTTCACTTCCAGGTTAGACTGATCTGAGGACTTCATGAGCACCTGAGAGAGCCTGTCCAGGTCTAGAAGATGGTGCCCAGCCTCCTGGTGTTGGCAGGAAGCTCAGGGCAGAAGAAAGAGCTGGGGCCCTGATACAGACAGCCTCCCAGAATGCCTGCCCTTCAGAGGCAAGACTCCTGGTGGCATGGCGCTGAAGCCAGCACAAGTGTCTTTGTACCTGCAGGGACAAGGGGTATAGCTGGCTGTCCTCCAAGGGGAAGATCTGGTCTCAACAATTCTATCAGTCATTTTCCAAAGTATCAAATACTGGTTCTTGGTAGTTTACCAAATACAAGGTCTTCACAGTAGCCCTGGGAAGCCAACTGGCTGGGAGCTACCATTCCCCTTTATTATTTATTTAAATTTATTTTTGGCTGCGTTGGATGTTCATTGCTGGGTGTGGGCTTTCTCTAGTTGCGGTGAGCGGAGGCTGCTCTTCGTTGCAATGCATGGGTTACTCATTGAGGCAGCCTCTCTTGTTGTGGCTCAGAGGCTCTAGAGCGCAGTCTCAGTAGTTGTGGTGCACGGGCTTAGTTGCTCCACGGCATGTGGGATCTTCCTGGACCAGGGATCGATCTCTTTTTCCCCTGCATTGGCAGGCGGATTCTTAACCAGTGAGCCACCAGGGAAGTCCCAACCATTCCCATTTAATTGATGAGAAACCCAGTCCAAGGGTCCCTCCATTATGGCCATTGCTGCCCCCCCACCCCGCCCACCACTGCCCTATAAAAAGGGAGAAGGCATGACTAGAAGGGCAGCCCACAGAGTAATAGACCTGGGTGGGGCAGCACAGGAGATGGGTTAGTTGGGGCGCCTTAGCACACTCTGGCCATCTCTGCAGCACCTTGCCAGGAGCACAAGGACAGGAAAGCGGCATTTCCTCTGCAGCCCCAAGCTTCCAAGGCTACGCTATCCACCCCCAGTCCACTTCTTAAAGAGCCCTGGGCCACTTTAGTGGAAGGAAGAAAGAGAGAGAGAAGAAAACGAAGGAGGAAGAGGAGGCGGGAGAAAGGAGGGAAGGAAAATGAAAGGAATGAAGGGGGAATGAAAGAAACGGGGAAAGAAAGAAAGAGGGGGAGGAAAAAAGAGAGAAAGAGAGCGGGGGAGAGAAAGAAAAAGAAAGAAAGAAAGAAAGAAAGGAAGGAAGGAAGGAAAGAAGGAAGGAAGGAAGGAAGGGAGGAAGAAAATGAAAGAGAAAGAAAGGAGTTCTTTGTGATAGAAGTCAACTCCCTAGAAAAGATCTCAAGGGGAAACTGCCTATCAAATAATTTCAAAGAAATGACATTTTGACAACTAGCAAATGAAGATTTCCTCCCACTTCCTGCCATCGTCTCCATTTCTCTCTCTTCTGTCTCTCTCCTCCCACACTTGCTTCATTCCCCCGACAAGCAGGGTCCCTCTGGTACTCCCTTCTGCCCTCCTCCAGGGTCAGCTGAGCACCGCCTTCTTGATGATGCTACATTAGGAAATCATTGAAACCCCAAATCTTGGATTGTTCCAAATTCCTCTATGCCTCCCCCAGGACCCTGCTCCGGACATGACTCCACCAATAGTCAGCAGGGAGAACAGCAGCTACTCTGACCAGGGAGAACACAGGGGATCCAGAGTTGGGTCAGTCCAGGCCTCGGTCCTGAGGCCCCCACCCCACACTGCACCAATCATGTGTGACTTTGGAGGAGGTGGCTTCGCCTGTCTGAGACTCTGTTTGCTCATTTGAGGCAATATGGGTGGAACAGCTTCTAGGTCAGGTCTGTGGTTCCAACACTCTGTGACCACCAATGGGCACACACAGGCTTGCACGGGTGTAAACAACTAAGGAGCCACGGGCAGATGGAAACCATCCTGCTGGCTTGGCCCTGAGATTCAGCCAGAACTTGCCTGCCCAAGGTCTCCCAGCCAGACAGGCAGGGGCTGGAGTATCCGCCCAGTGCAGGAGAGAGCCCAGGAGATGCTGTCCAGGGGAGCCCTACCAGGTACACCGTAAGTTCTTCCAGCCTCAATTTCTCCATGTCTGGTGGTAAAGCTTGCCTGAGGTCAAGCAGATTCACAACCTCTCCTTTTAAGGTAACAGAGACGAGACAGCTGCAAGTCCCACTGTGGAGTCACGGCTACCCAGGACCTTGCTCATCCCTCTGCAGCTCCACACAGGCAGAGCCTCCCAGCAACCCATAGCTTACAATTCCAAAGTGTTCTTTCATAACCAAGCACTTATTCTGTGCTGTTCATTGCCCTAGAGACCCCCATTTGTCACCCATTTGACCTCTCATCCACTCCTTGGGGAAAGGGCTTATCGTCGCCATTGTCAAATGAAGAAAGAGGGGCTCAAAAGGAATAAAGGCTTTGTCTAAAGTCACACAGAAAATGAATGGCAGAGCTGGGACTAAAGTCTGGCGTTGGGACTTGCAAGTTTACTGCACTACTGTGGTGTCATTGCTTAAGACGCATGTGAGTGGACAGATAATACCAATACTAATGTTAACGCTAATACCAATAGCACTTACTACCTTCAGGTCCTGGGCTAAACACTTCACAGGCATCATCCTACGAAATCCTCAACACTTTGGTGAGAAATATATACGTCTCCATTTTATAGATGAAGACACTGAGAGAGGTTTGTCCCGAGTCATACAACAAATGACTGGGCAGAGTTGCAAGGTCAGATAGCTTGTAAGTGGTGGAATCAGGGTTCAGATCTGGGGGTGTGAAGAATTTCCATTAGGGGAAACAAGAACCCAAGGCTTGTGCTGACAGAGGAAGGCTGACTTCCAGAGGCAGAGCTATGTCCTAACACTGGCTTCAGTGAGCCCACAGCGTTGGGTCAGGTGAAGGAGGCAGCAGGTAAAATTTTATTCCCAGTTCAACAAGTCAAGAGGTTTATCTCCTCACATCACTTCCTCTAACCTCTTATCAGTCCTCAGAACAAGTGGTGTCAACATGTTATCTTAAATCATTTTGTACTGGGACCACTTGACAATGCCCAGGGGAAGTAAGCCCTCAGACTCCTTCCTCTGGCTGGACTCTGTCTCTGGCCTTCCTTCCTCAAGTTTCTGAACATCCAGGCCTGCCCCACACCCTTTAAGCTCTGACTACTCCCAAACCCATGAAAGCAGGGATATGCCGACATGTCCATCATCACATTCCCAGGCCTAGCTCAGTGCCTGGCACATAGTAGCCACATGGTGCACATTTGTTAAATGAATGAATTATTCTCTAATGGCCTCATTCGATCACTATCAACTGGGTACCTATTATGTGCTGGGCACTTTCGATTTGGAGGTAAACATGGGACCAGCTTGGAGGAACTCTCAGTCCAGGGTGGGGGTGAAGTTTCAGTCTGATGATCCAGAATATAACTATCAGCACCACCTGAAATACTTTTTAGAATAATGTGGAGAATGAATGAATGAAAGACAAACAACTTAGGGAGACCACAGAGAAAGGAGCCAAATTCAGTGAGACCACAGGAAAAGGAACCGTTGATCTGCCTGAGGAGTCAAAGAAGGCTTTGCTGGTGAAGGATGTGGTGTGATTTCAGCCTTGAAGGGTGAGATGTTTGCCTTAAGGACAAGTGGGGAAAGGATAATTCTAAGCAGAGGAACCAGTATGAACAAGAGCATGCAGGTGTAAAATTACTTCTTGGGGATGGAGCAAGTGACAAGAGATGCCCCTTCCAGACCTGGCTGTATATCATGTATTTCCCAGGGGCTGGGGTTGGGTGGAGTCACAGAGAGATTGAAACATTGAACCATAGTGAATTGAAGAAAGAGAAAGCTCCTGAATTTGGCATTATGATTAATAGGCTTCTCCTATTAGGCCTCATTTAGATTCATTCTCATGTAGAGACAAAATATGATTAATCATCTCAGTAAATGCATTTCCAAAAGCATCAAGGGAAATCTAGGGCCCAGGTGCCAATCTCCTCAGGTCTGGAGGCTCAGAAGGGAGCATGGGTACCAGCCAGCATTTACATCACCTGCAGATCAGGTGCTGGGAGCATCTCCTAGCACACAGCACAGCCTCCCAGCTCCCTGTCACAGGACACAACTCATCCCCTTCTGGTCAGGTAGTTAGCCTCCCTGCCTCTACCCTGACACCAGAACAGGAGACAGAGGCTGGGCGGGCGGCTTGGGGGATGCATAAGAAGGAGAGGGCTGCCTACAAACCTGCTGACTCGGGTTCCACAAGGTGCTGCAGGAAGCGCAGCGGGGGAGGCCCCAGTCTTCAGTGTTTGCCCCTGCTCTCAGGCCATTTCCTGCTCAGATTTGGGAATTTTCAGGCCTAGAGGGAAAGTCCCTTGAAAGGAATATTAGAAAGAGAACACCGGATCCGCCTGAAGAGCGCGGAAGGAAAGGCGAGGCTCTGTCCAAAGCCGGCGCGCTGGAGGGAGGGCAGCGCTGAAGCCCGAGTTACTTTCTCGAAGGCTTTGGCGTTGAGCACAGCAAACAAGGCGACTGGAAGACAAGCGAAGACCAGCCCTCGGGGTGGGGGCGGGGAGGCGGTTCAGTGGGCCTCTGGAGTTTGTGTGTCTGTCAGTGCGCGCGCGCGCGCGCGCGCGCGTGTGTGTATGTGTGTGTGTGTGTGTGTGTGTGTGCGTGTGTGTGCGTCTGGCGCCTGTCCAAGGTGATTTCCCATAAACCACATGCCTCACAAGTCCGCTTAAAAGGCTGTGCCGAGGAGCTGGCCAGTGGAGCCCGGCTCGGGGAAAGTGAAAGTTTTCCAGGGGGCTCTCTGCGCCGCCGCGAGTCCCTCCTCACTCCTGGGACAGCAGCGCGGCCCTCGGCCGGGGCGTGGACTCTGCAGCGGCCAGCGAGCGAGCGAACGAGAGAGCGAGGGCGGCCGACGCGCCCGGCCGGGACCCAGCTGCCCGTATGACCGCGCGGGGCGCCGCCGGGCGCTGCCCTCCCACGGTAAGCAACGGCCGTGGCGCGGGGCCCTGGCTGGGCTGGGGTGGGAGCTCGGCGGCGCGGCGCGGCCCCTGGGAGCCCGCTGCCCGGGCGCGCCGACTGCCGGGGCTCTTCCGCCCCGGCAGCGGGCTCCGGTTTCCATCCCATCGTTGCGCACGGACTGCGCGAGGCCCCTCGCGCTCTGGCTGGGACCCGAGACGGCCCTGCAGCTACTCTTGGGGCTGCGGCACTCCCTCGGGAAAGGGACGGCTGCTCACCCCATTGCATGGAGAGGCACACTGGGCCACCCGCTGGCAAGAGAAAGGGGCTCGCAGCCACGGGGCAGAGGCTGCGTCCCTGACTCTCTCCCTTCTGATCAGCCACGGCCAAGGGACAGGCGGAGTGGCTGTGCGCTGAGGGTGGTGCCTTCCCAGCGGGCATTCCTCATGGGCCATACACATGCTTCTAGGTCCTGCTGGGAAGTGGGCGCTTCTGGATGGGGAAAGTTCAGGGGCCATCCAGCTTATAGAAGGCCAAGGCAAAAGGAAGGTGCAGGGCAAGCCACTACTTGTTCCGGTTCACAGACAGAAGCCGTTGGGCACTTGGGTGGCTGGATCAAGTATGTTTTGTGGGGGGCGGCGTCCCAGAGTTGCATGGGGCCAGCTCTGAATCTTCCTGCCAAACCTGGTTCAGTCCGTTGGGGAGATCCTGGGCTTAGTGGTGGTAGAGGAGGTGGAAGGAAGGTTTGGGGTTGCAGAACTGTGGACAGGGACAGCGGGCTGCTCAGGACTGCATGGGGACTGTCCTGCCCCAACCGTGGGGCAGCTCCTAGATGGCGCAGAGTGGCACCGTTAATGGACAGTAAGTGGTCTTCCAATGGGTTTGCTTCTGAGGAATCCTAGAGGAGAAACCCAGGGGGAAGAGAAGCAGAAAAATATTCGGAGGATAAGGGAGGGGTTTGCAGGTAGGATAAGAGGGAAGAGCCCTTCCACGGGGGAGGAAGAGCCCAACTGAGAGAGAAGAGATGGGGTTAGGATGGGAAATCAGGAAGGGTGAGGTGATAGGCACCAAGACAAACAGGGGCTGGAAGTGAGACTACGAGGAAAGAGGAGGAAAGGAAAGGTGGAAAGAAAGAGGCTGGTTCTAGACAGGGGCAGCCCAAGGGTCCACTCATGCTAAGATCTCTCCAGGGACCTTGTTGATGGGGAAGATAGAACAAGATAGGAGGCAGGTGAGGATGGATAGCTGGGCTGAGATGTCCCGCATCTCTCTGAGACTGAAGCAAAGATTCCTGTGGTTACCCCAGAGGCCAAGGCTGGTGGGTGGGAGGAAGAAAGAAGGGGGGTAGGAGAGCCGGCCCAGCCGGATGCAAGCTAGAGTGTTAACCCTTTGGTGCCCGTCCAGATCCTCCTCTGAGGCCAAATCAGGGTCCCAGGTGCAGGGTGGCCCCTTTGGCTACCTTGGAAGTCAGCCTCCCACATGGTGCCTGAAATAACTCCAAAAGCCAGGCAGCCCTTGGGGTTAAGCATTGCTCTCCTCAAACATCGATATCTTGAAATGCGTGCGGCAAGGCTGTCTTCCTGAACATCCCCTTCCCCATAGGCCCTTTCCTCCATACCACTGACACCTGGGGCTCCGAGCCTCAGGGGCAGCCAGCCTGGGGCAGAGACGTACCTTCTGCATGGCCCAGTTTCCTCCCATGGGTCCTGAATTGCAGGTTCCTGAGGGCCTGGGCAGCTGTTCCCACCCAGAGCTGCCTCCTCAACCATGCAGCAGAGCCCAGTGTCTCCTCCATGACTGTTCTCCCTCTTCCACAGTCTCCCGCCCCCAGGTCAGACCAGGACCCTCACCAGATCCCTGTGCTGAATGGCACTGGGCCATCTTGTGCCTCTTTCCTCCAGGCCTCTCCTTCCCTCTCTCTGCCATCAACTTCTCCCCATCTTTCAAGGCCTCACTGGGGCCCCTCCTCCCTGCAGCCTCCCTGGAGCCCAGCCAGGGCCTCTCCTCCCTAGTAAGAGCTGACAAACATTTGGGCTTTTAGTTATATGTAAATCAGCATGTTGTTGTGGGCTGTTTCATAGCCTCCAATGTGCTACTTGTTTGCAGTATTTGTCTCGTCATCTGAATTACTGAGGCAGAGCCCAGAGCCCAGAACCCAGGAAGGTGCCAGCCCGCACCCCATCCTGACAGCATTTCCCTGAATCTGCCAGGAGGCAATATCCAGCTTCGGAAAAAAAGCCCAAGGGTCTTTCTCTGCCTCTGGCTGGAGAAGGGGAGACCTAGAGCCAGGGAGAGGGCTAAGGGGACCTTGGCAAGAAGGAGGGAAGGGGAACAACAGGGTGTCAGGAGCCTGTCCCATCGCTCTGGGGGTAAGCAGCTACCGGGCCAGGTGGGTGCTGAAAGAGGGGAGAGATCTCAGAAAACATTCTTGCAATGCTAAGAGCTGACTGGCTGGATGCGGAGCCTGATGGGGGCTCCGATAGGCAGGTGCCAGCCAGGGATGGTCTAGAGCTGGCACTGCTGCCTCTGATTAATCGGTTGGGCTCTTTTTGACACACATACCCAGGGCTCCAAAGGTCTGTGGTGCGGGATAGGTTCCCAGTGAAACTGAATTTGGGCCCCTGGTTTTTCCAGTAGCAGAGCCAGACCTGTGTGGAATCAGGTAGGAGGAAGGGCTGGGCCCAGGCAAATACCTCTGGCTCCAAGTCTGGAAGCCAGCCAGTGCAAGAACATGAACTTGAGAGGAGTGGGCAGCTCACAAGATGCCTGGCTCAGTGTGTGATATTGCAGAGACAGAATAATGGGTAGATGCAAGTCCTGCATTCAAGGAGTTTCCTGTGCAATTGACATTTAGACTGGTAGGCATACCTCCCATGTCCTCATTAGAAGTTCAGTGTGTAGTGAGGCTTGGCCTGGGTTAATCTGGGAAGGCTTCTTGGAGGAGAAGACATTTGGATTGTTAGTGAGGGAGAGCAAGGTTGTGCGTGGCTGCTAGGAAATCCTGAGTAAGGTGGGTTCGGGGAATGCTGCATTCTGGAATGAGGGGCAGGTCTGTAGCATTGTGGGTCTGAGGTCCTTGCTTTTCCACCCTCAACAGGGCGTGGGGGTTCCTGGGGAGTCTGAGAGCTGGGGAGAAATTATGCCCTCTCTGTCACAGACATGGCTGGGCCGCCTGCTGCTGCTGGCCTGTCTCCTCGTGAAGAGTACTACCGAGGAGGTGTCGGAGAACTGTAGCCACATGATTGGGAACGGACACCTGCAGTTCCTGCAGCAGCTGGTGAGTGTGTGGCCCTGCCTACCTTACCTTCTCCCCACTGGGGAAACGGAGGCAGGAGTCAGGGAGCAGGGCCAAAGAGAGTGGTTGTAGGCAGAGAAATACGGCCATGCAGGATGTGGCTCGTGGCTCCCACTAGCTCCACGGATGTTCTTCTCACTGACCTTCTAAAGGTCAATGCCTCTGAGCCCCACCTCAATCCTGAAGCTCTCTCCCACTCCCCTGCAGGCGGTGGACAGGGTGGACTTCTAGCTGGTTGCCTAGGTTAATGATTGCCTGGAATGTCAAACGTGGACTCTGAAAAAGTTTGTAAAGCCAGCTCTCCCTCGGTGGGATGCTTCCTCTGAGGAGCCAGCCCAGTCTGCCTGCTGTGTCCAGATGTTGCCTCTAGCTCCTGGACTCCCAGATGTGCCGCCAGCCTGGCACCAGGGCCTCAGCCAGATTTGGAAGGGAGGCTCCCGCCTAACTCCCAGCCCTCCCCCCTCACTTCCCTGGCTCTTGCCCGAGCCCTGGGGCTGTAATGGTCTGATCACCCGGGCCATGAAGGAGCCCGTGCCTCACTCTAATCGTGCCAGCGGAGTCGTCAACAATTTCAAACATGGTTCAGCCAGGCAGAATCAGGTTGCTGTCATGGCTGCTGTCCTGCTCGGAAGAGAATTTACCAACCCTCTAGCCAGCCAGGCAGTGGGGAGCATCACAGGCTAAGGCCAGCTCCAGGGCCCTGAGCTTGGAGCCCATAGGCTGGGCCTCCTGCCTCTGTTACCCCCTATGCTCTTCCTCCTGTATGTAGCTGCTGCAGCAATCCAAGGTAGACCAAGAGCCACCACATTCTCTGAGGCTTAGAATCACAGAACCACTGCTCTGAGGGCCAGTGAGGGCTTTAAGGGCATCTAGCCTCAGTCCCTACAGATCCTGAATCCCCAGAGCTTGTCTAGCCTCTGCTTGAATGCCTTCCAGGACAGGGAGCTCACTACCTTCCACAGGAGATTATGTCCTATATTAGACAGTTCTTCCTTATAACAAGCTGGCATCTGTGAGATTTCAGAGTGGGGGGTACAAGACAGAGACTCCTTGTTCTTCTGGGCATGTGGAGGGTACAGGTCTTCCCCTCACCTTGGCTCTGTCTTTCCAGGTGTGGTTGGGGGGAGATGGATGAGGATCAAACCCTGATCCATCCAGAAACTCTAGTCTCCATTCTTAGGCAAGCTCAGTCGAGTGCAGACACCCTGCCACCACTGGCCTGCTCTCTTTTACAGATTGACAGTCAGATGGAGACCTCGTGCCAAATTGCCTTCGAGTTTGTAGACCAGGAGCAGTTGGTGAGTTATGGCTATTTACAAGGCCCGTGTGCCAGCATGTATGAACTTCCCAGGGTGGGTGTATGTGGGAGCATGAATGCAGGGGAAGTCCTAGAGCTGGGCAGGGTATGGTGTAAGGACCCCTGGTACTCAGGTCTGGGGTGCCAGGGTCCAGGGCTGAGCTGGGCAGGGCCCAGGGCTCAAGTCCCCTGCTGCTCCCTTCTGCTGGCCTGGCACATGTCAGGGTCTTACTGTGTGCCAGGCACTTTTGATCCTGACTACGTGGTTCACTCTTCTTGTTCATGAGGGGTTAAGGGAGAGAACATAGGTAGTAAGTCGTGTGAACGCGGGCAGGCTGGCTCTAAGGCCTAAGGCAAACCGGCACTTCTTCTGGGTCAAATGTTTTGCTTAAGGATGTCACCTCCATCCAGCAGACAGACCAGCATCCAGGGAATCAGTCCAGCCCTTTCCCTCTTCCTCCTATCCCACACCCAACTGTGTGCTGCTGGTTCTATCTCCCAGCATCTCCGGCTTCTGGGGCCTCAGCCCATCAGTTGCTTGGACGATTTCAAAAGCCTCCTAAATGGCCTTCCTGCATCCAGTGCACCCCTCACCCCACCACTAGTGGGGGAGCTCTCTGAACCACAGCCTGCTATCTGCACCGCCTCCCCCAAACCTGGAGACCCCTCACTCCAGGAGAAAGCCTAGGTTGTTTAGCCTGGGGTTTACAAGCTCCAGTCTCTATCACACGGCCCAACCCACTACTCCCATTCCCTGTTTCTTCCTGCTTCCAGGCCTTTGCACAAGCTCTTTCTGATGCCTGTGATGCCTTTCCAGCTGCTCCCACCCCAGCCTTTATTCCACGTCTGTTCTACTTTGTGCCTCCTAGAAAATCGCCATCATGCCCAGAATTTGCTCCCATCTCTGAGCTTCTGCACACCTGACCCATACACATTTCTATTAGAACTGGAGACCACCTCATGGTCCAAGGAGTAACCTCGGTGTTCCACTCACTCACTCACTCACTCACACCTTACCAAGCGTTTACTACTAGGAACCTATTGCACCAGGTGCTAGGAATACAGAGCTAAAAGCCGAGTCTTCATTGAGGCACCCACCATCTCTTTAGGGAGACAAAACACTGAGGTCATTCTTTGGACCCCGAGGTAGTCTCCAGTATCCCTGTGGCCTGGAGGATTAGAAGGAGCCACCTGGTAAAGGGCTTTGTGTGAAAGCAAGCCAAAAGAGGGTCAGAGACAGAAAAACAGAAGTTCCCCAGAACCCACCCTACCTATACACCTTCATCCTGATTAAAGCCTCATCTTTCAGAAATCTGAGGATCTCTCTGGTCAGAATCCACATTTCCTTCCCTCTACCACAATCCCCAGCAGCGCCAGATCGCAACAAGGGAGAATGAAAGCCAGCTGAGGGCAGCATTCTCCTTCTTACTGGAGGGGGTGGCCCCTCTCCTCAGGAGTAAGGGTAGGGCAGGCCGCAGCCCTCCATCTGCCTGGGGTGAGGGCATCCAGCACAGAGCTTGGGCTCCCAAGTGGCATCAGCCAGGTCGTCAACTCCAGGTTCTACTTTTCAGAATGACCCCGTGTGCTACCTTAAGAAGGCATTTCTCCTGGTGCAAGATATAATGGAGGACACCATGCGCTTCAAAGACAACACCCCCAACGCCATTGTCATTGTCCAGCTCCAGGAACTCTCTCTGCGGCTGAGGAGCTGCTTCACCAGGGACTATGAAGGGCAGGACAAGGTAGGAGGGCCCTGGAGCCGGGAGCACGGAGTGGGGGAGGGCAGAGGGCAGCTGCGGTGGAACCATCCCTACGCATAGGCACAGAGGCACTCGCTGGCCTCAGCCATGTCATTGCTCACTTGCTCTCTCACTCACATATTCATCCCATCAACCTTTGCCGAGGACTCACTGTGCAGGAGGCACAGTGCTAAGCCTTGATGATGTCTTCAAGAGCAAGAGCTACATGGTTCCCACCCTCTTGGAGCTTATAGTTAAGGGAGGTTGGCAGCCGTTAAACAAACAATGACACAAGTAAATAGAATTTTAACCCATGAGGACTATTCATTCATTCAACAAATAGTTAATGAGTGCTTATTGCATACCAGGTATTGTTCTAGACTCTGGGATACAGCTGTGATCAAACAAAATTCCCCACATTCATGGAGGTTACATGTAGCGGTGGTGAGACAGTTAACGAAATACGTAAGTAAAGTGTCAATAACTGCATTGCGGAAAGAAAACCAGAGAGGGAAGACCTGAAGCAGGCAGGTGAGGGAGTGAGCCAGGAAGGAGGAGTACATGGGGCTCTGGGAGAGAGAAACAGGACTTGGGTTTAAAAGGCAGTGGCAAAGAAGAGACAGGGAAGGCTTCTGAGTAAGAAAATATTCACTTGAGGTCCAAAGATGAGTAAGAGGAAGAAATAAGGCTAGTCAGAGCATTCCAGGACAGAGAACGCTGGGCACAAAGCCCTAGGTGAGCAGGAAAGTGCACATTCGGCCCCCAGGTGTGGTCAGCACGGCCAAGGCAGGGGAGTGAAGGGGAGAGAGCCAGAGAGGTGGGAGCCAGATCATCTGGGGTCTTAAAGATGGGGGATTTTGTCTAAAGAGCGAGGGACCTAGTCTAACTTGCGCTGAGAGACCATTCTGGCTGCTGTGCGGGCAATGGTATGTAGGGAGCAGGGATGGAGGCTGGGCAGCCAGCAGGAGGTGCAAGTCCAGGCGGCTTGGACTAGGGTTGTGCAGTGAAGGTGAGGCAAGGGGACGCATTCCTGAGTTTAGAGAAAGAACCCGAGCCCTTGGTAATGCAGCGGCCGTGAGTGTTGAGGGAAGGGAAGAGTCGTGATGGTTTTGTCTTCAGCACGTGGAGTTCCCGTGATGCTGAAATGGGGCAGAGCAGGTTTGAGGGAAGGGCAGGAGTTCAGGTTGGGGTACATTACACTTGAGATGTTCGTGAAATGGCTGAGTGGAGATGTCGAGCAGGCCGCTGGACATACTGGTCTTGAGTTTGGCTGGTGATAGACAGACGTAAGTGGTGTTGGTCTGCAGGTCATCGGTGAAGCCAGGGGACTGTATAACACTGCCCGCTGTGAGCAGAGAAACAGGCCCAGGAAACCCAGCATTTGTTTAGAAGTCAGGCACTGGAGGGGGCCTGGCAAGGAGGCTGAGGAGTGGTCTAAGGGGTGGGAGGGAACCCAGGAGAGTGTGGGATCCCTGAGCACATGAAAAAGAGCACTTCCAGATGGGAAGAGTAGTCAACTTTATCAAACGGGGTTTGAGAAGCCAAGCAAGAGAAGGGCTGAAAAGTGTCCAGTGGATTTGGCAACGTGGAGGTCGCTGTTGGAGGCAGGTGCCAGATCAGTGAACAGAAAGTGAGGAACTAGAGGCAACACTGTGAAAGAACCTGCCTCCAAAGAACCGCAGAAAAAGAGAGGTAGCTGGAGTGAGTGTGGGATGGAGGGAGGGAAGACTTTTAAATAAGAGAGGTGTTAGATCTGTGGTTTTCCAATGTTGAGGTTCATAAGAATCACCTGGGAGCTTGTTTAAAATGCAGATTCCCAGAACTTCCCTGGTGGTCCAGTGGTTAAGACTCCACGTTTCCACTTCAGGGGGGTACGGGTTTGATCCCTGGTTGGGGAACTAAGATCCCGCATGCTGCGTGGCCAAAAAATAAAAGTAAATAAAAAGGAAGTCTTGGGCTTCCCTGGTGGCGCGGTGCTTGGGGGTCCGCCTGCCAATGCAGGAAACGCGGGTTCGTGCCCCGTTTCGGGAGGATCCCACATGCTGCGGAGCGGCTGGGCCCGTGGGCCGTGGCCGCTGGGCCTGCGCGTCCGGAGCCTGTGCTCCGCAAATGGGAGAGGCCGCATCAGTGAGAGGCCCGCCTAACGCAAGAAAAAAAAAAAAAAAAAAAAAAAAAAAAAGGAAGTCTTCATTTTAAAAAATGCAGATTCAAAAAAAAAACCACTTTCCTTTTAAATAAAAGCTCAAAAAACATTTTTTAATTAAAAAAAATTTTTAATGCAGATTCCCAGTATGCACCCCTAGAAAGTCTGATTCACTGGGTCTGTGGGTGGGCCTCAGAATCTGCATTTTAGCAAGCCACCCACCCTGCACACTGTATGGGATGCTGGGGGCAGGGGAGCAGACTCCAGGAGCCGGGAGCCAGTGAAGCTGGAGGAGCTGGTCTCCTGAGGAGCCGGCAGGGGACGAATTCAGAGCTCGGGAGGCAAGAAGGCACAGACTGTTGAGACAGGTAGACATCGGGACCTTCTGTCCTTGTTTTCTCTATGAAGTATGAGGTGAGGTATGAAGGACACAGAGATTTTATAAGAAAGATGAGAAGAAGCCACTTTCCTGTTCCTTACAATTGCCCTGGGCGAGAGGCAGGCAGGGATTGTTGTTTTGACTTTACAAGTGAAGAGATGAGCCCAAGCTGGAAAGTTCATTTGGCCAGCGTTGCTGAGCTGGTGAGTGATGCAGCCAAGTCCAGGTCTTCCCATTCCCGCATTCATTCTCTCCTTTATCTGGTAAACATCTACTAAGGGCCTACTATGCACAGCCCCTGGGCATCCAGTGATGCCTTCAAGGACTTCAGCACCTAGTAAAGCCCGTAGTTCTTCCCCAGGTAGGTCAGTTTAAGGAAGGACTTGGGAGTCATCGGCAGGTGGGCCGTAGATGTGATGAAGCCCTGGGCACAGTGTCTGGGGTGAGAGTAGGGGTGGGCCCAGGACTGAGCTCTGAGGAGTGCCAGCCTATGGAAGTCAGGTGGAGGGGGGCAGCCTGGTAAGGAGACTGAGATGGAGCAGCTCAAGGGGTGGGAGGAAAACCAGGAGTGTGTGAAGTTTCTCAGAGCTCCAGTGGGTGTGGGGAGCCTGGGTCCCACGAGCAGAAGAGAAAAGAGCAGCTCAACAGACATCGCTGGAGCAGCCTTGGCTCTCCTTCCAAGATACACCAGTGCCAGAGAAGGACCCACAGCCCCGTGGCCTCCTCCAGGCCATTCTCCTCACCACACAGGACGATCTCTCTAAAAGACTGGAATCTTATGCTCCACTCACCTCCCCAACATCCCTTCAGTTCTCCTTGCTCTGCAGATAAGGTTAATGGTTCTTTTTTTAAAAAATAAATTTATTTATTTTATTTTATTTATTTATTGTTTCTGGCTGCATCGGGTCTTTGTTGCTGCACGCGGGCTTTTCTCTGGTAGCGGCGAGTGGGGGCTACTCTTCGTTGCGGTGCGCGGGCTTCTCATTCTGGTGGCTTCTCTTCTTGCAGATCACGGGCTCTAGGCATGTGGGCTTCAGTAGTTGTGGCACGCGGGCTCAGTAGTTGTGGCTCGCAGGCTCTAGAGCACAGGCTCAGTAGCTGTGGCGCACGGGCTTAGTTGCTCCGCGGCATGTGGGATCTTCCCGGTCCAGGGCTCGAACCCGTGTCCCCTGCACTGGCAGGTGGATTCTCAACCACCGTGCCACCAGGGAAGCCCAGGTTAATGGTTCTTGGCATGGCCAACAAGGCCCTGCAGGACCTGGTCCTTGCTGACCTCTCTCAGCTGCATCTCTTGTCACTTTCCTCCTAGATGGCTGTGCTATAGCCACTGTAGCTTTCTTTTTCATCTTCTAACATTTCAGGCTCTTTCCTGCATCAGGGCCTTTGCACAGTCTATTCTCACCACCTGGACAGCTCTCTCCAACCCCGCCTCCTTTCCTGGTTAAGTCTTGCTCATCGTCTGGTCAGTTCCTTGGGGTCTCCCCCAGGCCCTCATTTAGTTCCCCTTGTTATATACTCTCAGATCATTCTTCTTTTTTTTTTTTTTTTTTTTTTTTTTTTCTGTACACCGCCCCCT
>NW_006774564.1:1885704-1894022 GCF_000442215.2 Lipotes vexillifer | reverse complement strand
TTTTTGCGGTACACGGGCCTCTCACTGTTGTGGCCTCTCCCGTTGCGGAGTCCGGACGCGCAGGCTCAGCGGCCATGGCTCACGGGCCTAGCCGCTCCGTGGCATGTGGGATCTTCCCGGACCGGGGCACGAACCCGTGTCCCCTGCATCGGCAGGCAGACTCTCAACCACTGTGCCACCAGGGAAGCCCAGATCATTCTTCTTAGGACTCACCACACTTGTAACAATATGTTTAATAACGATGCCCTGTTGGACTCAATGTCCAAATCGGCCAGGGACCACCTCTCTCTTGTTCACTGTGTGATTTCCAGGTAGTTACCAGATGCCTGGCACGTTAATATGTGTTAAATGGAGCCATGAATAAATGATAAATTTCACCAACTCAGGACATAGGGGTCCTGCAAACCAGGGTAGAGGGGAGGGAGCAAACAAGAGAAAAAGAAGACAGATGTAAGAAAGGCCAAGGGAGTTTGACAAATAAGCTGGAGATGTGGGACCAATGCTTATCCTCATCGAGGGGGGTCTCTGCTCTCCTTCCAGGCCTGTGTCCGAACTTTCTATGAGACGCCTCTCCAGTTGCTGGAGAAGATCAAGAATGTCTTTAATGAAACAAAGAATCTCCTTAAAAAGGACTGGAACATTTTCAGCAAGAACTGCAGCAATAGCTTTGCTAAATGCTCCAGCCAAGGTGAGCACAGAAGGGGCCAGCAAGTGTGGGGATGGGGAAGGGCATGTGGAACAGAGCTGCATTGGGAGGTGACGCATGGGGCTGGAGGGACCCCTGGGAGGCAGCCTGGTTGCTACTCGTGCTCCTGTGTGTGTAGACGTGCTTGTTTTGTGTACATATGTGGCTTCATGTACCTCTGGGTGGTCCTAGGCACATGCCTTTTCTGACATGTGTGTGCATGCACACCTACATATGTCTGCATGTTGAGGCATCAAGAAGGATCATGCTGGTGGCTGTGAGATCAAGGAGTGGAAAAGGGGGCCCTCTCAGAGAGCCCTGTAGGCATGGAGGCTTTCCCACCGGCTCTGCAGGCTGGCTGAACGTATGGGGGGTACCGTGGAGAGAGCAGAGGCTCCATCGGGGATTCAGGGCCCTTGCTCCGGGAGCCCTGCTGCGAATCATCAGAATACCCTGGCTCCAGAAGTCCCCAGGATGCCTTGAGTGTCCCCTCAAGGGACAAGGCTGGATTTGAAGTCTGAGCATCATTCAAACTCTCCCAGTGCTGGCCCAGCTGCACACATGTCTACCCTGCGTTGTCCTCGTCTCTGCGTCCTGTGCCATGTGTGCCCACCTACATTCAACCTTGCTCCCCGAGGCAGGGGCTGAGGCCCTGCGACCTGCCAATGGCCAAGTCCAGTCTCGTTGCTTCAATCCCAAGGCCTCAAGCCTTGGCCACATTCCAGCCCCAGCCTGTTCCCGCCTGTGGCCATGACTGTTTAGCCCCTTGCTGTGCATGAAACCACCTTGCTGCTTTCCAACCAACAGTGTCTTTGGGGCCTGAGGGTGTCTTGTGTTAGTCCTGGAGGCCACTACTCAACCTCCTGGCTGGCTGTTGTCACCCCTGGCTTGGCGTCTGGCCAGCTGGAACTCCAGGAAGGGCTGTTCTCTGGTCTTGCCTGACCCCAACCCCCAATCTGTGTGTCTAAACCCCAGTTTTTGCTCTTTCCTGCAAAGACCCTTCCTGCAGTTTGCACCTTCCCTGTCTAAGGCCTGTGTCATGAGCATTGGCTCCAGTCCTGTCCTCTCCTCAGCCCCAGGGCTGAGTTAGGGCATGAGGGGACCCCCAGACCCACATACCCCTCTCCATCCCTCTGGGAAGGCTGTGCTGGAGGCTGGTGACTCTATCTCCTCCCCGTCCTTCTCTCTCCCTCTCTCTGTGGTTCTTTCAGATGTGGTGACCAAGCCTGATTGCAACTGCCTGTACCCCAAAGCCACCCCTAGCAGTGACCCGGCCTCTGTCTCCCCTCAGCAGCCCCTCGCCCCCTCCATGGCCCCTATGGCTGGCTTGACCTGGGCTGACTCTGAGGGGACAGAGGGCAGCTCCCTCTTGCCCAGAGAGCAGGCCCTCCGCACAGTGGACCCGGGCAGTGCCAAACAGCGACCACCCAGGAGCACCTGCCAGAGCTTTGAGTCACCAGAGACCCTGGGCGTCGAGGGCCACCCCACTGGAGGTTCACCTCAGCCCCAGCCCTCTGTCGGAGCTCCTGTCACTGTGATGGAAGACATTCTTGACTCTGTGCTGGGCACTAACTTGGACCTGGAAGAGGCCTCCGGAGAGGCTAGTGAGGGTCTTATACCCCAAGGGGCAGAGCTTGCCTCCCGCACGTTGTGGAGAGGCAGCGTCCAGGCAGAGACTGCCAGGACCAGCCGTCTCCTCTCAGCATCTTCACCACTCTCTGGGTCAGGAAAGGGCTGGCAGCCTGCGGATGTAACTAGCACACCACTGCCCATGGTGGGCCCCGTGAGACCCACCGAGGCCTGGAGTCACACACCTGAGAATGCAGACCATTCATCTGCCTCGCCCAGAGACCACCAGGAGCCAGGCTCTGCCGGGACCCCAGCACTGCACCCGCACGGCCTCAGCAGTCCCTCTGCCCCCTCTTCTCAGCCAAGGCTTCCCAGAAGCCATTCCCGGGGCAACGTGCTGCCCCTTGGGGAGCTGGAAGGCAAGAGGAGCACCAGGGACCGGAGGAGCACCGCAGAGCTGGAAGGAGGACAAGCAAGTGAGGGGGCGGCCAAGCCCCCAGCCCGTTTTAACTCCGTTCCTTTGACTGACGCAGGCCATGAGAGGCAACACAAGGAACCCTCCGACCCCCAGCTCCCCGGTTTTGTCTTCCGCCTGCTGGTGCCCAGCATCATCCTGGTCCTGCTGGCTGTCGGCGGCCTCCTGTTCTACAGGCGGAGGCGGCGGGTAAGAAGAGCCCGATGCGGGAGAGAAGGGCTCCGCGTGGGGGCGGGGCACAGCCTGGCTGGAGGAGCAGGTCAAGGACGACTTGGGCTCAGACTGGGTTCTTCAGGCGCTGAGAGACAGGAGGCTGACTGAGCACAGGGGATGGGAGGTTGAAATGGAGGGCTTCTTCAAGAACAGGGAAGGGTCAGGCTACAAGATGAACCAGTAGGGACTGGGGCCGAAGAGTAGGAGACACTGTGCTTGGTCTAAAGCACGATGAGAACCCAGATGGGAGGGGAGATGGGGGAGGGAAGTGATGCGTGTGAGGTCAGGGCAGGGCATTCCCTGGGAGCTCTGCAGAGCTGGGGTATGAGGATAGGAGAGGCCTCTGGAAGCCCCCTGGCCCTCTGGCTGATCCAGAGTGGGGAGGCTTGGTAACTCTCTCATAGAGTCCCTGAGCAGCCCTGCCTGAGGATGGGGCCACGGCGTCCCCACGCTCCCTCAGCTCCTCAGTGAGTCTGCTCTTTTCTGTCCCCAGAGCCATCGAGAGCCTCAGACAGTGGATTCTCCCATGGAGCAACCAGAGGGCAGGTGAGAGGTTTTTTTTTTTTGGGGGGGGGCTCTGATAGGCATGGGGGGCCTGTCTTGGCATCTATTTCCCATCTAGATTTGGAGGAGACGTTCTCCCTCTTGCTCTAAGGAGATGAGGTTCAGAACAGGATCCCGGGGTGGGTGGGGAGAAGGAAGGGTGTCTCTTCTTTCCTAGCTATCTGGGACTTTTCCTAGTTTCTTCTTAGGGTTAGGCAGTTCTGGGTCTTCTAAATCTGAGAGGGCTGGAGCACGTATGTGCGGGCTTGGGGGGCAAACTTAGGGGATCCCCTCACTCCCTGGCCTCTGCTAAAGTCTTATGCCAGCCTGTGCTCTGCCCGCAGCCCCCTGACCCAGGATGAGGACAGACAGGTGGAACTGCCAGTGTAGAGGGAATTCTAAGGTAAGACTCTAATCTGGATCTCTCGCAACCCCTTAAAATTAGTTACACCCAAATTTTCCAGTCACCCTAACTTGTTTGTGGTACCACCAACCCCCCTGAGGCACCCACACTTGACTCCCTTCTCTCTCTCTCTCCTACTCCCTTTTCCATCTATCGCCAGATCTATCTGGCCAACCCTCTCCTCCCTGAGTCCTCAGGCCCCCCACTTGCCCCTTCATTCCCTCCACCCCATTTGAGGCCAGGCACTGTCAATTCTGTGTCAGGCTATTATTTCTGCACTGGCCTTCTACTTTTGCTGCCACCTTCCATCGCAGAGCAGCCAAACTGTTCTTATGTAAGGTCTTTAGCCTCTTGGGGAATGTCAGCAGCTCTGTATCACCAGCCACTTCAAACCCAACATTCTCAGCTTGGCACCCAAGCTCCTGCAGCAGCTGCCCCTAACACGCACCTCTTGCCAGCTTCCTCTCTGTCTGCACCGATTTGACCCTTCTTCCCAACCAAGATCATTTCTACTTCCCTGCTTTTAGATGCAAGGAGCCATAGAGGCTTAGTCTTAGAAGGGCTCTCAGAGGTCATTTGGCCTAGTGTCTCTGCATCCGAGATGGGGAGTCAGCCAGCTTCTGGTCACACACTCTCAGTCGCAGGCAAGCTCCCTGCCCTCTCCCAATAGCACTGTAGGGAAGTCCTTCCTCACTAGAGGCATAACTGGCTTCCCTGCCCCCTCCCCATCCTCCCTCATGAGAGCCCTCCAATATTTAAAGTCAGTGATCCATGTCCCCTTTAAGAATTCTCTAAGCTAAGTGTGGCCAAGTCCCTCAAACATTCCTTATATGATATGGTTTTCAGACCCCTCACCATCCTGTTCGCCCTCCTTTGGACACACTCGTTTGTCAGTGTCCCTCTGAAAATGTGGCGCCCAGCCCTGGACACAGTGCTCCAGATGTCTGACCAGCTCAGAGTACAGTGGGACTGTTACCTTCCTTGATCTGGACAGTGTTCTTCTATTCGTACAGATTAAGATTGCATTCGTGTTTGTTTGTTTTTTGAACAACCACATCATTCTGTTGTCATATGTTGACCTTGCGGTCTATTAAAACCCCTAGTTCCATTTCCCATAAACCTCTGTCAAGCCGGACTCTATCCTGTACTTGGAGAGTTTAATGTTTTTACCAATGTGCAGGAATTTATATTCATCCTTGTTAAAACCACCTTGTGGGCTCAGGCCTATCATCCGAGCCTACTGAAATTGTTTTAAATCCTAATTCTGTCTTCATAGCCCTCCCAATTGTGTCTCCTGCACATAGATGAGTGCCTTCCGTTGTCCTCGCCCATGTTTTTGATAAACATGTGACTCTTACCACTCCTCACCCTGGGCTCCCCGATTCCAGGCAGCCCACGGCCCTCCTCCCTTCCTTCCCCTCAGACCACAGTCAGGCTGCAGGAATCAGCCCTTCCTGACGGTCTCCATCACCCTCTGGTTGCTCTTTTAGCTCATACTCCTCTGCTCTTTTGTATTTGGTTAATACTATATCGATTTGCACTTACTTGGATGTTGTTTGTTTTTATACATTTTAAAGTCTTACTTGATGCATACTTGTACATTCCATACCCCTAAGAAGTCTGTAAGCCCCTTGAGGGCAGGGACTGTGTCCTCTAGTTTTGTTGCATTTCTTTTTCTATCCTGAGTCCTGAACAGAGACGGCTTCTTCATCCTCGCTAAGAACTCAGTAAATGCTGACTGATTGGCTTCATGGCTGACTGGCCGATTGGCCCTGGCTGGCTGTCTCTAACTGTCCAACCTTCTGGCTGACCAGTTAACCAGCTGACTGATTGACTCTGACTGGCTGACCAGCTGGCTGGGTGACTCTGACCAGTTACTAGCTAGTAACTGCCTGACTGGCTAGTCGATTGGTGAGCTGATTGGCTAACTGACTGGCTGGCTGCCTGCCTGAGTTGCTCATTGGCAGGCTGGCTGACTAGCTGGAGTGAACCCATTCAAGTTTCCAGTCACATCCCATGCCAGATGCAAGCCAGCACTTCAGGGCCTTCTCATGTGTAGAGTGACAGGTCTGGGCCACTCCTAGCGAGACAGGGGATCTGCCAAATGCTGAAAATCAGGGGAGCCTATTTAGAAAACAGCAAGAAGTAACACATCTGGAATCCTGGGCTCACCTTGTTGGTAGGGTGAACGAAGATGGGTCAGATGGGACACTGGCAGGACTGCGAGAACGACGCATACCCCGTCAGGACTGGCAAGCAGAGGATGGACCAAGGTCCCTAGGGACTTCACGGCTCAATGCTGTACCACCCTCTGACTGGTCCCCTACCTCCCCCCTTGGTCTTGGCCCTCTGCCTGCCTAATCTCAGGCCCTCCCAAGCTTTCCTCTTCCCCCCCTTAAAATTTCACTTAGAGGGGAACCCAGGACAGGGGCCACATCCAGACCTCCACTTGGATCCAGCCCTAAAGTGGTCTCCAGCCCAGGCGGCAGGAGCCTCAGGGAGACTCAGGACCAGCCTCAAGACTTACTGCTGCTCTAGGGAGAGAAATGACAGGGGGAAACACAGAGGCAGAGGTCTGAGAGAGGGACCCTCAGAAAGGAAACGTGGACACCAGACCCCCCACTCCAAGGAACCAAGACATGGGGACAATGGGCTGGAGGTTGCCCATTTGGTTCTTCCTCCCTCCTGGCCCCAGCAGGGCCTGTGGCCTGGCTGCACCCAGCATGGCTCATGTCCAGTTTATGGTCCTCCCTTCTTCCCCTTCCAGAACATGGGAATGGGCTGGCAGCCAGAAGCTGTGGTCCTATCCCTCCTCCTTACCCATCACGAGTTTTGCTAGTAGGGCCCATGGACAGTCCGGGAGGGAAGCTCCACACTGGGTCCAAAGTCAAACTGTTGGATGGAGTCCAGGGGATTTCTGCTCTGGGAACAAAGCGTTCTGAGGACAAGGATGGGGGAGGGCTTGGAGAGAGCAGGGCCCTGACTCTTACGGATGATGCAGGGAGGCAAGTCCCTTGGTCCATCTGGCAGGAGGCTGGCTTGCTTAGGGGTTAGCACGCCAAATGGCAGGGTGGGAGTTTCCTTGTCCGGAACTGCCTCCAGTTCTCCCCCTTCAGATACCTCTGCCCTGCTGTCCTGAGGATCATGTGTGATGACCCTCTGTGATGAGTGCTGAGGAGGTGGGAATGAGCAATTCCTCTTCTTTGCTACAGTTAGCAGGATTCACTCTTGATTTTTTTAGACCAAGGACAGTGAGATGGTCTTTCCTGAGGAGGGGTCTAAGGACATGCAAGTGCCCCCTTGAGCAAGTACCCCTCCACTTGAGCAATGCCCCCTACCCCAGCCCTGCTGAGACCTCTACCAGGCCCTGTTACCTCCCCCTATGGTCCCTGGTTCCCCAGGAGGAGGTAGGAGGTGAGGCCAGTCTGCCCAGTGGCTTGGGCTGCTGCCAGAGAAAGCTGCCCGGTCCCTTGTGGTGTCTGGGGTGGCTGGGAAGGCGAGGGAAAGGATGGGGGGAGTCCTGTCTGCAGCACCACCGACGGCCCACAGGAATGCTGTACCTCGCCCACCCATGTCCTCAGTGACCCCTCCCTTCACTCCCACCCGGCTGACCAGCCTTTCTTTCTCTCCCCTACAGCTGGGCGCGCAGGACAGTCTCTCCGTGCGAGGAGACGTTATGGGGATATCCACCACCACCCCTCCCCAGCCATTCTCCTGGGAATGTGGCCTGCCCACCATGAGAGCTCCTGGACTCAGGAGAGCAAGACTGGACCAGAGCAGCGAGGCTGGGGCCCTCAGCCCTCGACCCTCAGACTCTGGACTGACTAAGAGAGGGCTGGAGGATGCCCCCCACGCTGCTATTTATCGGGGGCCCTGGAGGCTCCCATCCGCTTGAGGAAGGCTGGGAAGCCCGGCTGAGGACCCTCTGCCCCTCAGGGGCTGTGTCCTCCTCCCATTCCCCTCCAAGCCAACACCTGGGCCAGGGACCCAGAGGCCCGTGGGACATGGGAGAGCAGGGTGGGCGCTGAGGAATGGAAGAGCCCTTGTGCCCGAGCACCCGCCTGGTGCCAAGGGATCCCAACACCGACAAGCAGGGACTCGTCTCCAGAGAGAGAAGCATGAGATTCGCAGGGCAGGACAGCGTCACTGGATTTCCCGTAAAGGTGTGTAGCCCAAAAGACGGGAAGAGAAGGCTTCTGGGCCTGCTGGTCTGCACTGACAGCCCAGAGCGGGTCTGCACCCTCCACTTGCCTAACTGCCCTCTGCTGGTGGCCAGGCGGAGAGGGGATGCCAACCCTACCCTCAGGACCTGCCTGGCTTGGCTCCTGTTGCCAAGGGCAAGACCAAGCTCTGGCCTCGGCCCCAGCGTCCCCCCAGCCCTGCCAGAGCTTCTCCGGGAGGCCGCGCAGAGGCTCTCCTCATGAAGGAAG
>NW_006774564.1:1862706-1885618 GCF_000442215.2 Lipotes vexillifer | reverse complement strand
ACAGCCTGCCCCATCCATCCCAGAGAGCAAACACCTATCCGTCCTCCCACCCCTCCAGCCTCTCCCCAGCTTCCTGCACTGAGTGCCCGAGCCGGCCTCGCCCGTCGACTGAGGGAGCCCCTGAGCCCCGACCTTCTGCTGACCCGGCTCTGAATCCCTGGGGTGGATTAGGGTGGGAGAACTGCCCGGGCCACCAGCCAGAGCTGGTCTTCAGGCTGCGTTGTTCGCCCAGGTTTCTGCATCTTGCACTTTGACATTCCCGAGAGGGAAGTGACTAGTGGGAGGGAGAAAAGGAGGGCGAGGGCAGGGACAGACACAGAGAGAGGCTGCAGGGTGAGCTCTAATGGTAAATAGATCTTTGAGGTTAAGGGCATGCCCCTGAGGTGGGGGAAGGGGTCTGCACCCCTGACCCCCCCCCAGCCTGTGCTCTTGCCCTGTACCAGGCCCCTGCCCCGACCACAGCCCCAAGGCTGCTGCTGGCTGGCACCTGGGGTGAGTGGTTGTCCCTGGTAGGAGCCCGGGAGGCAGTGACACCCTCCAGCTCTCATCCCACCCCTCGCTAGCACCATCTCTCTGACCAGGCAAGCCAGGGTGGGAGAGAGACTTGGAGAATCCAGGCATCTGCTTCCAAGTCTGCCTGAGGGCCTCAGCTTCCTGGGTCAGCCCATGGCTGTGGCTCTGAGAGTTGGGCAGCAGGTGACAGGGCTGTTGATTACCCTCGGTCCCTTTGTGCTACTGTGTCCCTCCTCACCTGCCGCCCTGGGCCCTCCACTGAGAGACCCTGCCCTACTTGGCCACTGGACTGGGGCCTAGGAGCTTCCCTTCCTGCCCTTAAAAGTGAGGGTCCGCTGGTCCCTGCCTCCCCTGCCCTGTTGCTGTCAGCTGAGGGAAGGGCAGTGGAGAACTTTCCCCTTTGGGTCCCTTTTCCTAGTCACAGACTCTATATTTGATACGAAAAAATGTATATTTAAAAGTGGAAGGAAAAAAAACCCCACAGAAAAAGCATTCCTCCCTCACTCCCCACCCCTTAAACGTGTGGTATTTTAAAGGTCGTGAAAGCAAGTCCAGTCCATCACAGAAACTCTTTGTGGGCTCTTGGTGACACAGGAGTGGGAGGGGCCCCAGAGCCCCCTCTGGGTGGCTCCCCAGCTACCTGAACAGGAACCCTTCTTTTCTCTGAGAAAGCCGAGAGGGAACATTGGCTCACACACTGTGAGATTTTGTTTTTATACTTGGAAGTGGTGAATTTTATATGAAGTCATTTAAATATCTATTTAAAAAATAGGAAGCTGCTTATATATTTAATAATAAAAGAAGTGCACAAGCTGCCATGTGTGAGTCATGGGAAAAGTTGCTTTTGGTGTGTGAATGGCAAAAATGGAGTTGGAGGGGTGACCAGTAGCTGCTGGGTGAGACCCAGCTCAGAAAGCATTTTTCAAGGTACGTGGGGAAGGAGGGTTCTCTCCAACTTCCAGTCTTGTTACCAAAACCTCCTGCATTATCGCTGTCCCAAACACATTCATCTGCCTATCTGTTTAATAGGAAAATGGACAGAAACCAGCCAAATGTCAGGCCTGCCCACCAGCCCCTGCCCCAGCCCAGCCTAGCCCAGCATGGTTGGTTGGGCTCTGTCCAAGGGTCCAAGGGGCCTGTAAGGATGAGGCTCCTTGACCACTGACCCCTGCTGTCTGGGTCCTAGCAGGCTCTGAGGTGAATGAGCACTGTCTCTGGACTGGGAACTAGGCGAGGCTGGCAGAGGGAGAGCCAGCAAGCTCTGTGAGTGGCCCTAAGCCCTGATCTTCCTTCTGGGAGTGGAGAGGAGACCAAGCATGCAGACCTCCAGGGGCAGAGGGGTGCTGGGAAGGTTCAGAGTGATTGAAGGCCCAGCATAGCCCAAACACACACCCTGGGCAAGGCTGGGATAAAAGGGTCCTCCCCACCACTAAGAATGTGGTGGACAAAGTTTTGCATCAGTGGCTCTCAACCCTGGCTCACCTGAAACTAACTTAGGTTGTTTCCCAAAATACTGGTACCCAAGCCCCACCCTAGATCAACAAAATGAGAATCTCAGGGGTGAGGCTCAGACACCAGGCATCAGAAGTTTCTCAAGACATTTCAAGTAATTCAGATGTGATCCTGGATGAGAAGCATGTAGAGCTACACTGTCTGATATGGAAGTTATTTGGGTTTAAATTAATTAAAATGAAATAAAAGTAAACATTCAGTTTTTCAGTAGTTACTAGCCACACTTCAAAGTTCTATAGCCACGTGTGGCTACCATGATGGATAACACAGATACAGAACATTTGCATCATCTCCGAAATCATATTGGACAGCACTGCACAAAAGTTTGTGTACCCGGACTTAGGAGACCAGGGTTATAGGGTCAGAATGGGCACCAAGCAAACATGCCTGGAGCTAAGTACCCAGGTATCTCACTTACCCCTCTCTGTGCCCTGAGCCCCCACTACCACCCTGTCTCTCATCATTTCCCTTAAGCTAGCTCCTCCCTTTCTATCAAAAGCTCCTCAGAAAAGATTTTTGAAGAAACTTATTCATATTTTTTTCCTTCAAGTCACAACTTAAAAGTTGCCTCCTCTGAGAAGCCTTCCCAGCCTGACCCAGGTCCCGGAGGCCCACCCTAGCTCAATTCCTTCCTCCCCTGTTCTCCCACAGACTGAGAGCCTGTTTATTTGTCTGTCCCACCAGGCCACTGACTATGGCGGGAACTGTGCTGTATCCCTCCTTGCACCCCAGTACCTGAGAGTATCTGGCACGCAGTAGGTGCCCAATAAATGTGCATCAAAAGGTTAATACTGAATGCATGAACAAAGGTATAGTAAGGCAAATTCTGACCAGATTTAATGGTGGCCTTTTCTAGGGGCTTACCTGATATTAGCCAATGGAATGTATATCTAATAACTACAATTCGTTAGTAGAGGAGGTATTTTCGGCAGGTCTCCCTGGCTTCTGTTGGAGATGGGGCTAGGTTAGAACCCTAACTGCTCACTGGGCAGTGGATGGAATGTAATTTCAAGGGCTTTAAGCAAGGATTGGCAAACAAACAAGTGCCCCTGCCCCTCTCGTGCCTTTCCAGAGGCCCCAGGAGGTATCCAGAAAGAAATGCCAGAGAATCTCAGTAGCCTTTCCTGGGCTTCATGTGCTGCAGGTGCTGCTTCAGAAGTGTCGTATCTGTGGAACGACATCAACTTCGGATTCAGAGCCAAAGAACTTAAGCCATTGGCTTGGATCTCTTCCTGCTGTGTGAACGTGGGGAAGTATTTAATCTCTTTGAACCTCAGGTTTCTCCTCATCTTTAGAACTGGCTTAAGAATACAAGCCAGCTATACCTGGTCTGAGGTTCAAATGCAGGGACAAACCCAAAAGCACCTTGTGGACTCTAAAGGCTGCCCTCAGATAAAGTGTGTTCTGATGCTGCCGCTGCCAGCTGGTCCCATGGTGCCCAGGCCAAACACAGCTCCTCTCTGGGCAGGCACTGGGGACCCAGGATGCTGCCAGAGCCTGGCTGTACTCAGCAGAAGGTGGCAGAGCCAGGTGCTTCCTGCTGGCATGAGGATTCAGATACCTTGTAGCTCAAGGATTTGGGGCTGAAGGGAAGGACAGGTAGGAGACTGAGCAGGAAATGGCCCTGGGACATAGCGGGTGCCTGTTAACAGGCAGGGTCAGGAACTCTGGCTTTGAGTATGCAAGCAGAAGGGCCCAGCCAAACCCCAAACCATTATCCGGCCAGAGCCAGGAAACTGAATCAGAGACAACCAGGAAGAAGCCTGAGGTTAACCTCATGCAGACTGCAGGCCATGGCAAGGAAGGGGTTGGGGTGGCCTAGGGTCTGGGCAGGGCCTGGGTGGGTATCTGATGACCCCCTGAATGAGAAGCTAAAGTCATTAGGGGGTGGGCAGTGACTAGGCAGCCTGAGGCCCAGGTCAGCTGCAGGGCAGCCCTGGGGAAAGAGACCATGTTTCCCGACAAGGGCCCCCAGCCCCCAGTGAAGGCACCCTCTACCAGAGCAACACTTTTGTCCCCTGGTTTCCTGGGCCAGTTTCTGGGAAGGGGGGTGACCAGGCTCTGCCGCCCTGGATGCTGGGACTGCTGAGGGAACAAAGTGGACTGTGCCAGCCTGGAAGGCCCCCTGGCAAAGTAAGGAACCACAGAGAGGCTCGCTCCCAAAGTCCTGCCGGGGCTGTGGCAGCTGTGGTCCCACCCCTGGTCTGGGACCACAGGGAAGCCCACAGGTTGACCCCCATGGCCCTGTGTAGAGTCCACATGGATGCAGCTCTGGGACTGGGTGGCAGAGTCTGGATTTGAACCCAGGTCTGTGTGTTTTCAAAGCCCACACTCTTGTCACATCACACCCTAGTGACAGATACTTGTTGTGCAAACAGACAGCTTGTGCCAGCGTGGGGTTGAAGGTCCCCAGGGCCTTAGCATCCTCTGCCTTGTTCCCCTCAGAAGGACTGTTTAGTCTGGCACTGGATGGCGGGTGTGCCTATGACAGATTTCTACTCTCTTGACCCTGTTCCTAACCCTGAATCCACCATGAAAGGAGGAAGGCCCCTCCTGGGCAATGTGCCCACTATCTGGGCCTCTGGGAATGGCCCTTCTTGACTACCAGTCCTCCCATTGGCTTCCTTTGTCCTGGACCCTTTGTAACCCATATGTTTTCTCCCTGCCTGCCTTTTGGGAATCTCCCAGGCCCCTGGTTAATTATTGGCCCAGGTGACATCTGGGCATTGATCACTCCAGCTGGTAACAGGCTTTAGCATCATTTTTATTTTGCCTGATGTGACCTTCTCAGATGAAGAGGCTGGAAATTTGTTCTCCTCACACCCAGCCAGACACCCAGGGGAAGTTATCCAGGCCTGGCTAGGATTGTGTGGGCAAGGCTGGATCAGGACCACTAAATGTGACATCTACAGGTTCGACACACTCTAGTGATTCTGGAGAGACAAGCCAAAGGCTGAGGAGTGGAAGGAGCAGAAACCTCCCCCTGAGTGTGATGTTTGGGAGAGCCTCAAAGAGGCATCATGATCAGAGTGCACTGAGGGTGCTCAATCTGTGTTGGTTTTCCTAAAATGAGCTCCATGCCCATAGGCAAGAAGCCCACTCTGACAGTCTACTTACCCAAAGAAGAGCTTCAGGCTTGAAGGGAATTTGGGCCAAGGTCTGTGTTATGTTCAGAGTATTTTTCTATAGCAGCAACAGCAAAAACATCCTGGGGAAGGGGTAGAAATATGATTTCCAGAGTTGCTGCACTATGTCATTTTAAATGTCTAGTTTTAACAACAACAACAAAATTACAAGGCATGTAAAAATACAAGAAAGTATGGGCCCTATGTAAGGGAAAGAAGCAATCAATAGAAACTATCCCTGAGGAAGCCCAGACATTGGACTTATTAGGCAAAGACTTTAAATCAGGTATTTAAAATGTGTTCAGAGACTAAAGGAAACCATGTCTAAAGAACTAAAGGAAAATATGAGAACAATGTCTCACCAAACAGAGAATATCAACAAAGATGTAGAAATTATAAAAAAGAAATCAAATAGAAATTTTGGATTTGAAAATTAGAATAACTAAATGAGAATTTCCCCACAAGGGCTCAGTAGTAGATTTAAACATCCAGAAGAAAGAATCAATGAATTTAAAGATAAATTCATTGGGATTATTCATACTGAATAACAGAAAGAATGAAGAAAAATGAACAGAGACCAATGGGACATCAACAAACCTACCAGCATATGCATAGTAGAAGTCCGAAAAGGAAAAGAGAGAGAAACAAAAGAGTATAAAGAATATTTGAAGAAATAATGTTTGAAACTTTCCACATTTGATGAAAAACATTCACCTGCACATCCAAAAACTCAGCAAAGTTTCAAAAGGCAGAGACTCTTGAAAGCATTAAGAGAGAAGTGACATATGGTACCAGGAATCTGCAATAAGATTAACAGCTGATTTTTCATCAGAAATCATGACGTCCACACGTTAGGCCACAAAAGAAGTCTCATTAAATTTAAGAGGATAGAAATTATATCAAGCATTTTTTCTGACCACAATGATATAAAACTAGAAATCAATTACAGGAAGAAAAATGGGAAAAGCACAAACACGTGGAGACTAAACATGCTACTAAAAAACCAATGAGTCAGTGAATAAGTCAAACTGGAAATCAGAAAATACCTCGAGACAAATGGAAATGGAAACACAACTTTCCAAAATCTATGGGATATAGCAAAAGCAGTTCAAAGAAGGAAGTTTATAGGAATAGAGGCCTATCTGAAGAAACAAGAAAAATCTCAAATAAACAACCTAACCTACCACCTGAAGGAGTTAGAAAAAGAAAAATAAAGAATTCATGAAGTCTGGAAGACAGTGAGATGACATATTCAAAGTGCTGAAAGAAAAACTGTCAACCAAGAATTCTATATGCAGCAAAACTATCCTTCAAATCTGAAGGCAAAATTAAAACATCCCCAGATAAATAAAAACTGAGAGGGCTTCCCTGGCGGCGCAGTGGTTGGGAGTCCGCCTGCCGATGCAGGGGACACGGGTTCGTGCCCCGGTCCGGGAGGATCCCACATGCCGCGGAGCGGCTGGGCCCGTGAGCCATGGCCGCTGAGCCTGCGCGTCCGGAGCCTTTGCTCCGCAATGGGAGAGGCCACAACAGTGAGAGGCCCACATACCGCAAAAAACAAAAAACAAACAAACGAACAAAAAACTGAGAGATTTTGTCATGAAGCAAATCTGACCTACAAGAAATACCAAGAGATTTCTTCAGGCCGAAGTAAAAATATAATAGATAGTAACTTGAATCCACATGAAGAAATAAAGAGCACCAGTAAAGGTAACTACACTGGTAAATATACCAGTGTATATTTACAGTATACACTGTAGACAAAAGACAGTATGAATGTATTTTTTTTCCTAATTGATTTAAAAGAAAACTGAACAAAGCGATAATTATAAATCTATATTGGTGGATAAAACTGTATTTAAAAAGATGTAATTTGTGATAATTACAGCATAAAGGAGGGGGAAAAATGGAGCTATATAGAAGGAAAGTTTTTGTGTACCATCAAAATTAAATTGGTTGTTAATCTAAACTGATTGTTGTAAGTTAAGATGCTAATGGTACTCCCCAGGGCAACCACTAAGAAAACAACCAAAAATACATAATAAAAGAAATGACAAGGGAATTAAAATGGCATACCTGAGTACTTTTCTATGAAAGCCTCACTCACCCTCCAGCTGTCAGTGAAAAATTGGGGAGACTTAACTTCCTGAGGAGGAAAGAGGTACACATTGTCCTTGCCCCTTAACCTCATGCTCTACTCATCCCTTAAGATAAAATACCCAGTGTTCCTTAGTTTTCCAAGCACTTCCCAGATAAGATCATGTTTCTTCCTCACAGAAACACTGTGAGGCAGGCTTTATAGTATGGGTTTTATGAGTGAGGGCTCTGAGGCTCAAAGAGGTTAGGAAAACAGCCCAAGGATGCATAGCCAGTAAGTATGAAAGGTGGGACTAAAATTAAGTCTGTCTTATTCAAGTACAGGGCTCTTTCCTCCATAGTGAAACTCAGCACTTGGCATCAGAGATGCCAGCTTCCTTTTCCTTTGTTCCTTTTCCTACGTTTTAATTATAGAAAATATCAAACAGATGCCAAAGCAAAGAGATAGTAAAATGAACCTCCTTGTACCCATCACTCAGCTTCAACAACTGCGGCCAATCTTGACCCATCTGTATCTCCACACACTATCCCCTGTCTTCCCTCCCATTATTTTGAAGCAAATCCCAAATATATCTTTTGAAATGAGCAATTTTAAAAGGAGCATTGTGGTTATGTTTCTAAAATCAAATCCTTGCCTTTTAAAAGTCTTTAAAAGGCAAGGATTTGATTTTAGAAACATAACCACAATGCTCTTATCACTTCTGAAAAGAATAATAATTCCTTAATATCATCAAATATCTGTTAGTGTTTCCATTTCTCCCTCTCAAATTCTTTTAGCATGTGTTTGAATATGGACCCAAATATCATTTATACATTGCAATTAGTTGATATGCCTTTTAAGCCTCTTTTCATCCACAGGACTCCATGGGACCCCTTCCCCTGATCTCTTCCCGCCAGTAGTTTATTTGCTGGAAAAAACTGGTTCATTTGTCCTGTAGAGTTTCCTGGAACCTGGATTTTGCTGATTGCAGGGCTATAGTGTCACTAGTGTGTTCCTCTGACACCCACATTTCCATAAGTTGAATATAAATGACATTATATATTTTTATCTTCAAAATTTAGAAACAGCTTAAATGTATTCTCCTATACTAGGAGAATAATCGCAAAATGATGGTTAATTGTTACCACGGAATTTTATGCATTTATCAGTAATCATACTTTTCAAAGAATTTTGAGGGATATGGGGAATGCTTATCATATAGCATTAGGGGAAAAAGCAGGAATAAAAAATATATACTTTATGCCATATATCTATAGAGAGAAAAAAGGTTGGAGGGAACCACTAATTCCAAGGAAAAACAATTATGTTAATAGGGGCTATAACTAAGGATTAGAATTATGGGGGATTTATTTTCTTTCTTTATTCTTTCTATATTTTCTAATTCCTAATAATATGTTCACATTTCTTTTATAATCAGAAAATTTTTTTTAATATTTTGTAAAACCTTCCGTGTGTAAAGTTGTGATTTTCCTGAAGTCATCCACAGGACCACAAAATGTTACCCTTCTGCAGCGAGATCTAAGTTCTAAACAAACAAAGCAGTGTGACCAACTGAACAAATTACTGGTAAGTTACTGGTTGGTCACTGGTTGTTTGATGTCTCTGAATGGTCATTTTGGTCACAAAGACCAGTGTGCTGGTCACAGGGGCACAGCAGGAGTGGAGAACAGCTCATCTTTAGCTTAGCTGGCCTGGCTGGTGGACTTGGGTCTTCAGAAATCCCAGTGCCACTGCCCTGTGCCCTCCTCCAAATCACTCACCACAAGACATCACACACATACAACCACAGAGACATGATCCCCCCGCCAGTGAAGAAAACCAGGGACAACTATAGGTACCTTGAGCAGGGCTAGACCAGTGCAGCAGCCCACCGTCAGAGGCCTGCCTACGTGGCCCTCCCCCCGGGCAACAGGACCAGACTGCAGGTCTGACCCAGACAGAGGAAGAAGTGAGAATTCTATTTCTGATTTCTACCTTTTCCTTCCTGGTCTAGCTCAAGCCATAGGCATCAGATATTGATCTATAAGAAAAGAAGATTCGATTTTAGATCTTGGTGGCCCTTTTCCCACTCTGACATGCTAATCTTTTCTGGGATCAGTTTCCTCCAAAGTTCATGGGCCATTTGAACTATACCAAAGAGAGAGATTTTTTGTTTCCTAGTTCATAAGTAATCATTTAAACTATGTCCTCATATGTATACCATCGGATTGTGGCACAGATGTCTCTGTCTCTCTCTCTGTCTCTCTGTCTCTGTCTCTGTCTCTCTCTCTCTCTCTCTCACACACACACACACACACACACACATACACACACACACACACAGGCTGTGAGAGCCACACCACAACCCCAATTCTACTCACACAGCTCAATCCCTGCGGGGACCCTCCAATCGACCAGTCTCTTCCATGTTGTTCTTGCTTTCCTTTAAGTGGATGATATATTTTAAAACTTACATTTTTCTGTTTATAAAGTTATCACAAGGTGATTACAGAAAATTCGGAAAATACAAAAAAGTATAAATAAAAAAATAAAATCACTCTTACTCACACCATTTATCAATAGCCACTGCCAACATTCTGTTGTATTTCCTTCCAGTCTTTTAATAGTCTACTTAGATTTTTATATAGTTAATATCATAATGTATATACAGTTTTATATCAATTTTATACTTAATATCATAATCATGAACCATTTCTCATATCATTACAATTTTTATAAATATTATTTCTTTTATCTTCTATGTTTTTCTGAGCTGATTAACGAATCCATAGTTTTTTGTTTTTTTTGTTTTTGCGGTACGCGGGCCTCTCACTGTTGTGGCCTCTCCCGTTGTGGAGCACAGGCCCCGGACGCGCAGGCTCAGCGGCCATGGCTCACGGGCCTAGCCACTCCGTGGCATGTGGGATCCTCCCGGACCGGGGCACGAACCTGTGTCCCCTGCATCGGCAGGCAGACTCCCAACCACTGCACCACCAGGGAAGCCCCAAATCCATAGTTATTAATTGAGCTTCCACTTTGTACAAGGCAGGTATGGTGGAGCATTCAAAGGCATGTGACTACAATGATGTCTCTATCCATGAGGGGATAAAGGACATAGATGTGCAAATCTTTCAGACAGGGCTAGGGAGGAGTGAAAGAGACCACTGTGAGGATGGGTGATTGTGAGGACCATTATTTTCTGAGCTAAAAACTGGTCCACAGAATCTGACAAAGGTGACCTTGGACAAGTCATTTAATTTCTCTGTGCTTCAGTTTCCTCACCTGTAAATTGGGGACGATAATAGTACCTGTCTCAAAACTGTCCTAGAAAATAGCACTATGCAAGTGTTTCTGTTTTTATTTTTTGGGGACACAGAAGTATTTCAGAAGCTGTTGCTTGGTTGTGAAAACATTTGTATTTGCAGCACATTCTAATGTAGGGATTGTGGGGCAAAATATTTGAAATCTGAACTGTCCTGGGGGTTACAGAGTAAAGACTACCCTTGGAGGAAGGGGGTGGGGAAAGGAGAGAGATAGAGAGACAGAGAAACATAAAAAGAGACAGAAACAGAGAAAAAGAAAGAGAGAGAGAGAGAGAGACAGAGTCACTATAGCTAACGTTTAGTGAAGAATACACGGAGGAGGAAAGATTTGAAATGGGCTTCAGAATCTTCCTTAAAAGTCATAACCCTTTGATTTAAAAGTTCAAATACCGAGGTAGAGGAACCACACCTGACACACCAGACTTGAACTCATTCACAGAGCCTGCCTACCGCGCAGCGCACGGCTGGGCAGAGAAGGCACTCAGTTCAGCTCTGCAGAGCTGGAAGGGACAAAACAGAAAGAGAAGACAAATACAACTTCTAAATCAATTATTTCCCTCTTTATTTTTACCCAGGAACCAAACGCTGAGCTGGGACTTTTGCTCTAGTGCAAACATTCTCTCCATCAGTTTTTCAGCACAACGTAATCTGATACGGAAATATCAGTAGAGGTCCAAATAGAACATACTTTAAACAGCATTTGATTTTTGGCTCACAATAACAGATCATCTCTCCCAGAAACTATTCTCTTCATCCTTCGCGTGAATTGACAGTGAGCAGCCTTCTCATTAAAAAAAAAAAATTTTTTTTTAACTTGAGCAGTATTTTTTAAAGAAAAGGCTGATGGAGGCCAGCCCCGGACTCTGTGCCTGTTGTTGAGATAGCACTGTTGGTGGGATGAGCCCTGACTGGAGTCACACCACCTGGGTTTAATACTGGACACCTTAATGAGGAGCCGGGACCCTCTCTACGGTGAAGGTGGTGGAAGTAAGGAAGCCCAGGGAAATCTGCAGATTAAGAAGGGTTTATGGAAAGACCAGGATTCAGCCCTACAAAATGATTTACAGGTTACAAAACACTTTTGCATGTATTTTATCATTTGGTCCTCACAACATCTGATGAAGTGGCTCTTTTTATGATTTACACGGAAGGAACTGAACCCAAAGAGGTTAAGTCACTGGTCCAGCGTAATGACAAACCCAGGGCTTTTATGCCAAGTTATTCCCTGCTGAAGTGTAAATTTTCATTTTCAGATCCCCATCAGTCTCAACACAGGATCCAGCTCAGAGCAGATACTCAATAAATGTTTGCTTAGTGAAAGAATGTGTATGACCTTGGACAATCCCTTCACCTCTCCACACCTAAGAGTGCTATGAAGATGGCCTTGACAGTCCTTCCCCACTTGGAAAAATCAATGGCAACACCTCCCTGAATTCTTCTCATATCCGTAGGTACTGCATGTCAATGGGACAATAGTCAGAGCATCCATTGCATTATGGGCCACTTATTTCACTCAACACTAGTGTATTCACTTCCTATCGCTGCTGTACCAAATTACAACAAATTTAGTGGCTTAAAGAAATATAAATTTATTCCCTTACAGCTTTGTAAGTCAGAAATCAGCTTCCCTGGGCTAAAATTAAGATATCATCAGGACTGGTTCCTTCTGGAGGCTCTGAAGGGAAACTTTTCCTTGCCTTTCTTAGCTTCTAGAGGGGCCACCTGCATTCCTTGGTTTGTGGCCCCTTCCTTCATCTTCAGATGACATCACTCCAGGTTCTGCTTCCATTATTACATCACCACTTTTCTTCTGGGCTCAAATCTCCCTCTGCCTCTCTCTTCTAAGGACACCTCTGATTACATTTAGGGTCCACCTGGATAAGCAATAGTCACAGGGATTAGGATTCGGATACCTTTAGGAGGCATTAGTCAGCCTACTGACTATCGTTACACTTACAATTTACCTTTTCATTGTATATTTGCCTGTCTCTCTAGTAGACTGTGAGCAACTTGAGAGCAAGGATTCTACCTTATTTACTTCTGTTCCTAATATGGTGCTTCACACACAGTAGGTGCTTAATAAATAATTATACCAATAAATAACCCCATATCTATGGATTGCTTCCACCTTAAGGACCATCACAGAACAACATTTCAATGAAATCTAAATCTAACTTCTAAGAAGCCTTAAAAGGTGAATCAGTCTTTAGCAAAATTCTCTTGGAGACATAGAAAACGCCCTGGAGGCATTTCTCCCTCTCCTCCAGGCCCCTTCACTCAGTCTCTCCACTTGCCTGCCCATCCACTGCCCCAGGCAGCCAAACTTGTAATTGTTCCCAGGGAAAACACAGGAGCATCAGGATTTAATTTTGACAGTACTCGCTCTCAACCAATGGCTAGGCTATTAAGGGTGCGGGGTGGGGGTGGGGGGTGGAAAAGCACTATCCACTTCCTGAATTCTTGGGCATGTTCCTAGATCTGTCTGCCACACAGTGAGGTCTGAGTCCCCAGTGGTCCCATTTGGACATATTTAGGACCAACCCTCTGTCACAAGAAGAAATTCTAGGGGAACTGCCCTCCAGCCAGGGCCCCGAGGCTGACTCCAAGGAGGAGAAACCTGCCTGACAGCCCATCTGGCCCAAGCCCTCGGGGACGTCCCAGCTCCCCAGGCCAGCACAGCATCTCCAATGTGGCACCTTGAAGGTCTTCCTTCTTCCTCCTCCCAAACTAATGTCATCAACAAAAAAAAATGAGTCTGGGTAAAATCTCACTTGGTTCAGTAACTCTCAGCTATAAATTCCTTATGCTCTGACATGATCCAGCCCTTTCGGATTCTCCAAGCTGTGCTCACAGGCACTTTGTTGTTTTAAGCAAGTCACCCCAAGTGCATAAAAATGACAAGAGTTCCAGCATAGGAGCCTTACGTGTTTTGTTGCATCTAATCCTCATGGCGACTCTATGAGGTAGGTATTATTGTTATCCCACATTTTCCCCAGAGGGAAACCGAGCCACAGAGAACTTAAGTGACTTGCTCAGGGTCACTCAATAAGTGGTGGGGTCAGAATTCAAACCCAGGCAGTCCGGCACCATTAGGCAAACACCTCATCTTCCTGATTACCTGCATTGTGAGTTGGACAAATAAACTGCAGCTGTTCTCCATCTTGCCACGTCTTCTGTCTAGGGCTTTCAGGGATCCTGCCTCATATACAGAGGGTTCTGGGTCCACACGGAATTCCTTAATGTTGGACCCTTCCTCTGGCATTTTCCCACCCTCAGACCTGCCAGCCCTGGAGCTTCTGAGGGCAGCTCCCAGGCCCAGGGCTGCCTGTGAGGTCCTCTAGTTTCCAGGAGCCTCTGAGATGGTTTACTGCTTCCTCCTCAGTGGGTGCTCAGCCTCTGAACTGTACAGTCCTGCCTATTTGGCCATTCCTCCTCCCTTCCACTTACTGCAGGGCAAGTGTGTCCGTGAGACCAAGTTAATAGCACCCAAGAGGCTAAGTTAAATCCTGACTTCCAGCCTCAAGCCTCACCAAGGAGCTCCTTAGACTTTTCATTCTGAAGAATTAGCATAATGCTGTGTAAGGTAGTCCTTCATTTGATATGATCGTTCTTGGATGCGTTGCCCCAAAGATTAGAATTCTGATCCCAAAGGTGACCTCTACTTGATTACAGAAAGATCACACCTTAAGTTCAACATTTAGGATGGTAATTATGCTGTGTTGACATTCACATTCCCAAGTGTTAAAAACGTCCCTACAGGGCTTCCCTGATGGCGCAGTGGTTGAGAGTCCGCCTGCCGATGCAGGGGACACGGGTTCGTGCCCCGGTCTGGGAAGATCTCACATGCTGCAGAGCAGCTGGGCCTGTGAGCCATGGCTGCTGAGCCTGCGCATCTGGAGCCTGTGCTCCACAATGGGAGAGGCCACAACAGTGAGAGGCCCGCGTACCGCAAAAAAAAAAAAAAAAAAAAAAAAGTCCCCACATTGTCAGTTGTAATGGTCCAACGTGTTATTATAAGAAAGTTTGCTTAGAAATTCCTTTATTCTTTGGCACTTGGGCCATTTCCAATTTTTCGCTTTTCTACACAGTATAAAAACAGATTACTTTTTTTTTGTTTGCTTAATTTGTGGTTTATTTACTTCCTTGTAGCTAAGTTTCCTAAAATGGAATAGTCTGGAAGATATGAATACTTTTATAGCTTTTGATACATATCATTTGATTGTTTGTTTAAGGAAGTACACAAACTCATATTGTCACCAGCAACAAATCAGTACCTGTTTCCCCACAGTTCTGTTAACAAGCAGTTTATCATTTTTATTTGCTTTAATAGTTTAATAGGGGCTTCCCGGGTTGCTCAGTGGTTAAGAATCTGCCTGCCAATGCAGGGGACACATGTTCAAGCCCTGGTCTTGGAAGATCCCACATGCCGCAGAGCAGCTAAGCCCGTGCGCCACAACTACTGAGCCTGTGCTCTAGAGCCCAGGAGCCACAACTACTGAGCCTGCGTGCCACAACTACTGAAGCCCGCGCACCTAGAGCCCCTGCTCTGCAACAAGAGAAGCCACCGCAGTGAGAAGCCCATGCTCACCACAACTAGAGAAAGCCCACGTGCAGTAACAAAGACCAAACGCAGCCAAAAATATAATTAATTAATTAATTAATTATTTAAAAAAGAAAAAGAAAGAAAAAAGTAGTTTAATAGTTCTAGAATGATATCTTTAAGTTGTTTAGATATATATATTTTTTTTTACCACTTTCAAGGCTGTATATTTTTCTATGTGATATTTGTTCTTCCTTTTTATTTGGAATAAACTCTTCATCTTTTTTGGCTACTTACAGAGTGGAATCTAGACATGAACTATATATTTGTATCAGTTCTTTCCTTTTTTGGAGTAAGCTGCTAGTAACTATATTTTTCACATATCTTTTCTTTCTATAGCCTTGTTTTATATGTATCTACAATAAAATTTAGAATAATCTTTACATATTCATATTTCTCCATCTTGTGCTTAATAACATTTTTCATTTCTTCAACAGTCAGACATGTATCACTTCTTCAAACATGAGATAGCCATGTAATTTTTTCCCATTCTTAAAAATACTAGTGTATGTTTTACTCTAATGCATCTGAAATTTATTATTTATGATGTGATGTATTACTCTAAAGTAAATAACTTCCTTATTACTCCATTACCCAAACAATTAGTAAGCAATGAAGCAATGAAGTCTTTCTGCATTGTTGTATTGTTTCTCCTTTGTTGTAAATTAAGTTTCTAAAGTAGGACATCTGTGCTACAAGAATTTCTGTTTTGTTTCATTCACTCAGCAAATATTTATTGAGCACCTACTATGTTCCAGGCACTGTTCTAGGTGCTAAGGATACAGGTATGAACAAAACAAACATCCCAGGTCTCATGGAGCTAACATTCTGGTGGAGGAATAGGGGGAAAGAGACAAACTTTTAAAAGAGTTGATAGATGGATAAATAACAAGTTAGGTAGGAAAGAATAATAGGGAGGCTGGCGGGGCCGGGGGGTGCAAAGGGGGACAGCGGGGGGGGGGGGGGGGGGGGTGTGGCGGGGTGGTGGTGAAAAGTTGAATTTTTCAATGGGGAACTTAAAGACCTCACTGAGAAGATGACAACTGAGCAAAGACCTGAAGAAAGGGAGGGGATAGGCATGCAAATAGCTGGGAGAAAGAAGGTTCCGGTCGAGAGAACAGAGTTGTAAAAGAACGTCAAGTTCCTTGAGGAGAAATATGCCTGGTATGCTCTGGCTGCAGTGCTGAGACAGACCGTAGGAGAGCAGCGGAGATGGCAGATGTGTTAGGAGGTCCCTGCAGTGGTACAGGAAAGAGGCCATGATGGCTTCGGTCAGGTTGATGGAGGTTGAGGCAGTGAATAGTGGTCAATTCTGGACCTGTTTTTGACCTCTTAGATGTGGTGGGTGGTAAAAAAGAAGGTCAAGGATGACTCCACATATTTTGGCCAGAACATTGGAAGGGTGGTTTTGCCATTTACTGAGATGAAGCAGACTCAGTTTGGGATTTGGAGGAATATTTTGGACTTTGGAATTGGTCCTGTTTTAAGCTTAAGATGCTATACCAAGTAGAGATGTTCCACTGATTTATCTTTTCTCTTTGGGGACCTATAGTTTTGATAAATATTTTTTTATAACGCATTTTAAATCTTGTGAGAGAGTCCTTATTTTTTTCCCATTATTCTCTAAGGTTCATATCAATTACTCAGCTACTATAAGTATTTTATAAGGCCTTTAACTACTATTGAATTAAATCTATTAACACTGTCACATTTACTAGATTTTGTTTGTTCATTAACGATCTGGTGTATCTCTCCATTTGTTCGCATCCTCCTTTTCTTTTCCTGTTATGGTTCAAGTATTTTCTTGGAATAAATCTGGTGGCTCGAAGAAAATCCTCAAATTCATTTTTGGTTTGTGGTTATAAATGGAATCTTTCTCCCTTTTCTATTTTATGTTTTAATTAATATGCAGCTGTATTTCACTGACAGATGGAAATGCCAATTGTTCTATGTGGGTTTCTTTTGGCCATATCTTTGCTGCATTCATTCATTATTTCTAGTAATTTAGGGTTTGCTTTTCTTGGAACTTTCAGGTATATAATCATGTCAAATATAAAAAGCAGTATTTTTTTATCCCTAAATTTTTATATCCTTCTCAAATAGCTATTATCAGCATTTCCAATACCGCGTTGAAAAGAATGGCACTGGGTGAACCTTCTGTTCCTGCTTTCAAGGAGAGGAACTCTTATATCTCCAGTTAAGTGTGACACTGGCTTTTCAAATTAAGTACATGATTTTTCTTATCAAAGAATAAAAATCTGGGCTTCCCTGGTGGCACAGTGGTTGAGAGTCCGCCTGCCAATGCAGGGGACATGGGTTAGATCCCTGGTCCAGGAAGATCCCACATGCCGTGGAGCAACTAAGCCCATGCTCCAAAACTACTGAAGCCTGTGCGCCCTAGGGCCTGCGAGCTGCAACCACTGAGCCCACGTGCTGCAACTACTGAAGCCTGCACACCTAGAGCTTGTGCTCCGCAACAAGAGAAGCCACCGCAATGAGAAGCCCGTGCACCGCAACGAAGAGCAGCCCCCACTCACCGCAACTAGAGAAAGCCCATGCACAGCAACAAAAACCTAACGCAGCCAAAATTAAAAATATATAAAGTATTTTGGCTTTAATTATTTTTCTTATAAGTAATGAATAGTTATATTTATTTTATAACCCAGTCTTCAAACTTATTTTCTCCTCATAGGGAAGTCTATCTCATTGACATGTAATATAAATGATATACTTGTATTATCTTTTATTGTCACTTATATTTATTTTTATTGGGCCATTTTTTACTTGCCTGTTTTCTTTTTTTATATAAATTTATTTATTTATTTATTTATTTATTTATGGGCTGCGTTGGGTCTTCGTTGCTGCGGGCAAACTTTCTCCAGTTGCAGCAAGCAGGGGCTACTCTTTGTTGTGATGCACGGGCTTCTCATTGTGGTGTCTTCTCTTGCTGCGGAGCACGGGCTCTAGATACGTGAGCTTCAATAGTTGTGGCACACGGGCTCAGTAGTTGTGTCTCGTGGGCTTAAGTAGTTGTGGGTCGCGGGCTCTAGAGCACAGGCTCAGTAGTTGTGGTGCACGGGCTTAGTTGCTCCACGGCATGTGGGCTCTTCCCGGACCAGGGATCAAACCAGTGTCCCCTGCATTGGCAGGCGGATTCTTAACAACTGTGCCACCAGGGAAGTCCCTTTCCTGTTTTCTTTAACTTGTCTCTGTGGAGAAACAGAAGCACCAACCTCCGTGGTAATATTTTGACAGTCTTGAATCCTTTTTGAAATTCTAGCTTTTTAGGTAGGACTTGGCAGATGTTTGAATGTGGGCATTTTTTTTGTTTTGTTTTGGCCGACAGTGTCTCACTGACATGTGGTAACAAATCTGGGAAGTAGATATTATCCTCATTTTGCAGGCTTTGAGGCTCAGGGAGGTTAAGTGACAATGTTTTACATCTAGAAGTTGTAGAACCATAATTTAAATTGTATTAAATATTATATTACCAGTTGGTTTTACTTTGATTCATTAGCCTTGCCTTTCAGCAATGTCCTAGTGGATTACTTTGTCCTAAGAGTTTTTCTGCTTTGTAGAATTTTTTGTCCCTGGCTGTGGTCTTTGCCTCTGTGGGGCTCTGCTGTTATGTATCCAGACTCTCCTTTGGTCTTCAAGAAGAGAAGTTGGAATCAATCAGTCTCACTTGCTTATTGGCAAAGGGGAGGCTCAGATCCAAGTGTGTCCCTCTCCAAAGTCATAAAGTAACCTCCATGACAGTGTTTCTGTAGATATGGCCTGGGGACCCTGCCTTAGACACATCTGAAAAATTAACTGCCAACCAGCCAAACAAATTCCTAGGCCCCATCCCAGCCTTACTGAGTCAGAAACTCTGAGGATGGGTCCCAGGAATCCTAACTTAATCTCGATAGCCACCCCCGCTGGTGATTCTTGTGCACACGCAAATCTGAGAGCTGTGCCAAGTTTGGCACAGTATGTTTCCTGTGATGAACACATGTACCATGTCCCCCAGTGACTCATGTCCTTGTATAACCTTCTCCCTTAAGTACAGGCGGAGTACGTGACCTGCACCTAACCAATAGAAAACGGCATAGGTGATGGGATAGATACTCCTGGGATTCTATTACGTTATATAAAACTATCTCAGAGGGAACAGATTCTCCTACTTGAAGAGGTAAGCTGCCATGCTGAGAGAGGAAATGTGGGTGACCTCTAGATGCTAAAGAACGGGCCTCAGATGACAGCCGGCAAGAAAACAGGGACCTCAGTGCTACAATCACAGGAGCTGAATTCTGCCAACAGCTATGTGAGCTGAAAGAGAACTCCAAGCTCCACCAAAGAAGGAAGCCTGGGCTCAAACCTTGATTGCAGCCGTGTGAGACCCTGAGCAAAAGACCCAACAAAGCCACACCCAGACTCCTGACCCACAGAAACTACGAGATAATAAATAAAGATTGTTTTAAGCTGCTAAATTTGTGGTGTTTTGCTGCACAGGAATAGAAAACGAACACCCCTCCCTTCTAAAAATTTCAACAACTAACTTTCTTATTATCATATTATTTACAGACTTGGGGGGGAAGTGCTATAAGTAAATACCAACTTATTTATTTTTACTCTTAAGTGTATCTTTTAAATTAAGTAATACACCATTATATACTCATTATAAAATTTAAAAGACCAACACCAAGTATTAGCAGGATGTAGAGCAACTGGAATTCTCACACACTGCTGGTGGGAGTGGAAAATGGTCCAATCATTTTGCAAAACTGGCATTTCTTCAGAAATTAACATACATATACCATACAATCCAGGCTTTCCACTTCTAGGTATTTACTCAAAAGAAATGAAAACATAGTTCCATTCAAAGACTTGTACACAAAGGTTCACAGCAGCATTATTCACATAGCCCAAATCTGTAAACAGCCCAAATGTTCACCAACAGTTGGCTGGATAAACAAAATGTGGTATAACCATATGATAGAATACTATTCAGTAATGAGCTATCGATACACATAACAATATCAATGAATCTTGAAATCATTATGCAGTGTGCAAAAGCCAGATACAAGAGTGCATACTATTCGATTCCATTTATATGGAATGCAAACTAACTTCTAATGACAGAGGGCAGTTCAGTGGTTGTGAGGGGCCAGGGAAGAGAGAGAGATGAACAACAAAGGGGCATGGGGAGTCTTTGGGGATGATATAAATGTTCTGTATCTTTTTTTTTTTTTTTTTTTTTTTTTTTTCTTGCGTTATGCGGGCCTCTCACTGTTGTGGCCTCTCCCATTTGCGGAGCACAGGCTCCGGACGCGCAGGCTCAGCGGCCATGGCTTACGGGCCCAGCCGCTCCGCGGCATGTGGGATCCTCCCGAAACGGGGCACGAACCCGCGTCTCCTGCATCGGCAGGCGGACTCTCAAGCACTGCGCCACCAGGGAAGCCCAAATGTTCTGTATCTTGATGATGGTGGTGGTTTCACAAGTGTATACAATTTTCAAAACTCATTGCATTGTGCTTTTTAAATGGATATAGTTTAACTGTACATAAATTATTCCTCAATAAACCTGATAAGGAAAAAATAGATACATGTGGCACAAAATTCAGAAGGTACAAAAGGTGCAAAGTAAGACTGCCCACCCCAGAGGCACTGTTACCAGTTTCCTGTGTATCTTTCTAGAGATACTTTTACTTAGTATAAACTGAAGATCTTTACATATCAGTACATTTTTTTTAAAAACCTCTTTTTTTTAAATAGCTGCATAGTTGTCCCTTTACGGTTGTACCATAATTTACTGAACCAGTTTCTAATTATTTCCAATCTTTTTACAAAGAAAACAACAACGAGCTTAAATTGCTGGGCTAAAGAGGATGCAAATTTTTTATTTTAAAGATATTGCTAAATTATCCTCCTTAGAGGTTATATAGATATATACTTCCACCAGCAGTGAGAGTGCCTATTTTCCCTATACCTTGCTCACACAGTATGTTATCAGACTGCTCAATTTGACAGCTGAAAAATACATATCATTATAACTTTACTTTGTCTTTCTCTTATAAGTGAGATTAATCATCTTTTCATATTTTTAAAGTTATTTATAGTTGCTTTTAGAGTAACTTTTTTGTGAACTATTTTTTCATATCTGCCTACTTTTCTGCAGGGCTGTTGGTCTTTATCATACTGTCTTCTAGCAGGTCTTTATACATGGTCTTGACTCAGATTCCCTAGGAAACAGGCTGAGAGGAAGTTCACATGCTCATGCTTTACTGGGGGAGTGCAATCCCAGGATAGCAAGAGTGAAGGAGGAAATGGAAGTGAGGCCAAAAAGGAGGGGCAGCAAATACAAGGTGGTACAGTATGGAGCTGGCCACAGCTTCATGAGGAAACATAATTGCTCAGTTACATGAATGTCGAGGTGGAGGATGGTGGAAATGGGGAGGAGAATTTTATCGTCAGTTCCCCACCCCCCCCCCATCTGTAGTCTCTCATAGGTCAACATTTGCCCCACAGGGCATCAACTGCCCTGCACTTCTGGGTTACATCACCCGGCGCAACTGGTGGGGAAGCCAGGTCCCATGTCCCATGGCATGATGTTTAATCTGAGTTCAAAAGACGGGAGAATTATATCTTCCAGATCTGGGCATCAATGCAACTGTGGTTCTAGCCCAGGCTTCATCCTGGTGGAGGACAAGCTAGGCAGTGTGTTGGGGACAAGGCAACAAGGGCAGTAGCCAAACACTTCACTGAGCAAACAACTGAGGTCCTGGAGGGGCAGGTAGATCTGAACAATTCTGGAGGGAACTTGAGGGAAAAAAAAAAAAAAAAAAAAAAATAAAAATATAAAAAAAAAAAAAAAAAAAAAAGCCACTAAAGGAAAAACAAAAAGTAAAAGGAACAAAGAAGAAAAAAAAATATATATATATATATATATATATATATATATGTATAATAATTTTGTATATATATATAATTCCCTCCAGAATTGCTTAGATCTATCTGCAGTATCCAAAAATAATAATTTTTATATAATCATACCTGCATTATATATTAATAACATAATTATATATTACTATATTAAAAGGATATTATATATTGTCCTTTTTTGCAGTTATTAAGTTTCAGATATTCCCCCCCCACACTCTGTTATTTTACTTTGACTATTTATGGTGATTTTTTTCTTTTTTTTGCCATGCAGAAATGTTTGGTTTTCATGTGACTGAATTTATCAACACTTTCTATTATAGATTTAGCCCTTTCGTACTCAAGGATTATGAAAAGGAAAACAAAAACTCACTCATGTTTTCTTCTGGTGCTTCTAAAATTTCATTTTTCAAAGATTAAATATCTTTGATTCATCTTGATTTTATTTTGGTGTAAAGGCATAGAGTATGGAAAAATTAGAGTATGTCAAATTAAATTTTCCCAAATGGCCAGCAGTTGTCCTTGATACAAAGGACACCTTTATCATATATTAAATTTCCTTGTTTTTGAATACTTATTATTAAATCTTTTACCTATAGGGTCTGAGGTTCAGTAGGTCTAAAAAATGGTTCATGAAAGGAGAATCATGCAATTGGACAGCTAGACTTTGTCCTGCACTGTAATGCACTCTAGAAATGACAACAGTAGACAAATAACAGGCAGTTAAAACATAATTAAAGCTGCATTTTGTAATACAGTGGTCAAAGTTTCATCTCCTTTATTTTACCAAGATGTTGCTGGTTATGGAGACATTGTCCCATCTTGACATACTGTGGTTTGA
>NW_006774564.1:1851421-1862696 GCF_000442215.2 Lipotes vexillifer | reverse complement strand
TTTCCCTAGAGAGTATCACAGAATATAAATGTAGTTTGGGATGGCTATTTTTACTTGGCATAGTCTGTGGAATATCCTCAAAGGTGTTTAAAGTGCCAGAAGACTGGGATGAATAGGAAAGAGAAAAAAACACGTTAAAAAGAAACTGGACCTCTGAAACAACCCTTGGCCTACGGCATCAACCATTCCTTGTGCACCCCAACACAATTTTAATGATGTTGAGTTATTTACAATCCATCCTTCCTGGCTAGACTGTAAGTTTCTTTGGGGCATATACTGGATGGAGGCTGCCTGTGTTTAATCCCAGGGCTTAGCCTAAAGCCTGAAACACAGTAGTTGCTTAAAATATGTTTCGGGAATGAATGAAATAAAGAGCAGGATAATGAATCAACTCAAATCACCTCCATTGAAAGCTTTATCTGACACCATCCCTGCTCCCTTCAACCTTACCTGGATCCTGGGATCCCACTGTGCCCTTTTATTTAATCATTGATTTCCCATCCGTTTGTCTGTCTTCTCCATGAGAGGGTGAAGTCTTTATTTTTTTTTAATTGAAGTATAGTTGATTTATTTACAATATTGTGTCAGTTTCAGGTGTACAGAAAAGTGATTCCGTTATCTGTGTGTGTGTGTGTATATATATATATATATATACTTCTTTAGATTCAGCTATAGGTTATTACAAGGTGTTGAATATAGTTCCCTGTGCTATACAGTCAGTCCTTGTCATTTATCTAGTTTATATATAGTAGTGTGTATCTGTTAAACCCAAACTCCGAGTTTATCCCTCCTCCCTCTTCCCCTTTGGTAACCGTGTGTTTTCTGTCTTGAGTCTGTTTCTGTTTTGTAAGTAAGTTCATTAGTATCATTTTTTTAGATTCCACATATAAGTGATATCGTATAATATTTGTCTTCGTCTGACTTACTTAACTTAGTATGATAATCTCTAGGTCCATCCATGTTTCTGGAGAGTGTGAACTCTTTAAAGACATGGACTGTCTTATTCAATTTTATATCCCTAGCACCTAGTGAACACTCCCTAAACATTTGTGAAATGAATGAATGAATGAACTCCAGTTACAGAGGCAAATTATTAGAAAAGATCTGAAAGTTATTAAGGCGTAGCTAGTGTCTCTGATCCTCATGTCCAGAAAAGGGATGTCGTCCCAGTAGAGAAAATATGGTTGATTAGAAAGAGCATATGCTTCAGAGAAAGAAGACTTGAGTTCTGATTCCAACTCTGCCACTTTGGACAAGGCACTTCTTTGCCCTGAGCTTCAGTTTCCTGCACTGTAAATTGGAAATAATTAGGATTGGAGATAAAATTTAGAAAGTCCCACCACAGGGCATGGCACGCAGTAGGCCCACTATTATAGCTGGGCTGTTGCTATTGTTATTAATATCTACTATTATTGTTACTATGAGGTGTAAAGGAAATACAGAGGAAGCTGTTAAATTTAGAGTTTAGGTAGCTTTGGAGGAGAGAGTTTGGGCATAGAATGGAGTATGGTAGAGGGGCCTCCAGTAACCATCAAAGATTGAGCACCTACTCTTTCAGGCACTCCACACATGTCATTCCGTTAAATCCTTACAACAAACCTTAACATCAGTGGTATCATCCCAATGGGCAAAATGAGGAAACTGAATCATAGAGCATTTCTCTGAGTTCCAAAGTCACAGAGCTAGTAAGTGATTGAACTTAACTCTTATCCTATTCTGAATAATCCAGGAGCTGAGAATGTTCCGGGAATAAAACCTAGATTAGAGACCTCGAGAACCTAGATATTGAGTTAAGCTGGGCTAAGGTCTTGGGTAAAATTACAAGGCTACACATGCTCATTTTTTCCTTAACCTGAAGCTTATCACTCCTAGTGTGATTAAAGATACCTTAGCATTTTAAATAACTGAGCTTGTGCTGAACCAAATGGACTGCATTTGGTGTGGGAAGCTGGTCCTCGAAAAAAATCTCCACCTGTGTCCATGCCTTTAGCAGCAGAAAGTTACCAGTGGTTTTAGGAAAGCTGCCTTTTAAGGAACTGCCCTGAGCCTGGCTTATCACGTGAAGAGAGAAGTTCATTGGTTTGCATTTCCCCAGCACACTTCAGATGTTTGCTTTAGCATACCATACATTCTCAAAGCATGCAGGATGTGGAAACTCACCCCAGGCATGGCTGTCGCAAAGCATCATCTAGCTGCAGCCTCTTTGACCCCTTCTCTAGTGTAAAGGCTCATCCTGGTCAGATACTTCTCTTCGGCATCACAGAATTTAGATCCTGATTCTCAACTCCCATGCACTGTCTGCCATTGTTGCATAGGCCTTCTCTCCACCAACCAGATGGTCTTAAATGTGCTCTGACCCCCACAGTTCCCAATATGTTGCAGAGCACTTGGTAGGTATTCCAAAAATATGCTCTGAACTGAGAGGTTCACTGAACAAGAGGACATGAGCAATATCTCCTCTTGGCATCAGTTTTATGTGGCATTAATATTCAGGAGGGGTGGAGAGGGCTGTGGAGCAGGGGTGACTTCTTTACAACCTCTCTATTTGTATATATGTCTCCCCTACAGCGAGGCCTGCTGAAAATAAACATAAGCTCCCTTGTGTGTCTCCAGCACAGGAGGGTCATAAGGCATGGATAAGAACTGGCTTCTCGGGAGGAGCTTTTCCAAAGGATAGCATCTATTTACTCAGCAAATATTTGCTGAGCAAAATGGGAGGAGGAAGGGCATTCCAGGGAGAGGGAACAGTTTGAACAAAACTAAAGAGGAGGGAAAACCAGGAGTATGTATGGGGTCCAGTGAGTAGAGAAATTCAGACCATAAAATCTGAAAGGCAAGAGGGAACCAATCAAGGAGGGCTTTGAAGGCTTGGCAAAGGAGTTTGGGCTTATTTTAACAGGGAAGAAGGAGTCAAAGAAAGATTCTGAGCAAGAGATGGGCAGAATCAAAGCTGCTCATTAGGAAAATCAATTTGACAGTAGTGGCTAAGATGGCTATATAAAGCAGGCAGCAACGATAGAGTACTTACTATACACCCAGTACCACGCCAAGCCCTTTGTAAACATTGTCTCATTCGATAAATGTAATAGACAGTGCATTTAAGATTCAGTGCCTGGCACATGGTGTTTTCCAATCCTCATAATCACCCTGGGAGTTGAATATTACTACCTCAATTTTACAGATGATGCTTGACCTCAAAGCAAGGATGTTAAGAATATTACATTCAAGATCAAAAACAGAGATAGTGGCAAAGCTAGCATTTAAACTCAGGTCAGTCTGAATTCAAAGCTGACTCTTTTTTGTTTTTGACCGAGCTGCACGGCATGAGGGGATCTTAGTTTCCTGACCGGGGATCAAACCTGCGCCCCCTGCAGTGGAAGCGTGGAGTCTTAACCACTGGACCGCCAGGGAAGTCCCCCAAAGCTGATTCTTAAGGGAGGGAGATGTTAGGAAACAATTCCAAAAGTCCTAACAAGTGGTGATGAACTGGAGGAGGGGCAGGAGGTAAGGAAAAGAGAAAATGGATGTACAACTGAATTCTGAATACATAATAGACATGACATGGCAACTGATAGACTATTGGAGAGAAGGAGTGGTCAAAGATGGCCCAAGGTTTGGAGCGTGGGTAACCAACAGAAAGGTGGCACTATAATGAAAATCAAAAACATAGGAGGCAAAGTAAGTTACAAGGATTTAAAATATGTTGAATTGATATATTGACGGCATTATCAGGTGCAGATATCCTTCAAGGATTTGGAAAAATCACCTTATTCCTTACACTGTTCCTCATTTATAATTTCTTATTCTTTTCTTTTAAAAAAATTTTATCATTTAAAATATCCATAACATAAAAGTTACATTTTAACCATTTTAAGAGTCCTTTCTTTTTAAAATTAACAAAGTTGACTTATGGTTTCTGGTCCAGTGCGTAAGGAGCTTGGAAGTCATCACTCCATCCTGACACCAAGTAAAAAGATGGACAAACTGGAAAATCAACAACTCTTCTTAGATCCTTCAGAGAAGCAAGGTCACAGGGCAAATTGCTGCTTCCCAAATGGGAGAGACAGACAGGTAGATACAGAGCATCACTACCTACCAGAGCAGGAACTTCCGTGAAAACCAGTATTGGGGTAGGACAACCTACACTATAACTAACGAATTGCTAGAGGCTCAGTATAGACAAGGCTGAGAGTTTAAGACTCCAGGGGGACCAATCAGGGGTGATCCCCACCCTTTTGTGAGTTTTAGCTATAGAAGCTCTACCAGGTTCTCATAGAGAATGTCAGAGAAAAATCCCCTCATGATTCCATCATGGGAAAAGGAAAAGTGACCATTTTGAAATATGCCAGCAAATTCTTTCTGTTCTTCTTAACAAGGCCTGATCTCAAGAGAAACTATTTTACCAGAGCCTAACTTATTGGGGTTTTATCAGAGCTTAATCAACCTGGGGGAAGGGAAATACCCAACTCCAGCCCACTCTAGACATTCTATTCTACCTAAAGGGAGAGAAAACTGAGACTCACATATGAAATTCATAGCCCAGGGGCACAGACTCACGAAAAGACCAAAACCTAATCATAGGACTACAGAATGCTTACCCTCCCCCTGCACCTTACACCACAATACTAAAAGCCTATTTACCGGTTTCTTTTATCCAGTACATCATGTCAGGCTTTCAACCAAAATTTTTAAAAGTTGCAAGGCATACTGAAAGGCAAAAAACACACAGTATGAAGAGACAGAGCAAGCATCAAAACCAGATTCAGATATGGCAGGAAAGCTGGAATTATCAGACTGGAAATTTAAAACAACTATGATTGATATGCTCAATGGGAAAAGTGCTCTAATGGGAAAAGTAGACAGCATGCCATAACAGATGGATAATGCAAGCAGAGAGATGGAAAGTCTAAGAAAGAATCAAAAAGAAATGTTAGAGATAAAAAATACAGTAACAAATAAAGAATTGGCTTTGATGGATTTGTTAGTAGACTGGATATGGCTGAGGAAAACAATCTCCAAGTCTGAGGATATGCCAATAGCAACTCCCAAACTGAAAAACAAAGAGAAAAAATACTGAAAAAAAAAATGGAACAGAATATCTAAAAACTGTGAGACAAGTACAAAAGGAGTAACATTTGTACAATGGGAATACTAGAAGAAGAAAAAGAGAAAAGAACAGATGAAATATTTGAAGCAATCATGGCTGAGAACTTCCCCCAAATTAATGACAGACACCAAACCACAGATCCAGGATGCTCAAAGAACACAGAACAGGATAAATACCAATAAAAACTACATCTAAATATATTCAAACTGCATAAAATCAAAAATTAAGGAAAAAATCTTGAAAGAAGCCAGAGGAAAAAACCACCGTACCTATAGGGGAACAAAGATAAAAATTAATTTGACTTTTCAGAAACCATGCAAGCAAGAAGACAGCAGAGTGAAATATTTAAAGTGTTGAGTGGAAAAAACCATCAACCTAGAATTCTGTACCTTGTGAAATTATCCTTCAAAATTGAAGAAAAAATAAAGGCTTTCTCAGACAAACAAAAATTGAGGAAATTTGCTGCTGGTAGGTCTGACTTGCAAGAAATGTAAAGTTCTTCAGAGAGAAGTGAAATTACATAGGTCAGAAACTCAGATATACATAAAGAAAGAAGAAATAAATGGAGGTAAAATTAAAACTTTTATTTTTACTATTCTTAATTGATCTAATAGATAACAGTGTTCAGAGGGAGAAATTAGGAATACTTTGTTATTAGAAGATACAGCACTATTCCTGTAGTGGTATAGTGTTATTTGAAAATGGACTTTGATTAGCTGTAAATGTATATTGCAAACCCTAGGGCACACTAAAAAAAAAAGCTTAATACGAAGTATAATTGGTATGCTAAGAGAGAAAAATGGAATTATAAAAAATACTCAAAACTATGAAAGCCAGAAAAAGAGTAAAAGACAAAAATAGGAACAAAAATCAAAGATAATGAATAGAAAATAGTAACAAATATGGTAGATATTAGTCCAACTATATCAATAATCACTTTAAATGTCGATGATCTACATGTTACATGTTGTCTACAAGAAACCCACTTTAAACATAATATAGATTCTACATAAATATGATTAAAACTAAAGGGATGGGGAAAGATATATCATGCTAACAATAATCAAAAGAGAGCAGGAGGGACTTCCTTCACTCAGCATAATGCCTCAGAGATTCATCAAGATTGTTTCATATATCAATAGTTTCTTCCTTTTTAGTCCATTGTATGGACGAACCACAGTTTTTAAAATCCATTTACTTATTGAAAGACATTTGGATTGCTTCAATTTTTGGCAATTATGAATAGAGATGCTATAAATATTCCTGTACAGGTTTTCATAGGAAAATAAGTTTTCAGTTCTCTAGGGTAACAACATATTAGTGCAATTGCTGGGTCATATGGTCATTTGCCTTTCATTTTATAAGAATTTGTCCAACTGTCTTCCAGTATGGCTACACCATTTTGCATTCCTACCAACAATGTATTGGAACAATGTTCCATTATATGAGAGCACCCTCATCAGCGCTTGGTATTGTCGGTATATTTATTTTAGCCATTCTAACATGTGACGTGTTAACTCACTGAGGTTTTAATATGTACTTTCCCAATGATTAACGATGCTGAACATCATCTCATGTGCTTATTTGCTTTGCTCATCTTCTTTAATAAAATGTTTAAGTCTTTTACTCATTTTTATTGGATTATTTGCCTTCTTACTGTCAAGTAAGAAACTTTTGAGAGTTCTTTAGATATTCTATACATCTTTTGTTGGACATATGATTTGCAAATATTTTCTGCCAGTCTGTAACATGTCTCTTCATTTTTCTTAATTGTTTCTTTTACAGCAGAAGTTTTTAACTTTGATGAAGTCCAGTGTATCCATATTTTTCTTTTTGGATCATGCTTTTCTTGTTAAGTCTTAGAGCTCTTTGCCTAACCTCAGGTCATGAAGATTTTCTCCTATTTTTTTTTTCTAAAAGTTTTGTCGTTTTATGTGTACATTTAAATTCATCATCCATTCTGAGCTAATTTTTATATAAGGTATGAGGTTTGCTTTTCCTCATATGGATGTCCAACTGCTACAACACAATTTGTTGAAAAACAACTATCCTTTCTGCAATGAATTGCCTCCGCACCTTTGTAAAATATCAATTGATCATATTTGTGTGTTTACTTCCTAGAGTCTCTATGCTGTTTCATTGATCTATGTGTCTCTCCTGTTGCCAATACCGCACTCTTCTGATTACTGTAGCTGTGAAGTAAGTCTTAAAATCAGGCAGTGTGATTCCTCCAAATTTGTTGTTCTTTCAAAATTGTTTTAGCTATTCTGGTTCCTTTATCTTTCTGTATAAATTGTAGAATCAGCTTGTGTGTCTATCTACCAAAAACCCACTGAAGTTTTGATTAGAATTGAGTTAAATCTACTTATCAGTTTGGAGAGAATTAAATCTATACTTTATATTGAGTCTTCTAATCCATGAATATGGTATGTCTCTCCACTATTTAGGTCTTCTTTGATTTCTTTCATCAGCGTTTTATTGTTTTCAGCACATAGATCCTGTATATGTTTTAGGAGATTTATATTTAAATATTTCATTTTTTAGCTATTGTAAATGGTGTTACTTTTAACATTTTTTATTTCCAATTTTTATTGCTAGTGTATAGAAATATGACTGATTTTTATGTATCAATCTTACATTCTACAATCTTGCTAAACTCACTTATTAGTTCTAGGTGATTTTTTTGTATGTGTATGAGAATTCTTTGGTCTTCTCTGTGAATAGGGACAGTGATATTTCTTCCTTTGTAATCCACATTCCTTTTATATCTTTTCTAAAATCATAAATGGATGTTGAATTCTGTCAAATGCTTTGTATGCATCAATTGCTATAATCATATTGTTTTTTTCTTTAAATGGTAAATATGGAAATTACACTGATTGATTTTCAGCTATTAAACAAGCCCTTCATTCTCTGGATAAACCTCACATGGGCTGGTATATTATTCGTTTTTATTATATTGTTGGATTTTAGTTTCTAATATTCTGTGCAGGATTTTTGTGTCTATGTTCATGAGAGATATTTGTAATATTTTTCCTTGTGATGTCCTTTTCTGGCTTGAGTATAATGACATCCTATTAATGAGCCATTTCTTTATTTTAAAAAGGATAGAACCTAAGAAATGACAAAGATTTGGTAAACATCCCATAAAAGATACTTCCTGGGTTCTGAGACAGTCGTATTTGATGGCCTGTGAATTGGATATAATTTCTCCTATGTTTTGCTCCTGAATCCAAAATACAGATGGTAGTCATGCTGGCTGCAGTGATAACTGACTTTTATAATCTCACTATCTTATTGCCAATTATTAAAACTGGTCTTCCCTGCTGACGTGTTTTCAGTGATTGATGAAAACAAATGTTTACAAATGTTTAATGTGCAACAAATGTTTACATTTTCCTACAGCTGCACTGTCAACCTGATCTCTATTTTTCTTCCTCTGTTTTGCAGCCACACCTGGACAAAATCTACAACCAGGTGAGCCAAGGTCGCTGTGCAGTTCACAACTATGTAGATTTCCAGGGGGCTTAGGGAATTTCGGCTTCCTTCTCCTCCAGAAGGGTGTAAATAGTTCAGATAAGCCTAGGCCTCTAGGTAAACATGGCATCTGGCTGAATAGATTGCCCATCTGAGGCCCATGGTCATTCAGGTAAATGCCAGCCCAGGTCATCAATGTGAAAGCAACAAAGGGGAAACTTTCCACCAGGCAGACCATCTCCAAGTGATGGGAGGAACAGATGAGAAGTCAGCTATTTATATTTTTCAATTTTCAAAAAAATAATTTTTAATTTTTCCTAAGTATTAAATTGATATAGTCCTAATATAAAGTGACGTCTATGAAGTAGAATGGGAAATTAAATAATAAATACACTAAAATTCTTAAAATTCATGTAGTGCTTTTTATATGCCAGGTTCTGCTCTAAGCGCTTTACATATATTAACTCAATTGCGATAAAACCCCCAGTAAGATAGGTAACATTGTTAACTCAGTTTTACTAGGAAACTATATGGATAGTCCTATTTGTGCAATTTTCTTAATGCATGTATGAAAATACAAAAAATAGCACATGGAGTGAGGTTCCTCACTCTAAGCCTGGAGTGTGGAAGTGAACAGGGAAGAGGACTTGCACTTGTGTCGCACATACATCTGTTTCTTTAGATTTTTGTATGAGTATGCATTACTTTCATCATTTAAAATTAATGTTTTCTTCAAATTACTCACCCAAAAAAGGCAATACACACTCATCGTAGAATTTTTAGAAAATAAAAACAAGCTAAAATGAGAAAATAAAAATGACCTGTAATCTCACAACACAGAGGAAATAAGCATTTTGGTGTTTACCTTTTCGGTTCTTTTTCCTTTGTATAAACACATAAATTTATGTTTACCAAAAAATTAGTTCAAACTGTAATGCTATTTTAAAAGCTGCTTTTTTCAGCTGTCAATTCTATTGTGAATACCTTTCCATGTTATTAAACAGTCCCCATGTTGTACAGTATGACCTTTACCATATTTTTGGTCACCTACTGCTGAACTCTTCTTTGCTACTAGTGGTGGGACAGGGTGATTAATTGAACATTTAATGTGGCAGCGTAACCTGATTGAGAAATCAGTCGTATCTGATTTTCTTGGCTGCGGACTCTTCCAAAAAGAATGTGAAGTATTTTCCCCACATCCTCCGAGGAGGGCAGCTGGGACTTCCAGTCCTGGAGGTCACAGAGGATTGGGGCTGGTTTTCCAACTGAGGAATGGGAGTAGGCTTACCTGTGGGGCAGTGATTTCCAGTACCTGAGCAGAGGGTGGGGGATCATGAACGTCCACAAGTGGGAGAAGTTGAGAGCCACCTGGAACACACACAATCTCCCACCTCTCAGGATGGCAAAAACTGGTATGAAGATGGCCGTAAAGAGGAGGCAGGAAGAAAGACCACTAAGTGGCCAGCTGTTGGGAGAGGCTGCTGTGAGTGGGTGGCTTAGCAGCCTTCCTGGAGAAGCAGTGCCCACAGACAGAAAGGACCGGCATTCAACAAAGGGCACAAGGAGCAACGACACTGTGGCCATCTCCACTGAACAAGGACCAGCTGCCCCAACTCTACAAGACCAGGCTCTTTGTTTGCTTGTCTGGGGAATTTTGTTTTTTGTAAAATCCGATGAGCCGAGGGATGAAGCCCTAATAGTGATCCTAAAATTCTCACCAACTGTGAAGGGGCTTGGGACCAGATTAAATAAACCAGGAAAAATAAAGAATATTGGCCTTTCTTTCCCATCAAGTGTCGTGGGGCTATTCATTCCATGCTTATATGCAACACCATGAGGAACACACATGTGGCTAAATCTTTGTGTTCATCGTTGATGCGTGGCTGTTCATTTCAAATGTCTTCTTGACCTCCTAAGCGGTCAGTCAGCTCATGGATTAAGCTCCTCGGACTAAGGGACGCTGAACGGAGCCAAGACAGAGAAGGGTGGGGGAACCTGGTCCTCGCTCTATCACTAATGTGCTGTATAGCTGCAAGCAAATTTCATCAACCTCTCTGTGCCTCCATTTTCTGGCCTGCACAGTTCTAGGAACCAATAGGTCTTTGCCCCTTGGGAGCCTTCGGCCTGCAAGAAGGCTAGACAAACTCACTGGTAAATTAAATGACACATGCATGGAAACTGTAAACCGCTCAATATTTCCCCTTGCGTTCCAGTCAAACCAGACTTCGGGCCATGTTCCAGAACATACTGTATGTTTCACACCTCCATAGGTTTGCTCTTGCTGTTCCTTCCATACAGAATCAGTGCCCCTCATTTCTGCCTGTTGAAATCCTACTCAGTCTTTGAGATTCCACGAAAACAACTCTCCCCCGCAAGTCTGCTCCCATTCCTTCCACAGAAAGCCATCTTTCTTTCTTCTCCCACAGACGTCTTATGCTTTGACTACAGTCACAGGGTATGTTTCACAAGCTCCCTGAAGGCAGAGGCTGGGCCTCATTCATCTCTACATCCCCTACAGGACCCAGCCCAGGATTCTGCAAGTTATGGTGCAGCCAAATGTTTGTGGAACTAAAATTGGGACCTAGGCCTAGGCTTGGATGAAGTTTCAGGCTATTTCAGGCCCTGGAACGGGTGGGGTAGTGAGGGGAGTGCTGGGGCTGGGAGATGAAAGTCCTGAGCAGGAATGCAGGC
>NW_006774564.1:1846833-1851288 GCF_000442215.2 Lipotes vexillifer | reverse complement strand
AATGCAGCCTGGGCCTTACTGACTGGAAGGGCCTCTCTGCACTCCTCCTGTCCCCACTCCACCCCCCATGCCTCCTCTCCCAGCCCCTACAGGAGCAGGGGAAACACTGTGTACTTGGGACTCTTCCCCATCAGACCCTTGTGCCCCTTAGGACCGTCGCTCCACCCACACATTCCCTGGTCCCCGTAAAGCGGGCAAAGGCCCGAGCAGGTCTCTAGGAAATGGCTAGAGGTGCTGTGGAGCAAGGCCAATGTCCAAGCTCCTAGATGCTGTCTTGGGCGCCACTCTTGCTCTTGGTCTAAAACATTGTGTTGACCCTTTGTCCGACGCTGTTTGGAGTGTGGAAGTGGCATGAGCTCATGACAGAGGCTGACGAATCATTCCTCACTGCTGCAGAATGGGACAAATGCTTAGGGTGGGGATGAGGGAGGTTAACTCCTTCCCTGGGGAAGAGGCCAGGCGTGCACTGGGTAAGGTGGAAACTTCAACCCTCAAAAGGCTGCCCAGGCAGAACACCTGTGCATCGTGAAGCAGAACAGGGGTTTTTAAGGCCTGGACAGACAGGCATGAAGGGCAGCCTGGGGAATCCAGATCTGCTATAGGGAGGCCTAGGAGGATGAAATGGTTAATGGTTTTTTGAAAAACAGGGAGAGTCCCTCCTCCAGGGGCCCAGCTGGCTGCAAAGCCGAAGCAGAGGCTCCAAGGGTGATGCAATAGGGCCCGCCCTGCACACCAGAAAGGGTGAGGAAGGCGGGTTCCCACCCAGCGGCAGGCCTCCCCACAGCCAACAGCTGACCACTCTCTCTCCTCCAGCTCCAACAAGCCAGCCACAGGGCAGGGCCTTTGGGGTGAAGGGGGCAAGACCCTGGCCACCTGAGATTTGGGAAGTTGCCGCTTCCGCCTGTCCCACTCCATCCAGTCCCAGTGCCTTTCCAATCAAGGCAAACGCCTCTACCAGCCCCCAACAGGGTATCTAATGGCCTGGCAAGGAGCAAGTGGCAGGCAGGGGGTGGAGAGGCGGTACCTGTGAGAGGCACAGATAGTCACTGCAGCGCCTGATCTCGGCAAACTGGCAGTTCCACCTTGCCAGCCCACTCTCCATTGTCTTGGGAAAGGATATCTGCCAGGGAGACAGTATTTCAGAAGCTTCTTAAAGACTCAGGGCAACTCCAAGGGTTGGTAAGTCTATCTGATCTCTGGGGATGGACTGCTGTCCTCCTCACCCTGGGGCCTGGCACCATCTCAGAGGCAGGGAGAGGATGACTTTTACTTCTAGGAAGGACTCTGCAGGGTAGGGCACATGGAGAGAGTAAGGAGGAGGGCTCCTCTCTGAGAAGGTATTGGGGGACCCAGATTTTGTGACAAAGGCCTGCTATTGACTCTAAGCCCAATGAGGACAGGAACTGTGCCCATCTTGTTGACTTTGGGCTCCCTGGCACCTAGCAGAGCCGGTGCTCAATAAATAACTGACTGGCAGAGACATGGGCAGAGGCTGAAAGCCAAGGCCAGTTTCACAATTTCTGGAGTCCTTTTTTGGTAAGCTCCTCACCACAAACACATACACATGCGCGCGCGCGCGCGCGCGCGCGCGCACACACACACACACACACACACACACACACACACACACACACACTGTCAAAAGTACACAAAGTAGCACAAAGAACCATCAGAACAGATTCCTTGAACATTGTTTACAATTACTGGATGCCTTCTCAGTCTTGACTTTTATGGGCTGCAGCTTTGGAAACTAAAGAAAGATACATCAGGCTCTCTGGTCAAACCCCCCAAAGAAAGCATCTGAGGCAGTTTTGAGGGGCTGCTAGACACACAGTAGCCACACCCCGGGGCCAGGTTGGGCCAGTGAAGTAACATCTGCTCATGGTTGGGGCAGGTCCAGCCTTCCTTTTCAAGGAAGTGCAATCCCAGTGTAAACAAGTACTCAGGACCAGCGATGACAATCCTTTTCTGCAGCAGTCAGGTTTCTGCTTATTCTTGTCATTCTGGGAAGCAAGGCACAGGAAGAGTTTCAAATTCTCGGCAATAACTCCGTTCCCCTCCAGATTTTTAGCTTGGATCCACATGTTAATAACTTACATTTGCACAATACTTGCAAGTTGTTCAAAGCTCTTTTATATTTATTATTTTGTTGGACTGGATCATCACAAGCCTCAGATGGAGAGCTATCACCCTGTTTTGCACGAGGAAACAGAGGCCCAGGAAAACTCAGGATTCCAGCAGCCAAGTTAGTAGTAGAGTCAAGACTTGAGGCCACACCTCCATCTGCCCAGCTTCCCTCCATACCATGCAGCCTCCCCATGAGTCAGCCATCGTGAGGTCCAGGCAATGGACCTCACATGGCCTTATGGCAAAAATGTGCCTTCCCCCAGGCCCTGTTTACAGCTAGGACAATTGACACCAGTGCTTAACACTTTTGCTCCTTCTCTCTGGAAGGATCTGTTGCTGCAACCCTAGCTTGTCCGTTTTGCTTGAAAGCCATTCCCACTCTGACTCCTACCCCGACGCACACTCTGTTTATATTTCACTGAGTTGGAAACGACTCACACAACAAGAGGAAAACAATTAGGCAAGCTCCTATGGCAATATGATGGCACCCTTGGGAAGCACTGACAATGATAAGTATGTAAACAATCTCTGTATGTGGTAACATGTTTTTGAAATACTGTAATTTGACCAAAGCAGAACGCAAAATGACACGTACCTACCGATCACAGGTACGCAAAAGTGAGCTTCTGCAAACTGAGAAGAACCAGAAGTGAACTTAAGGAGACCTAAAGAGATTTTTATCTTCACAGGCTTTTCTTTCCTCTAAAGATTATGTTCAAAGTAATAATAAATAGCAACATAAATAGTACATATGATCATAACAAGCAGAGGAGGAGATAGAGAAGGAGGAGTCTTTCTCAGCCCTTGGCCCTCAGGAGCCTCTTCCCAACAGGGCTGGGATTGCAGAGAGGGGAGGGAAGGAGGCTGGAAGTAGGGAACCAGGAGCTGTGGGAAGTAGGAGCCTGGCACGCCTGGGGAGCCAGCGCCCAGAGCCACAGAGGTGCAGCTGGGAATCTTGCCCCTGGGCATCCCCTCAGGGCCAGAAGGGCAGATTAGCAATCTGGAGTCACATTTCGGGGCACCCTTCACATCAATTACTGTGTCTACGGTGCTTCCCAGGGTTGTGCAACAAGGGGGCTCCCGGACCGGAAGACAATGACTAGAGTGGGGCTCAGACCCCCGGAGGTGAATGGGCTCTAGGGAGAGCACGGCCTTGCTCTAGAAGGGTGCCAGGCCAGCAGGGAGCAGCCACCATAGGCGCCCCTGGGCCTCTGGGACAGTGCACTCCACACACATATCAAACTCATCATGTCTCAAGCTCACTCCTGATCTTAGCAGCCCCTCCACCTGACCTGCTTCTCTTCCTCCTTGTGTTCACCAACCCTGGGGGACGTCACCACCAGCCACCCACAGCTCACCAGGCTCTGTCGGATCTGGCTCCGGCTGCAGCTCTCGCTCCACCCTGCTTTGCACCCTATGCCCCACCCACACTGAAATCTGTATAGTTCCTGTAATATGCCAGGCTGTGTCACTGCCCTGCCCTGCCTTTTCTCAGGCTATTCCCTCAGCCTGGAATCCCTTTCCTGCCTTGTCCAGCTGCTTATATGTCAAGAATCAGCTGGGGCAGCATCTTCTCTGCAAAGCCTTTCCTGCTCACCCTTCCATCCCCCACCCCACCAGCATTCCCAGGTAGGGCTCGGCACTTCACTTGTCTCTGTCGTCCCAACATTTAGCGCTGCTCGCAGCACATCTTCAGCATTCAGGGTATATCTTATGAATTAAATAGAAATTATTGCACGTGGAGGGTAATTTTGGGGGTAGACAGAAGAGTGAATCTGATTAACAAGCCCCAGCCCACATACTGTACCTCCTGCTACCATATTTCTGGTAACAGCATCTCCCAGTTCACCTCTCTCCTTTCTAGAGCAGGGTCCCTCTGGGCTCTAGACCCTTTGGAGACTTCCCCTCACCACACACAACAGGTGTACCTGTCCTTGGGTCCCTGCTCTTCTCAAACCTTGGCTCCAGGTAGCCACATCTGTCATCTGGATGGTGCCGTTCAGGGGAGTGAGCCCTGACTCACCCACCTGACCTAGCGCAGAGGCTCAGCTCAGATAGGTGCGTGAGTAGGCTGGTAGCTAGACCTGGGGCCAGGTTGGGTGGGAAGGTCACTTCTTCCATCCATGAGCAGTCATGCCTGTAGCTGGGCCATGTGGGGTCATCTGGTGGGTGGGCGGGAGCATGCGGTGGTTCTCACGGATGTTATGTCGTCACACCCTCCGACTGGGTGAGCTCTTTGATCTCCAGCCCACACATAGCGGGAGGGGATGGCAACCATCCGTGTCCTCCACAGCGTGCTTGTTTCCAGGAATGCCCTTGGCTCTAGCC